>NC_142489.1:82324383-82635991 GCF_049115385.1 Moschus berezovskii
GAGTCCTGATTAGCCTTTGCCCGTCAGGCCTCTTCCCCAGTTGACCTTTGCCATGGGTAGGATATCCCTCGCTGGCTCCCGGCAGGAAGCCTGACAGGCTCTAGTCCGTGGGGTCACAAAGTTGGACATGATTTCCTGGAAGAGCAACAAATTCTCTCCTCTGTGATTGAGACCATTACTTATTCTCAACTGCTTCATTTTCTATCCACCTCACCCTCTTCATATCTCAGGTATCTTAATTTTACTCGTTATCATGTTTAGAATCAGTTATGTTTGTTTGACTTTATTATCACCCACCTGGCCCCAAATTTGTGTGATATCTCAATTGCACATGACTTATATGTGATGAGGGCATGGCGTTGACAAATAATGATATTGAGAGGTGCAGGCAAAGATGGGGTTTTTCCAAGTCAGCTGAGCACAACGCCCTATGCTATTTGTCTGTGGTTTCTGGAAGGTAAGCACAGAGGATAGAATCATGCCAACGTGAATAGCACTGTGAATCTGTCCAAGGTGATGTGAGAATACAGAACACTGTTGTTCATTTCTCAGCTCTCCATAGTGAGCACTTCCAAACCTGCCCACCTCCTCAGGAGCAAACCTTTCCTCCTCAGGAGCAAAGCCCCAGGTTAGGAACCTTCCAGGATAATTAGCAGAAGTGGAAGAGGTGCTTGACTTGATTGAAGAGGGAGTGAAGAAAAGAAATAAAAAAGAACTGGGACAAAATAAAAAGGGGGGATGTTGCTTGCATGAAATATTGAATTTTGTATGCTTCACATTTGAAACCTGGGGGAAGATATTCTTACAATTAACGTGAAATCTCTGTATTTTACATGTGAAAATGTAGGTATAGCTTTTCGAAAATGAGATATAGGATTTTATATGTTACCAATATAAAATCAAGTCCTAATATTTTTCTTAAAATATGGAATTTTCTACATGAAATATAAGATCTCTGAATTTCCCATATGAAAATATATTGGTCTTGATTTTTGTGAATACATTTTGGAAGTTTTTATGTTTCACATAAAATGGAAATCAACCCCAGGATATTTCTATATGAAACATAGATTTCTCTTTCTTGCTGACATCAAGACCTGCACACATGTTTTCCTAAATGAAAATAAAGAATTCCTTGTAGTCCCTGTGTGAAAACATTGATGGTGATTTGAAACATTAAAACTTGAAGTGAAACATGGAATTTTCCAATTTTATATTTTAAAATCTGAGTGGGTATATTTCACAAGATAATCGGAAATTTTGTAAATGTTTAATGAACTCTGCACTGATTTTCCTACATGAAGATGGAAAAATCATGTATGAAAACTTTAGATTTTCCCCCATGAAATAGGTTTTGTCATCTATTTTGCACATGAAAAGCTGAACACACCTTTTCCTAAGTGATAATTAGAACTCTCTATTAGTTCATGTATGATTCTGTGTGTGCATGTTTATACATGAGTCATTCATTTCTCCAAATTTTTGTATGGTAATCAATGTGCTGGTTCTCTTCTATGAAATACGGAGTTCTTTATGAACACATATCTAATACTTGCGCTGATTATTCTACAGCATTATACGATTCTCCACATTTCACATATGAAAATTTGTGCACAGATGTTCCAACAGGGAACCTTGTGTCCTCTGTAATTAACATATGAGAACTGATTTGATTTTCTGACATGAAAAATGACATTACATATAATTAATATATTCATCCTAGGTGTGGTGAAATATGGATTAATCTATATTATATATATGAAATTCTGCAGATAGAATTTACTACATAAAATATATAATTGTGTATATTTCACATATGAGCAAATGAGTATAATTTTTCAATTTAATATATGGAATTATCTGTGTTTCATATATGGACATCTGAATAAAACTTTTTTGACATGACTTTTGAAAGTTGTATATTACACATAAGATATTCTTACATGAAATATGAGATGTATATTTCACATATGAAAATTAGGATACAGTTTTGATAGATGAAATATGGATTGCATTATCATTCATAGGAAAATGTGGGTACATTTTCATAAATATATTTGGAAAGTAAAAAATTTATATGCAGTCCTAAACCCAAATTTTCATGTGTAAAATAGGAGTATTTGATATTTTAAATATAAAGAAATCACTTAGTCTTTCAAGCATGAAATATAGAATTTCCTATATTGTTAATATGGAAAACTGAGTGCATATTTTCTCATATGAAACAGAATAAACTCTATTTCACATTTGAAACTCTGGACACAAATTTCTTACATGAAATTTCAGATTTTCTGTATATCATATATGAATATATGTGCTCCAGTTTTTACAGGAAAAATGGAATTCTCTCCTTTTCTTTTATGAAAATACAGATGGCAACCATCTACCTGAAATATAGGATGCTGTGTATTTCACATAAGAAATTTTGGCTTATCTTATCTTACATGAAACATGAAGAGTTTTCTACTCTTCATATGAAAGCCTGGACTCTGATTTCCCTGTAAGAAATATGGAATTCTCTGTGTTTAACACAGGAATCCTGTAAACAAATTATCTTACAGTAGGGTTCTCTATGTTTTGCCTACGAAAATCTGCACACACCTTCTCCTGTATGAAACATGAAATTCCCTACATTCAATATATGTAAACCTGAGCACAGGTTTTTTAGCATGATATATAGAGTAAAATATGCAAATTTCCCTGTTTTTTATATGCAAACTGTGATTCCATGTAAAATATAAAAGATTTCCATATAAAATATTTGTCATTTTACTGAATTTATATGAAATCTACTTACAGTTTTTAGTATATGAAATATAAAAATTCTAACATTATATATGTTAAAATAGCTTCAGACTTCCAAACATGAACCAAGGAGTTTGTACATTTTGTATATGAAAATCTGGGCAACGTTTTTCTTATGTGAAGACATGAAAGCCTCTTTATGTTACATTTGGAGTTTGACATGCAGATGTCCCAAAATGAAATTTGAGATTTGTATATTTCATTTCTGAACATCTGGGTGCTGTTTTCTACATGAAACGTGGAATCCTTTAAATTTCACATGTGAAAATATCAGTGTCTATCTAAAATATGGAACACTGTCTATTTGCTATTAGCAGATTAGGGTGCAGATCATCCTAAATGACATTTGAAATTCTCTATATTTCACATAGGAAAAACCTAAGCACTGTTTTTCTTAGATGAAATGTGACATTTTTATTATCTGTTTGAAAACATTTTCACAGGGCAATTTTACATATGAATTCTCTATATTTCATATAGGAATGCAGGTACAGACTTTCCTCCATGTAATTGGGAATTTTTTATATTTCATAAATATAAAACATACCCAGATTTTCTGTATAACATATGGAATGATCTGTTTTACATATGAAATCTTGACTTATTTTCATGTTAAATATTTCCTATCTGTATTTCATGCATGAAAATATGGGTCCAGGTTTTCCTCTTGAATTTACTATGCAATTAACTTTGCTTCACATATCAATTCTACACACCAAAATTTCTCCGTGAGTTATGGGATCCTCCTTATTTTACATAGGTTTATCAGATGGTAGATTTTTCTACATGAAGTATGGAATTCTCAATATGATATAAGTATGAAAACCAGAGATTTTCTTACATGAAAAATGTCATTTTCCAGATTTTGTATATGAAAACGTGTGCGGAAGTTTTTTAAATGAATTACTGAATTTAAAATATTTCATGTGTGAATGTATGGATAGAATTTAATGCATAAAATATGGAATTTCCTGTATTTAGTGTATAAAACTCTAGGCAAAACTCTAGGCAAAAGTTCTATGAGTGCAAAGAAATTTTCTCTTCCGCATGTGAAAATCTGTGCCCAGGTAATCATCCAAAAAATATGGGATTGTCTATATTTCATATCTAAACATATAAGGACATATTTCCACTATTAAGTACATATTTTATGCAATATATCACAATAAATAACTTTAGGAAACATGAAAATCTCATCATCAATATCCTTCATGAAATATGGAATTTTGTATGCTTCACATATTAAACCTTGGGCACTGATTTTCCATGAGGAATTTTGGAATTTTCTATTCTTACATAGAAAAAAAGAAGCACTGACTACTCCACATGAAGTATGGAATTTTCTTTCTTTCCCATATGGGTGTCTATTTTCCCATATATAAACAGAATACTCTATATTTCAAATGTAAGCTAAGATCACTGATTTTCTTACATGAAATAGAGAATTCTCTGTATTGCTCATAGGAAAATCTGGGCCCAGATATTCTTCCATAACCCGTGAAATTCTGCATACTTCAAGGTCAATTTCAGCTGAATGAGTGTATTGCCTGCATATGTGAATCTTCTAAAAGATTCTTAATATAGTACTGAGGTCGCCATTTTACATATGAAAATCTGCATGTCAATTCTCTCCCATGAACTATGGAATTCTGAAATTTATCATACAAAAAACTGGACTCTGGAATATACATTTAGAGAAAATTTCATATTCTATTTCACATCAGCAAATATGGATGTAAATTCCCCAACAAGAAATGTGCAAGTGGCTAAATCCAGGTGTGCAATTTCCCTGCATGACACTTGCAACCCTCTATCGGTCACTTATAAGCTATAAGATTTTCCTATATCATGAACTGAATTAGATATATTTCATGCGTGAATATCTGGACACAGATTTTCCTAATTAAATATGGAATTCTCTGAATTTAATATACTAATCTAGTCTCTTTGCCTAAATGAATTATTCATGCTCAGTTGCTGCATTCGTGTTAGACTCTTTGTGACCTTGGATTGTAGTTTTCAGGATTCTCCGTCCATAAGATTACCATAAAACATGGAATTTTCTATTTTCAGTTATGAAATGGTAGAGATGATCCTATATAAAAAAGCGATTTCTCTATACTTTCACATCTGAACATTTGCCCACCTTTTTTCATATATGAAATTTGGAATTTTCCTTATTACATAGATGATTGTATGGGAGCCAGTTAACCTATATATGAAATGTTTAATTCCCTACATTTCACTTGTGCGCATCTCGACAGAATTTACTCAGAAGAAATGTCGAATAGGATATTTAGATGCGATATAAAATACTGTATATTTTCCACATGGAAGTTTGTGCAGAGTTTCCACATGCAGTACAGAATTATTTGTGTTTAACTTATGATAATCCAAGAGCTTATTATTGAACATGACATATGGAATCTGTATGTCTCCTTTAAAATTCTCTGTGCAGAATTTTGTACATTCAAAATTGAATTCTCTATATTTCACATATGAAAATCTTATCAAAGATTTTCCTCCATGACTTACTGAACTCTTTAGTTTACCTATGAAAATCTGGATGTTGATTCTCCTACATGAAATTGGGAAATTTCATTATTTCACATAGGAAAATCTGGGATAGATATTTTTTCTTAAGTGAATATGGGTTTCTCTATATTACGCAAATAAAATCCAAACATGGATTTCTAAGATTAACTTGAAATACACACTCATATTTGAAAATATTCTTATATCCAATATGGAATCATATTTTTTCACGTATGAAATTCTTGACACAGATTATTTTCATGTAGTAAAGTATTCTCTAGGCTTCATGTATCAATTTAGGATGAAGATATTCCGAAGTGAAGTACGCCTTTCTTTCTATTTCACGTATGAGCATCAGAGGGGTGATTTTTCTATATGATACTTATGGTACTCTTTATTTCACATATCAATACTTGGAGTAGATATCCCTACATAAAATATAGATTTGGTATATTTCTCATATGAAAATCTTATCACAGATTTTCCTGCATGAAATATGGAATTCTCTATGGTTTACATATCAAATTGTGGGTGGCAATTTTTCCATATGGAATTCTCTAGCTATCATTTATGCATGTAATCTGAGTGGCAATTACCCTTATGTGTTTCTCTAGATAGCACTTATGAATATTAAGATCTACAAGTGTTTACATGAAAAATGGAATTCTCTACTGTATTTCATCTATCAAAAATCTGGTTCAGAAACATAAAATTCCCTTCACATCACATAGGAAATTTTGGGCTCATTTTTCTGATATAGGGTGTGGAATTATGATATGATACATGCATATATGATGGTATGGGTCCCTATTTATCTACATATCACATATGAAAACCTAATCACACATTTTCTCAAATGAAAGTGGGAATCCAATGTATTTAACATTGAAAATGTAGCCCCAGAATTTCCATATTGAAGTATGGAATTCTCTGTATTTCATATATGAATATTTAGCTGCAGATTTTCCAACAGAAAATGTGGAATTATCTATAGTTCATACATGAACGTCCAGGTGACATTTTCCATGTGAAATATGGATTTCTAAATATTACACATGCATAAGTGTGAGAATACAAAATTCTCTGCATTTCATATTTGAAAAGTTGAATGCAGATTTTCTCAGAGAAACTTGGGTTTCTCTGTATTTCATAGAGGAATGTATGGGTGTAAATATTCCTACTTATAATACATTTCAAGTGATCATACAAGTGAAAATCCGCGAGCAGTTTACTGAGATGTATTACGAAAATTTCTATTTGTCTTATTGAGAATTTGTCTTCAGTTCTTAATAGACTAAATATGGATATTTCTGTTTTGTGTATTCAAATCTGCCTGGCTATTTACATATACAATATTTGTAATTTTCCTAAATGTATATGAAAATCTACAGAAAGCTTTTCATATGTAAAATATGAAAATTCTAGAATTTTATATGTGATACTTTTTTGGATTTCCAAACATGAAATATGAAATTCTTTATATATTGTATAAGAAAATCTGAACAGTGGTGTTTCTATGTGAAGTACATGAAAGCCTCTGTATGGTGTATTTGGAAATGGATGCGGATGTTCCAAAATGAAATGTAGAATTTGCTGTATTTCATATCTGAAAATTTGAGTGCAGATTTTCTACATAAAATGTGGAATCCGCTATATTTCACATAGGAAAAATATTGCTGTCTATTTTTCTGTCTAAAATATGGACCAATCTATGTTTAACATTAGCAGGTTAGAGTGCAGATGATCCTAAATGAAATATGGAATTCTCTATATATGACATATAAAAATATAAATCCTGGTTTTCCTGGATGAAACATGGGATTCTCTATATCTCAATGAAAATTTGTACTGAGGAGAATTTTCTGTCTGAAATCTCTATATTTCACATAAGAATGTAAGTACAGATTTTCCCACATAAACTTGGAATTTTATGTATTTCACAATATGAAATATTGACTTTCCTATATTTCACATGTGAACATCTGGGCATAGATACTCTCAGATGAAATGCTGAATTTTCTATTTTAAATGGCAATGTCACAGTGTATATTTTTAATAAAATATGAAATACTATATTTTCCATAGGGAAAATATGTGCACAGATTTCTACAAACAGAATGCCATTCTCTGTATTTAGCTATGAATTTAGCATATGAAACTCCAAGAACTTATTATTTTACACATAATATATGGAAATGAATACATACACACACATAATATATGGAAATCTGTATTTCTCCTGTAAAATTCTGTGTGCAGAATTTGTACACACAATATTAATTTCTCTTGATTTCACATGTGTAAGTTTGTCAAAGATTTTCCTACCCATAATACTGAATTCTTTACATTGCATATCAAAATCTGGATTTGGATTTTCCTTTATGAAATTGGGAAATCTCTGAATTTCACATATGAAAATCTCGGGACAGATTTCCCTCCATAAAATTTTATTATTTTCATTTGATAAATGAATATACGGTATTTATTTTTCTACATTACATGCTTAAATTTTGAGCACAGGTTTTCAACATGATATATGGAATTAAAGATGAAATACACATTTCAGAATAGGTAGGACCAGAATTCAATATATGGCATTAGAGAATTCTATATATCATGTATTTAAATCAACATTCTAGTATCCATATATGAAATATAGAAACTTCATATTTCATGTTTGAATTTCTTTTTTCAGGTTACCATATATAAAATGTATAAAATTTCATATTATATTTCAGAAAATATTCATTCTGATTTTCAATGTGAGTATATAGAGAAACAAAGGTTTCAACAGAAAATTATGCAATCCTTTTTTCTCTGTGAAATATACAAAGCTCCCTATTTCTCGTAGGAAAATCTATGCGTAGAGTTTCAAATGTCTAATATTGAGCATTCCATATTTCATTTGGGAATATCTGCGCCAAGTTCTCAAATGTAAATTAGAGAGAATGCTATATTATTGCACAAAAGTTTGTGTCCAGATATTCACAAGTATCCAGTAACATATTTTGTGAGACATAGAAGAAACGTATGAAAGATTTTGAATAGAATTAAGTACATAAAAAATTAAAACATAACAAATAGACCCAAAGGTAACCTGTGTCGATTATATCCAGGTTACTGATAGTAGTTCTGTTGCCACCACTTTTAAAGTAGATTTTCTTTGGGGAAAAAAAAAAAAATTTTTAGTCTTTTAACATGCACATATACACTAATATATGTACAACACATTCAGCTTGATTTTACTATTTTCTTAAAAAGTATATTATATAGTTGGATGACAATTGAAATTTTCAATAAGATACTGACATTTAGATTTCTTATTTTGACTTTCAAATTGACGTGAGATCCACCAAGACTTATACTATTTTAGTAAAATCATTAATATACGTTGAACAGTTAATTTTATTGGAGTATAACTGATTAAGAATACTTTGTTAATTTCTACTCTAAACCACAATGCTTGCATATTGCATTCTGTGGGGTAGAAAAGACTCAGAAATGCATTATTGATGGAACAATAACCATCTAAACCTTCTATTTTCGACTTCCTCCCAATTTAGGTCACCACAGTGCATTAGGTAGAGTTCCCTGTGTTGCATAGAGGCATCATAAGCACATGTGTGTCAGTTACAGTCTCCCAGTAGCTTCCACCACAAACCGTTTCCTCCCTGCATCCTTATATTTCTTCTCTATATATGTGTCCCTATCACTGCTTCTCAAATAAGATCATCTCTATCAGTTTCTTAGAGTCCATATATGTGTTAATCTGTAATATTTGTTTTCCTTTTTGCAATTTAGTTCTTTATGATTATACAGTAGAAATGAGAAATAGATTTAAGGGGCTAGATCTAACAGATAGACTGCAGGATGAAATATGGACAGAGGTTCGTGACGTTGTCTAGGAGACAGGGATCAAGACCATCCCCATGGAAAAGAAATGAAAAAAGCAAAATGGCTGTCTGAGGAAGCTTCACAAATAGCTGTGAAAAAAAGAGAAGTGAAAAGCAAAGGAGAAAAGGAAAGATATTCCCATTTGAATGCAGAGTTTCAAAGAATAGCAAGGAGAGATGAGAAAGCCTTCCTCAGCCATCAAAGTAAAGAAATAGTGGAAAACAACAGAATGGGAAAGATAAGCGATCTCTTCAAGAAAATTAGAGATACCAAGAGAACATTTCATGCAAGATGGGGGCAATAAAGGACAGAAATGGTATGGACCTAAGAGAAGCAGAAGATATTAAGAAGAGGTGGCAAGAATACACAGAAAAACTGCACAAAAAATATCTTCACAACCAAGATAATCACGATGGTGTGATCACTGACCTGGAGTCAGACATCCTGGAATGTGAAGTCAAGTGGGCCTTAGAAAGCATCACGACGAACAAAGCTAGTGGAAGTGATGGAATTCCAATTGAGCTATTTCTAATTCTGAAAGATCATGCTGTGAAAGTGCTGCACTCAACCTATCACAAAATATGGACAACTTTGCAATGGATACAGGACTGGAAAAAGTCAGCTTTCATTCCAATGCCAAAGAATTCTCAAGCTACCACACAATTACACTCATCTCACATGCTAGTAATGAAATTCTCAAAGCCAGGCTGCAGCCATATGCGAACCGTGACCATCCAGATGTTCAAGTTAGTTTTAGAAAAGGCAGAGGAAGCAGAGATCAAATTACCAACGTCTGATGGATCATGGAAAAAGCAAGAGAGTTCCAGAAAAACGTCTATTTCTGCTTTATTGACTGCATAAGCCTTTGGCTATGTGGATCACTATAAACTGTGGAAAATTCTGAAAGAAATGGGAATACCAGGACACCTGACCTGCCTTTTGAGAAACCTATATGCAGGTCAGGAAGCAACAGTTAGAACCGGACAAGGAACAGACTAGTACCCAATAAGAAAAGGAGTACATCAAGGCTGTATATTCTCACCCTGATTATTTAACTTATATGCAGAGTGCATCATGAGAAACGCTGTCCATTAGAAGCCCAACCTGGTATCAAAATTGCTGGGAGAAATATCAATAACCTCAGGTATGCAGATGACACCAGCCTTATGGCAGAAATTGAAGAGGAACTCAAAAGCCTCTTGGTGAAAATGAAAGAGAGTGAAAATGTTGGCTTAAAGCTCAACATTCAGAAAACTAAGATTATGAAACCTCGTCCCATCACTTCATAGCAAATAGATGGGGGAAAGGTGGAAACAGTGTCAGACTTTATTTTGGAGGGTGCTCCAAAATCACTGCAGATGGTGACTGTAGCCATGAAATTAAAAGACACTTACTCCTTGGAAGGAAATCCATCACCAACCTAGATAACACATTAAAAAAACAGAAACATTACTTTGCCAACAAATGTCCATCTAGTCAAGACAATGGTTTTTCCAGTAGTCATTTATGCATGTGAGAGTTGGACTGTGAAGAAAGCTGAGCACAGAAGAACTGATACTTTTGAACTGTGGTGTTTGAGAAAACTCTTGTGAGTCCCTTGGACTGCCAGGAGATCCAGCCTGTCCATCGTAAATGAGATCAGTCTGGGTATTCATTGGAAGGACTGATGTTGAAGCTGAAACTCCAGTACTTTGGCTACCTCATGTGAAGAGTTGAATCACTGGAAAAGACCCTGATTCTAGGAAGGTTGGAGGCAGGAGGAGAAGGGGATGACAGATGATGAGATGGCTGGATGGCATCACCGACTCGATGGAGATGAGTTTTCATAAATTCCGGGAGTTGATGATGGACAGGGAGGCCTGGTGTCCTGTGGTTCTTGGGATCGCAAAGAGTCAGACACGACTGAGAGACTGCACTGAACTAAACTGATATGACCTTTTCTGAATCCAGACACATTTCTACAATTGACATGATTTCTTTCCTCTTTAAGACTGAACTCTGTGGTAGAGGGTGAGGGTGGGATGTTTTGGGAGAATGGCATTGAAACATGTATATTATCATATGTGAAACGAATCACCAGTCCAGGTTCGACACATGATACAGGATGCTCAGGACTGGTGCATGGGGATGATCCAGAGGGGGGATAAGGAGAGGAGGGAGGGGGGGGTTCAAAAAAGGGAACACATGTACACCAGGGACGGATTCATGTCAATGTACGGCAAAACCAATATTGTAAAGTAATTCAGTTCAGTTCTGTCGCTCAGTCGTGTCTGACTCTCTGCGACCCCATGAATCACAGCATGCCAGGCCTCCCTATCCATCACCAACTCCCGGAGTTCACTCAAACTCATGTCCACAGAGTCGGTGATGCCATCCAGCCATCTCATTCTCTGTCGTCCCCGTCTCCTCCCACTCCCCAATACCTCCTAGCATCAGACTCTTTTCCAGTGAGTCAACTCGTCGCATGAGGTGGCCAAAGTATCAGAGTTTCAGCTTTAGCTTCAGTCCTTTTAATGAACACCCAGGATTGATCATATTCAGAATGGACTGGTTGGATCTCCTTGCAGTCCAAGGGACTCTCAAGAGTCTTCTCTAGCACGACAGTTCAAAAGCATCAATTCTTCGGTGATTATGTGCCAGATTGTCTTTATATATTTCCCCGTAGGTGGACACTTGTTTTTTCCAGGTGCTAGCTATTGTAATTATTGCCATCATCAATTTGGGGATATGTATCTTTTGGAGTTTAGATTTTCTTCAGGTATATGACCAGTAGTGGGATTGTGAATCATAAGGTAGTTGCATTATTATTTTTTAAAGGACCCTCCATATTGTTCTCCATAGTGACTCCTTCAAGCAGGAGGAGAGAAGGATTCTCTTTTCTTCACACCCTGTCTAGGATTTATTTTTTTGGTAGATTTTTAGATACTTGCCATTAGGGCCAATGAGAGTTGATATCTCATTGAAGTTTTTATTTTCTTGTCTCTAACAGTTAGTGATTTTGAGCATCTCCTCATCCATATTGGCAATCTCTATATCTTCTTGACAGAAATGTGTATTTCGTCTTCTGTCCAATTTTTTTTTTTCAATTTCGTTGTTTGTTTTTCTGTTATTGGGCAACATCAGCTGCTTCATATTTTGGAATTTAGCCTCTTGTAATTTCCTTCATTGCAAAATATTTTCTCCCATAATGTGAATCATTTTCTGTCTTATTTGTCGTTTTGCTGTGCAAGCCATTTAAGTTTAATTAGGTTGCACTTGTTTGGTTGATTTTTGTTTTATTTTCATAAAAATAGGAGGTAGGTCAAAGATAAAAAATAAAGATATGTTGATATAATTTATGTCAAAGAGGGTACTTATACTTTCTTCTAATGTTATAGATTTAAACTGGCTGGGATTATGTTTGGGTCTTTCATCCATCTTGAGGTTATCTTTTACTGCAATATTTTGGCCACTTCATGCGACGAGTTGACTCACTGGAAAAGACTCTGATGCTGGGAAAGGTTGGGGGTGGGAGGAGAAGGGGACGACTGAGAATGAGATGGCTGGATGGCATCACCGACTCCGTGGACATGAGTTTGAGTGAACTCCGGGAGTTGGTGATGGACAGGGAGGCCTGGCGTGCTGTGATTCATGGGGTCGCGGAGAGTCAGACACGACTGTGCGACTGAACTGAACTGAACTGAACTGAAGGAGTGACTCCAGTTATCCGCTGATGAATGGCATGGCAAACCACTCCAGTGCACATGCCCTGATTCCCTCATGGATGTGTAAAAAGGCAAATAAACAAACAAAACACACCAATGACACTGAAAGTTGAGTCCTTCAGTTCAGAATGTGTTCAGTATGCTACTAAGGAAGACCAGAGGAAAATTACTAATGGCTGTAGAAAACATGACGTGGTTTGACCAAAGCTGAAATCAAACTCATTTATGGATTTGTCTGCTGAGGAGTGTAAACTGTTTTTTTTCCCCTACTTTTGTGAAAAGTTCTATTAGTAATTGCATAGGAATTACATTGAACCTTTAAACTCCTTTTTGTAGTGTAGGCATTCCCCAATATTGATTATTCCACTGCAAGAGAACAGTATATCTCTACATTTCTTTGTGTTATTTTGATTCATTTCATTTCTGCCTTATTCTTTGCTGCACACCAGTATTATCCCTACCTAAGTAGACATATTCCCAGGAATTTCATTCCACTTGTTGCTGTGGTGAGTGGGACTGCTTCCTAAATTTAAATTTTTGTCCTTTTACTGTTAGTGTATAAGAAGGCAAGATATTTCTTTAGGTTAATTTTGTATCCAGTAACTTCCCTAAGTTACTGTAATTTTGTATCCAGTAACTTCCCTAACGGAGAAGGCACTGGCAAGCCACTCCAGTACTCTTGCCTAGAAAATCCTATGGATGGAGGAGCCTGGTAGGCTGCAGTCCGTGGGGTCGCTAAGGGTCGGACACGACTAAGCGACTTCACTTTCACTTTTCACTTTCACACATTGGAGAAGGAAATGGCAACCCACTCCAGTGTTCTTGCCTGGAGAATCCCAGGGATGGGGGACCCTGGTGGGCTTCTGTGTATGGGGTCACACAGAGTCGGACACGACTGAAGTGACGCAGCAGCAGCAGCAACTTCCCTAAACTCAACCTTCAATTCTAGGCATTTTTAGGTGGCTTATCTTTCACCATAATCTATCATCTCAGACAGGATCTTCAGGATAAGGTAATAACATTCCAGAGCTCTAGCCTCTCTGCTTTCACAATATACATGCTTTCTGCTTTACTTTACTAACTCTTCAGTGTGATTGTGTGAATGAATGACAACTTGCAGAAATGAACCTTGAGCCCTGCTCTGTGGTTTCTCAGTGCCTCATAATGACTGAAAATAGTCCCCAAAAGGGGTGTCTTCTCAGGGGTTTATACCAAACTGCCAATATCAAGAGGCATACAACATCCCTGTGAAGGGAATGGATAGAAATTGGTGAAGTGTGTGGACTGAACTTTTTTTTCTACGTCAGCTTTTCATGATCTCTTTGACCATTTCATAATCGCATCAGGATGTATAACTACTAACCTAATCTGTCAGATTATCCACTTTCAAGGGACTTGAGAGCCATGTTGTTGCTGTGTACTTTTACTTAGCCTCCATGTATGTAAACATCTAGCCTTGTTAGGGGCCAAAAGTTACAGGAACACGTTTGGAAATGATTTGGAACTCTAGCTTTAGCACCAACCCACTTCGCTGCCTGCCTCAGGGGCTAGCGACCTGGAAATGACGCTTTGTCATGCTGTGCTTCTAATTGATAGATCTATGTTAATTGGAAGAGCAATGGACTTCTTCCTTTGGTAGTGCTAGCTCTTAACAAACCAGACAAAGCTCCTCAGTAGCTTCAGTTTCTATTATATAGATAGTTGTTTTGTAGAATCTGTGGAAATGAACTGAAAGTGTTGGCCCTAGTAACTGGAGGAGAAAATTCACTTTTTTCTTGCTGGCCAACCTTCTACCACCTCTTTTGATTTCAAACATACTAGCGTGGTGAAACTCAGATGGGACATCTTGGTTCTTGATCATTCCTTTATGAGTCACTGTTTCTATTGTGGTCACGTCGACTCAGGAATGTGCACAGGTACACATTAGATGGATGCCTCCCCTAGTAGTCCTAGTTTGAGAAACATTCTGAGAAAGCTACTCTGTTACACTCTGGGTGGTATCTGACTAAAGTGAAAATCAAACAAAGGTCTTGGTGATAAATAACTAGAAAACAGTCTAGGATGCCATCAGGTCTACCCCTTGTGTATCTCCACCCTGCCTCAGTGGTATAACCGGGAGGGACCAGTAACACGCCTTTGTTGGTGAGGAACAGACTAAGTCCGAACAGGGAAGGAAAGCTTTGGTGGAAAATATGTCTCCACCCACTTCTACAGTAGGGAGGGACACCTCTTGGTGAAAGGAGCCATGACCGCGGATGCTGCTTTTTTCTCTTTTACAGATGGGAGATTGACGTTCCGGAACCACTCCTTTAAAATGTATTAAAACAGCAGAGGGAGGAAGATGGCACAGGAATAGGATGGGGAGACCACCCACCCCACCCCACCCCCGCAATTCATCGAAAGAACATTTGGACACTGAGTAAATTCCACAAAACAACTTCTGAATGCTGGCAGAGACATCAGGCACCCAGAAAAGCAGCTCATTGTCTTCAAAAGGAAGTAGGAAGTAAAATAAAATATAAAAAGAGAGTCAAAAGAGGTAGGGATGGAGATCTGTCCGGGGAAGATAGACTTAAAAAAAAAAAAAAGAGAGAAGTTTCCATACACCAGGAAACACTCACTGGCAAGTCTGTGGCAAGCCTTGGAACCTCAGAGGGCAACATAACTGGGAGGAAAAATAAATAAATAATTTAAACCCACAGATTATGTTTCCAATTATAAGTCCCAGAGGAGAAGCAGCGCAGAGGCCTGCATCCCCACTAGAAAACAGGGGCTGGGCAGGGTGGCACAGGCTGCATTGCTTAGAGTAAAGATTGGGCCTGAATGTCCCGAAGGCAATCTCAGGGAACTAACTTTGAATACCAAAGCAGACTGTGGGATACCTACCCTGTGAAAAGGCGAAAAGCCCTAACTTAAGACACTGCTAGACATGCTCACTGAACAAAGGACTGAGCAGAACTAGCCAGCTGTGGATGGTTTATCCCTGCCAAGACAGGCAGGGTAGGGCAGCCAGAGCCAGAAGGGGGCAATCACGCCCTTAGAGAGGCATCTGATACCAAACTGCACACAGGCTTCATTGCTAACCAAGACTTCCTGGGATTCAGGCCAGTCGACATCCACCTGAGAAGGTACGCTGGTTTTACACTCAGAAAACACAGGGGCAGGACTGGGGAGGAGATAAGTCAAAGTGACCACGCTCACCAAATATCTGGTCACCTGAGCTGCTCAGAGAAGGCACAAAACGCAGGCCCAACCAAGTCTGAGCCTTTGAGGAGTGCCCGAGTACCTGAACCTGATGGGCTTAGACATGGGAAGTGCATACAACCCAGGGAAGTCTTCAGACTCTTGCTGGCAGAGCAACCTAGAGCCTAAGCAGTATAAACAGGGAAAGCACACACACTGTGAGCGGGGACAAACACAGTGTGGCTGAGACACTGCAAGCACTCCCCACAGACGTCAGTGATATTTGTTTGCAGCGTTCCTCCCTCCCCACAGCATGACTGAACAAGTGAGCCAAAAAGGTGTCCACCACCGCCCCCTTGTGTCATGTCGGAAATTAGACATTGAAGAGACCAGCAAACTGAAGAAGCTAAAACAGAGGGAACTACCTTGGAAGTGACAGATGGAGAAGTCTTGAGGCTACTGCAAGAATAAGACTGAAAACTAGAGGCAGGAGGCTTAAGTCCAAATCCTGAGAACAGCAGAGAACTCCTGACTTCAGGGAATATTAATCCATAGGAGCTCATCCAACGCCTCCATACCTACACTGAAACCAAGCACTACCCATGGGTCAACAAGTTCCAGAGCAAGAGATACCACAAACATTCTCCAGCAACACAGGAAAATAACCCTGAGTTCAATATACAGGTTGCTCAAAATGACTCCAAACCCATCGACATCTAATAAATCATTACTGGACACTTCATTGCACTCCAGAGAGAAGAAATAGAGCTTCACCCACCAGAACACCAACGTAAGCGTTGCTAACCAGGGAATCTTGACAAGCCACCTGTCCAATGCCACCCACAGCAAGGAAACTCCACAATAAAGAGAAATCCACAAACTACCAGAAGAAGGAAAAGCTACCCCAAACACAGCAATATAAGCACCATGAAAAGGAAGAGAAATGCCCAGCAAGTAAAGGAACAGGATAAATGCTCACCAACCCAAATAAAAGAGGAAGAGTTAGGGAATCTACCTGATAAAGAATTACCATAATGATAGTGAAAATGATCCAAAATCTTGAAAACAAATTGGAGTTACAGATAAAAAAACCTGGAGACAAGAATCGAGAAGATGGAAGAAAGGTTTAACAAGGATCTAGAAGAAATAAAAAGAGTCAATACACAATGAATAATGCGAGAGATGAGATTTAAAAAAAAAATAGAATAACGAAGGCAGAAGATAGGAAAAGTGAGAAAGAAGATAGAGTGGTAGAAAGAAATGAAACAGAGGAATAAAGAAAAGTGAATTAAAAGAAATAAGGACAATCTCAGAGACCTCTGGGAAAATGTTAAACGCCCGAATATTCGAATCATTTGACTCTCAGAAGAAGAAGACTAAAAGAAAGACCATGAGGAGATACTTGAGGAGATAATAGTTGAAAACTTCCCTAAAATGGGGAAGGAAATAATCACCCAAGTTCAAGAAACCCAGAGAGTACCAAACAGGATAAACCCAAGTCAAAAGATGCCAAGGTATACATTAATCTAATTAATAAAGATCAACGCAGAGAACAAATATTAAAAGCAGCAAGGGAAAAACAAGAAATAACACTCAAGGGAATTCCCATAAGGATAACAGCTGATCTTTCCATTGAAACTCTTCAGGCCATGAGGGAATGGCAGGACATACTTGAAGTGTTGAAAGAAAATAACCTACAGCCCAGATGACTGAACCCAGCAAGGATCTCATTCAAATATGCAGAAGAAATCAAAAGCTTTACAGACAAGCAAATCTGGGCGAATTCAGAATCAACACATCAACTCTCAAGCTAAAGGACCTTCTCTAGATACGAAACACAGAAAGGGTGTATAAACTCGAACCCAGAACAAAAAAGTAAATGGCAATGGGATCATCAGTTCAGTTCAGTTCAGTTCAGTCGCTCAGTCGTGTCCGACTCTCTGCGACCCCATGAATCACAGCACGCCAGGCCTCCCTGTCCATCACCAACTCCCGGAGTACACTCAAACTCATGTCCACAGAGTCGGTGATGCCATCCAGCCATCTCATTCTCCGTCGTCCCCTTCTCCTCCCGCCCCCAACCTTTCCCAGCATCAGAGTCTTTTCCAGTGAGTCAACTCGTCGCATGAGGTGGCCAAAGTATTGCAGTTTCAGCTTTAGCATCAGTCCTTCCAATGAACACCCAGGATTGATCTCCTTTAGAATGGACTGGTTAGATCTCCTTGCAGTATAAGGGACTCTCAAGAGTCTTCTCCAACACCACAGTTCAAAAGCATCGATTCTTCGGCGATCAGCTTTCTTCACAGTCCAACTCTCACATCCATACATGACCACGGGAAAAACCATTGCCTTGACTAGACGGACCTTGGTTGGCAAAGTAATGTCTCTGCTTTTTAATATACTATCAAGGTTGGTCAAAACTTTCCTTCCAAGGAGCAAGTGTCTTTTAATTTCATGGCTGCAATCAGCATCTGCAGTAATTTTGGAGCCCAAAATACTTATCAATAATTACCTTAAATGTAAAAGGGCTGAATACCACAACCAAAAGACAAATCCTGGCTGAATGGATACAAAAACAAGACCCCTATATATGTTGTCTACAAAGGACCCACCTCGAAACAAGGGATACATACCGACTGAAAATGAAGTGCTTGAAAAAGGTACTTTATGCAAATAGAGACAAAAAGAAAGGAGGAGTAGCAATACTCATATCAGATAAAACAGACTTTAAAACACACTCTGTGAAAAGAGACAAAGAAGGACACTACATGATGAGCAAAGGGTCAATCCAAGAAGAAGATATAATAATTATAAATAAACATGCACCCAAAAGTGGAGCACCACAATACGTAAGGCAAATACTAACAAGTATGAAAGGAGAAGTTAACAAAAACAGAATAATAGTGGGAGACTTGAACACCCCACTCACACCTATGGATAGATCAACTAAACAGAATAACAAGGAAACACAAAAGTTAAATGATACAATAGACCAGTTAGACTCAGTTTATATCTATAGAACATTTCACACCCAAACAATGAATTCCACCCATTTCTCAAGTGCACATGGAACCTTACCAGGGTAAATTAAAAAAAAAAAAGAAATAATTCCCAGCATCTTTTCTGACCACAATACAGAAAGATTAGATCTGAATTACAGGAGAAAAACTATTAAAATTCCAATATATGGAGGCTGAACAACACGGTGCTGAATAGCCAACAAATCATAGAAGAAATAAAAAAAGAAATCAAAAAATGCTTACAAAGGAATAAAAATGAAAACACAAAAACCCCAAACCTATGGGACACTGTAAAGACAGTGCTAAGGGGAAGTTTCATAGCAATACAGGCATACCGCAAGAAACAAGAGAAATGTGAGCTGTATAACCTAACTCTACACCTAAAGCAACTATTAAAAGAAGAAATAAAGAAACCCAGGGTTCCTAGAAGGAAATAAATCTTCAAAATTAGGCCAGAAGTAAATACAAAAGAAACAAGAGACCATAGCAAAACTCAACAAAGCCAAAATCTGATTCTTTGAGAGGGTAAATAAAATTGATAAACCACTAGCCAGACTCATCATGAAGTAAAGGGAGAGACACCAAATCAATAAAATTAGAAATGAAAATTGAGAGATCATAACAGTCAACACAGAAAGACAAAGGATCACAAGAGACTACTACCAGTAATTATATGCCAATAATATGGACAACCTGGAAGAAATGGATAAATTTTTAGAAAAGTACAAGTTTCCAAAACTAAACCAGGAAGAAATAGAAAATCTTAACAGACCCATCACAGGCACGGAAATGGAAACAGGAATCAGAAATCTTCCAGCAAACAAAAGCCCAGATCCAGACGGCTTCACAGTTGAATTCTCCAAATTTTAGAGAAGAGCTAACAACTATCCGACTCAAACTCTTCCAGAAAATTGCAGAAGGTAAATTTTCAACTCATTCTATGAGGCCAACATCACCCTATTAACAAAACCTGACAAAGATGCCACAAAAACAGAAAACTACAGGACAATATCACTGATGAACATACATGCAAAAATCCTAAATATATTTCTAGCAATCAGAATCCAAAAACACATTAAAGAGAGCATACATCATGAGCAATTGGGCTTAATCCCAGGGATGCAAGGATTCTTCAATATCCAACAATCAATCAATGTAATACACCACATTAACAAAATGAAAAATAAAAACTATATGATTATCTCAAGAGATGCAGAGAAAGCCTGTGAGAAAATTCAATCAATTTATGATAAAAACCCTCCAGAAGGCGGGAATAGAAGGAACATACTTCAACATAATAAAAGCTATATATGACAAACACATAGCAAACAAGCATTTCCCCTAAAGTCAGGAATAAGACGTGGGTGCCCACTATCACCGCTAATATTCACCATCGTTTTGCACGTTTTGACCACAGCAATCAGAGCAGAATAAGGTATAAAACGAATCCAAACTGGAAAAAGAGAAGTAAAACTCTCATTGTTTGCAGATGACGTGATCCTCTATACAGAAAACCCTAAACATTCTACCAGAAAATTATTAGAGCTAATCAATGAATAGAGTAAAGTTGCAGGATATAAAATCAACAACAGAAATCCCTTGCATTTCTATACATCAAGAAAGGGAAAATAGAGAAATTAAGGGAAAAAATTCCATTCATTATTACAAAGAAAAGAATAAAATACTTAGGAATATATCTACCTAAAGAAACAAAAGACCTATATATAGAAGACTTTAAAACACTGGTGAAAGAAATCAAATAGAACACTGATAGATGGAGAAATATATCGTGTTCATGGACTGGAAGAATACATATTGTGAAAATGAGTATACTACCCAAAATTATTTATAGATTCAATGCAATCCCTATCAAGCTACCGATGGTATTTTCACAGAGCTAGTGTAAATAATTTCACAATTTGAATGCAAATACAAAAAACCTTAAATAGTTAAAGCAATCTTGAGAAAGAAGAATGGAACTTGGGCAATCAACCTGCCTGACTTCAGGGTCTACTACAAAGCCACAGTCATCAAGATAGTATGGTACTGACATATCTCATGAATTGCAAACTACAAAGTAAGAAGTCCTCAATTTCACTGTGTCATTTTTCTCAAAGCCAAAGAAATATCTCCAACCACTATTTTTGTCCATAAATTCCAGATGACAAAGAATTGAAGAGAATATTGTAAATCAACTATATATCAATAAAAAATAAATTTGGTGAAGTATACCAAGCATGCTTGATTTGTTGATATCTTGTTTTATAGTGACTAGTGAAAATTTAGCTACTGAAAGATTAGTACGAATAAAATATTTTTCTCTCTCTTAAAAAAAAAAGAAATATAGATCAATACAACAAAATAGAAAGCTCAGAGATAAAGCCCTGCATCAATGGACACCTTATCTTTGACAAAGAAGGCAAGAATATTCAATGGAAAAGACAATCCCTTTAACAAGTGGTGCTGGGAAAACTGGTCAACCACTTGTCAAAGAATGAAACTAGCACACTCCCTACTACCATACAAAAAAATAAACTTAAAATGGATTAAAGATCTAAATGTAAGACCAGAAATTATAAAACTCCTAGAGGAGAACATAGGCAAAACACTCTCCGACATAAACCACAGCAGTATCCTCAATGACCGACCTCCCAGAATAATGGAAATAAAAGCAGAAATAAACAAATGGGACCTAATTAAAAATAAAAGCTTCTGCACAACAAAGGTTCACAGACAGCCTTCAGAATAGGAGGAAATTATAGCAAATGAAGCAAGTGACAATTAATCTCAAAAATATACAAGCAGCTCCTGCAGCTCAATTCCAGAAAAATAAATAACCTAATCAAAAAATGGGCCAAAGAACTACACAGACATTTTTCCAAAAAAAAAAAAAATACAGATGGCTAACAAACACATGAAAATATGCTCAACATCATTCTTAATCAAAGAAATGTAAATCAAATCAACAATGAGGTACCATTTCACACCAGTTAGAATGGTTGCTATCCAAAAGTCTACAAGCATTAAATGCTGGAGAAGGTGTGGACAAAGGGGAACTCTCTTACACTGTTGGTGGGAATGCAAACTAGCAGTCACTGTGGAGATTCTTTAAAAACCTGGAAATAGAACTGCCATACAACCCAGCAATCCCAGGGCTCTGTATACAGACCAAGGAAACCAGAATTGAAAGAGACACATGTACCACAATGTTCATTGCAGAACTGTTTATAATAGCCAGGACATGGAAGCAACCTAGATTTCCAACAGCAGATGGATGGATAAGGAAGCTGTGGTACACAATGGAGCATTACTCAACCATTAAAAAGAATACATGTGAATCAGTTGTAATGAGTTGGAAGAAACTGGAGCCTATTATACAGAGTAAAGTAAGCCAGAAAGCAAAACACAAATACAGTGTACTAACACATATATATGGAATTTAGAAAGATAGTAACAATAACCCAGTATGCAAGACAGCAAAAGAGACACAGTAGTATAGAACAGTCTTTTGGACTCTGTGGAAGAGGGAGAGGGTGGCATGATTTGGGAGAATGGCACTGAAACATGTACATTGTCATAAGTGAAATGAATCGGCAGTCCAGGTTTGATGCATGATCCAGGCTGCTTGGGCCTGGTGCACTGGGATGACCCAGAGGAATGATATGGGGAGGGAGATGGAAGCGGGGTTCAAGATAGGGAACACATGAACACCCAGGGTGGATTCATGTCAATCTATGGCAAAACCAAAACAATACTGTTATTAGCCTCCAATTAAAATAAATAAAGTAAATAAATAAAATGTGTTAAAAAAAATCCACAGCAGGTTTGAACCTCATGCCTGATCTTCTGTGGTGAAACTGAATTGACAAAGTACTGTTTGGAAGATGGGGAACTAAAAAACACTTTATCAGTGTTTTATAGTTTTCCATATATAGTTGTTTTGTTGCTTTCAGTTCAGTTCATTTCAGTCACTCAGTCGTGTCAACTCTTTGCGACCCCATGAATCACAGCAGACCAGGCCTCCCTGTCCATCACCAACTCCCGGAGTTAACTCAAACTCACGTCCGTCAAGTCAGAGATGACATCCAGCCATCTCATGCTCTGTCATCCCCTTCTCCACCCGCCCCCAATCCTTTCCATCATTAGAGTCTTTTTCCAGTAAGTCAACTCATCACATGAGGTGGCCAAAGTATTGGAGTTTCAGCTTTAGCATCAGTCCTTCCAATGAACACCCAGTATCGATCTCCTTTAGAATAGACTGCTTGGATGTCCTTGCAGTCCAAGGTACTCTCAAGAGTCTTCTCCAGCACTACAGTTCTAAAGCATCAATCCTTCGGCGATCAGCTTTCTTCACAGTCCAACTCTCACATCCATACATGATAACTGGGGAAACCATTAGCCTTGACTAGACGGACCTTCGTTGGCAAAGTAATGTCACTGCTTTTTAATATAATACCTTGGTTGGTCATAACTTTTCTTCGAAGGAGTAAGTGTCTTTTAATTTCATGGCTACGGTCAGCATCCGCAGTGACTTTGGAGCACACACACAAAAAAAGTGTGACACTGTTTCCGCTGTTTTCCCATCTATTTCCCATGAAGTAATGGGACTTTGTTTCTTTAGGTAGGTGTATTCCTAAGTTGATTTTTTTTTTCTTTTTGTTGCAATGGTGAATGGAATTGTTTCCTTAATTTTTCTTTGTGTTTTCTAATTATTAGTGTATAGGAATGAAAGGGATTCAGTTCAGTTCAGTTCAGGTGCTCAGTCGTGTCCGACTCTCTGCGACCCCATGAATCACAGCTCGCCAGGCCTCCCTGTCCATCACCAACTCCCGGAGTTCACTCAAACTCATGTCCACAGAGTCGGTGATGCCATCCAGCCATCTCACTCTCTGTCGTCCCCTTCTCCTCCTGACCCCAACTTTTCCCATCATCAGAGTCTTTTCCAGTGAGTCAACTCATCGCATGAGGTGTCCAAAGTATTGCAGTTTAAGCTTTAGCATCTGTATGTTAATTTGATATTCTACAATTTTACTATATTCATTGATTAACAATTGTAATTTTCTGGGAAAGTCTTTAGGGTTTTCTATATAAAAGTTCATGTCATCTGCAAAGAGTGAGTGTTTTACTTCTTGTTTCCCAATCTGCATTCCTTGTATTTCTTTTTCTACTCTGATTGTTGTGGCCAAATCTTTAAAAACAAACTATGGTGAATAGTAGTGGTGAGGCACCCTTGCCTTGTTTCTGACTTCAGGAAAAAGCTTTCAATTTTTCACCATTGATGTTTATTGTGGGTTTGCCATATATAGCTTCTATTATGTTGAGGTATGTTCCTTCTATCCCTGCTCTCTGGAGGGTTTTTATAATAAATGGATGTTGAATTTTGCCAAAGGCTTTATCTGCATCTATGGAGATAATCATACGTTTTTTATCTTTCAATGTGTTCATGTGCTGTGTTACATTGACTGATTTGCAAATATTAAAGAATCCTTGCATTCCTGGAATAAATCCTACTTGGCCATGATGTATGAACTTTTTAATATGTTGTTTGATTCTGCTTGCGAGAATTTTGTTAAGGATAGATGCATCAATGTTCATCAGTTATATCGGCCTGTAGTTTTCTTTTTTTGTGTGTGGCATCTTTGTCTGGTTTTGGAGAAGGAAATGGTTAAGCCACACCGGTACTCTTGCTTGGACATTCCCACGGATGGAGGAGTCTGGTGGTCTACAGTCAATGGGATTGTAAAGAGTCAGATACGACTAAGTAACTTCACTAGTCGTTTTGTCTGATTTTGTTATGAGGATGATTGTGCCCTTATAGAATGAGTTTGGAAATTTACCTTCCTCTTCAATTTTCTGGAAGAGTGTGAGTAAGATAGGTGTGAGAATTCATCTGTGAATCCGCCTGTCCTTGGCTTTTGTTTGCTGGAAGATTTTTGATTGCAGTTTCAATTTCCTTGCTTGTGGTGGATCTGGTAAGATTTTCTATTTTTTTCCTGGTTCACGTTTGGAAAGTTAGACTTTTCTAAGAATTTATCCATTTCTTACAAGTTGTCCATTTTATTGGTATATAGTTGCTCATAGTCTCTTTGTATTTCTGTGTTGTCTTTTGTGACTTTTCCATTTTCGTTTCTAATTTTGTTGATTTCATTCTTTCCCTTTGTTTCTTGATGAGCTTGGCTAATGGTTTATCAGTTTTATTTATCTTCTCAAACAACCAACTTTTCCTTCTTCTTTTTCATATCTATGTTCTCTTTTCTTTCCTTTGTATTTATTTCTGCCCTAACTTTTAAGGTTTCTTTCCATCTATTAACCCTGGGGTTGTTCATTTATTCCTTTTCTAGTTGTTTTAGGAGTGGAGTTAGGTTATACAGTTGACTTTTCTCTTGTTTCTTGAGGTAAGCCTGTCCTGTGGTGTTAGGAACCATCCCTTAGCACAGCTTTTACAGTGTCCTCTAGGTTTTGGGTTGTTGTGCTTTCATTTTTCACTCCTTTCTATGCATATTTTTCTTTCTTTTATTTCCTCTGTGATTTTTGGTTATTCAAAAGCCTCCATATGTTGGCATTTTTAATAGCTTTTTATCCCCTGTAATTGAGATGTAATCTTACTGCATTGAGGTCAGAAATGAAGACTGGAATTGTTTTAATTGTTTTTGAATTTGCCAAGGCTCGATTTATGGCCCAGGATATGATCTATCCTGGAGAAGATTCCATGTGCACTTGAGAGAAAGGTGAAATTGATTGCTTTGGAGTGAAATGTCCTATAGATATCAACTGGGTCTAACTGGTCTATTGTGTCATTTAAAGTTTATGTTTCCTTGTTAATTTCTGTTTAGTTGATCTATTGTTTTATTGTTAATTTCCCCTTTCATACTTGTTAGCATTTGCCTTACATTATTGCAGTGCCCCATGTTGGGTCCATATATATTTATCATTGTTATATCTTTTTCTTGGGATGATCCTTTGATCATCATGTAGTGTCCTTCTTTGTCTCTGTTCACAGCCTTTATTTTAAAGTCTATTTCATCTGATATGAGTATTGCTACTCCTGCTTTTTTTTATATTTTTGGTCTCTATTTTCCTGTAATATGTTTTTCCAGCCCTTCACTTTTGATCACTTTTTTGTGTCCCTTGTTTTGAATTGGGTCTCTTGTAGAGAGCATATAACGTGGTATTGCTTTTGTATCCATTCTTCCAGCCATTGTCTTTTGTTTGTGAAATTCAACCCATTTACATTTAAGGTAATTATTGATATTAGTATCCCATTGTCATTTGCGTTGTTGTTTGGGGTTCGAATGTATATACTCTATCTGTGTTTCCTCTCTAAGGAAGATCCTCTAGCATTTGTTGAAGAGCTTGTTTGGTGGTGCTGAATTCTCTTAGCTTTTACTTGTCCGTAATGCTTTTGATTTCTCCTTCATATTTGAATGTGATCCTACCTGAGTACAGTAGTCTGGGTTGTAGGTTTTCTCTTTCATTACTTTAAATATATCCTGTCATTCCCTTCTCACCTGAAGAGTTTCTACTGAAAGATCAGTTGTTATTCTTATGGGAGTCCCCTCGTGTGCTATTTGTTGTTTTTCCCATGGAATTTTTAATATCTGTTCTTTGCGTTTGATCGCTGTTATCTTACTGATTCGTGGAGCTTGTCTCTGTGTTCTTATGGATAGAACTGTGTTTCTTCTCTCTGGATTGCAATGGAGTGTCCAGTAGTGAGATTTAAGATATCTATGGGATTGGTGTGACTTTGGGAAGCCTGTATATTGAAGCTCAGCACTATGTTCCTGTGTTGCTGGATAAATTGTGTGGTATGTTTTTGTCTGGAACTTGTTGACTCTTGGGTGATCCTTGCTTTCAGTGTAGGTATGGAGGCTTTCAGATGATGTCTTACCAGTTAATATTCCCTGAAGTCAGGAGTTCTCTGGTGTTCTCAGGTTTTGGGCTTAAGCCTCCTGCTTCTGGTTTAGAGTCTTATTCTCACAGTAGCCTCAGGACTTCTACATCCATACAGCACCAATGATAAAACTTCTAGGTTAATGATGAAAAGACTCTCCACAGTGAGTGACACCCAGAGAGGTTTGCAGAATTACATGGAGAAGAGAAGAGGGAGGATGGAGATAGAAATGACCAGAAGGCGGAGAGGGGGAATCACAAGGGGAGAGAGCAATTGAGCCAGTAAACCATTCCCTATGTGCTCTCCACAGTCTAGAACCCTCAGAGAGGCTCACAGAGTTATATGGAGAAGAGAAGGAGGAAGGAGATAGAGGTGAAATGGTGGAGAAAAAGTGGAATCAAAAGGAGAAGGATAGATCAAGGTAGTACTATCTTCCCCACAGCCCAGAACACACAGAGAAATTCGCAGAGTTGGGAACAGAAGATAAGGTGGAGGGAGGAAATAGAGGCGACCTAGTGGAGAAAGAGGAGAATTAAAAGGGGGAGAGAGTAATCAAGCCAGTAATCTCACTCCTAGATAAAAATGGGACTTAAGATTAGATTCGTAAAGGTAATATATTGATAACATCTACCAAAAAGCAAAGATTAAAAATTTAAAGTAGAAGTTGGACTTGCAAAACTACAATATTTAAAAACAAAACTTAAGAAAAAAAGTATAATTTGGGGGATTTTGTTTTGTTTAATATTGTAGTTTTGATGGTCTAACCTCTACCTTTTTGGCAGGGGTAAAGTAATAATGTGTTACAGAAATGAAAAAGGCAGTATAGAAGACATAAAAAATAAAAATTAAAAAAATGATAGTAAAAATGCATCTAGAAATTTCTCTGGAGCTGTTGCAGACAGTGTGGGCTCAGTTCAGTTTCAGATAGCTCCTTGTTCCAGCTTAGATCTTGTTCTCAAGATCTAAAGACCCCTCCAGTGTAGTTGGTGTTATCTACACCGTTTATTCTGTTTCACCTGTCACTTCCAAAGTGGTTCCTTCTATTTATTTGGTTTCTTCTGTTCGCTGCTCTCTTCAGTGTCTAATTTCCACCCTAACATAAGAGCGAGAAGTGGTCTCTTATTCAGGCTCACTTTTTCAATCGTGCTGTGAGGAGGGAGGAACACTGCAAACAAATATCACTGGCGTGTGTGGGGAGTGCTAGCAGTGTCTTGGACACCCTGGGTTTGCCCCTGCTTTTGGTTGTGTACTTTCCCAGTCTACACTGCTCAGGCTCCAGATTACTCTGCAGGGAGCAGACCCTGAATTGCATGCACTTTTGTGATCTAGGTCACTAAAGTCCAGGTTCTCAGGTACTCCCCAAAGATGCAGACTCAGTTTGGCTTTTCTTGTACCCTTCCCAGTTCTGAACAGCTCAGACAACCAGGCTAGTGTCCTCTCCCTGACAGTGAGTTCGCCTTGTCTCCTCTAGTATTGGCTCAGTCCTTTGATCTGTGAGCGGCCCAGCAGTACCTCAGGTTAGGGCTTTTCTAGATAGTTCTCGCTCCCTCTCTCTCTCTCCCCACCCCCTCAGATTGCTCTCAGGACATTCAGGCCTGATCCTTACAATTCAGCCCACTCCTCCTTGTTCAGCCTCCTTTTCCTGGTGATGGATGCAAGTGTCTGGGGGTACTTCTCTGCTGAGAGTTTTCATTAGGCACATAATCTTTGGGTTTTATGTATGTCCGTATGTATTTTTTTCCTAGGCACATTGCCCTCTGAGATACCAAAACAACCCACAGACTCGCAGGAGAGAGTGTTTCCTGTTGTTTGGAAATTTCTTCCTCTTTAAGACTACCTTCCCAGGACAGCTAACTCTCACTAACTCTCCTTTTATTTTATATTCTGTTTTACCTCCTTTTGAAGAAAATTGGCTGCATTTCTGGATGTCTGATGTCCTCTACCAGCGTTCAGAAATTATTTTGTGGAATTTGTTCAGCGTTCGAATGTACTTTCGCTGGATTTTTTGGGGAGAAATTGGTCTCCCAGTCCTATTCTTCTGCCATCTTAGGATGACACCCCCACCCCGCCCACTGACTTTAAATTATGCCAAGTTGATTGACAGAGAATAGGGAGAGAAGGAAATTCTGGTACATTCCTAGATAGACTACGGGAGGATTCCATAGTTTTACTGACATTCACCTTAATATTACAGAGGGAGAAATAATTCTAAAAATAGATTTCTCACTCATTTGGCTCCAGATGTCTGCCATTAGTTCTGCAAACAGGTATTTGGGCCAAATTAAACCTTAGAAAACTTGTTGCAGATATTTCAGATGGTATATTATAGTAGAGAATATGAGGAGGAAAATAGGAGGGGGGATGGAATCTAGCAAAAGCCTGAAGCCAAAACAATATTTGTTAGAACTGCTCTGAAGCAGCCTGAGAAAAATAACGAGAGGGACACAGGTGAAGAAGGATGGACTTGCTATTACTGAGGAAAGGAGGGACATTTCAAGAGGTTTTCCCCTCAGGCATCTAATGCACCTCTGGCTCCCTGTCTTGTCTGCAAAGAACCATACTGGAGAATAGACTTATCTCTGAGGTATAGGCCTGAGTCATCAGACTCTCAAGAGAATTGCCACTACTCACAAGCCCCCATCTTAATAACATCTGAGGAACACCAGGTATTAAGCACTCTGTGGGGGCTAATCAGTTGACACCTTCCTGAAACCAGGGCATGTTTCTCTGTGCTCACTGAAGCCTCTGGTCCACTTTCCTCCTATCTGCTATTTTACTAGAGCTGTCAGGATGAGCCAAACTCTATTATCTTCAGTTCAGTTTAATTCAGTACAGTCGCTCAGTCGTGTCCGACTCTTCGCGACCCCATGAATCACAGCATGCCAGGCCTCCCTGTCCTTCACCAACTCCTAGAGTTCCCTCTAACTGATGTCCATTGAGTCCGTGATGCCATCCAGCCATCTCATTCTCTGTCGTCCCCTTCTCTTCCTGCCCACAATCCCTCCCAGCATCAGAATCTTTTCCAGAGAGCCACCTCTTCACATCAGGTGGCCAAAGGATTGGAGTTTCAGCTTTAGCATCAGCCCTTCCAAAGAACACCCGGGATTGGTCTCCTTTAGAATGGACTGGTTGGATCTCCTTGCAGTCCATGGGACTCTCAAGAGTCTTCTCCAACACCACAGACCAAATGCACCAATTCTTTGGCAATCAGCTTTCCACAGTCCAAATCTCACATCCAGACATGACCACTGGAAAAACCATAGCCTTGACTAGTTGGACATTGGTTGGCAAAGTAATGTCTCTGCTTCTTTATTATGCTATCTAGGTTGGTCATAACTTTCTTCCCAAGGAGTAAGCGTCTTTTAATTTCATGGCTGATATCAGCATCCGCAGTGATTTTGAAGACCAAAAAATGAAAGTCTGACCCTGTTTCCACTGTTTCCCCATGTATTTCCCATGAAGTGATGGGACCAGATGCCATGATCTTAGTTTTCTGAATGTTGAGCTTCAAGCCAACTTTTTCATTCTCCTCTTTCACTTTCGTCAAGAGGCACTTTAGTTCTTCTTCATTTTCTGCCGTAAGGGTGGTGTCATCTGCATATCAGAGGTTATTGGTATTTCTCCCAGCAATCTTGATTCCAGCTTGTGCTTCTTCCAACCCAGCGTTCCTCACGATGTATTCTGCATAGAAGTTCAATAAGCAGGGTGACAACATACAACCTTGATGTACTCCTTTTCCTATTTATACCAGTCTATTGTTCCTTGTCCAGTTCTAACTGTTGCTTCCTGACATTTTGATATAACTAAGACTCTCTGTTATTTTCTCATGGATTCCTAATAATGCCACAGTCTCCCTTAATCCTTTGCAGGATAGATAGGCTGAGCAAGTTCCAAGCCACTGTTTTCCTGAGTATGGAACCTTTTCTTTTAAAATGAACAATAATGTGAATATTAGGGAGTAGGTTGATGGGAAAATATGGGTCGAGCACAAATGCTGTTCCTGTTATTACCAACCTCATAGACCTTGTGCATACCAGATTCAAAGACCTACTTTCACGTCAAACGTAGTATCCATTACAGCCTGAGTTTAAGGAATGAACAAAATCTTAGTGTGCTGACTTCTCATGATGTAAGTGGGTCCTTAAACTCTACAATTCAGAAAAACCTTATTATGAAAGCTGTTGTAACTCAAGGAGTGTCAAAAGTTCTAAGAATAAAATATCACTTACCCAACTCCAATCTTCAGGAAAGGTAGATAAAGGGTAATGGCGTCATTAAGATGAATCCACATAATTTAACTCAGGAAACACAAAACTGTTGGTTTAAATGTAACCACACCTTTAACGAAGGCTCAGTCTGTCCCCCACCCCCCAAAAAAGGGGATTATCTCAATGACAGATATTTTTATGCACAGATATTGCTATAGTTCCTAAAGCTTTAGAATTAACTCCATGACTCAGGTTTCAGCTCTTCAAACTCGTCATCAATTGAAGGGGGCTCCCTATGGTGGGATTCTTCACTTCAAGGAAAGGGATTTCTTCAGCTCTGTGAATATCTTCAACAACAACAATCATATCTGACAGTTTTTCTTGATCTGAGGACATCTAAAAATCCTAAAATGGAGTCATGTAACTATGGACATAATGTAACTCTCAATTTTCATTGTGTTTCAGTTTGGTTTAATGACTTTTTTATCTTTCATCTCTAACTTTAAAGCAGTGTTTTTTTCTAACTGTGTGAAAATTTTTAAGTTACAAATAAACATGCTCCTACAGTTGTTGCAGCCTCTCCAAACTATTATTTGGGGCCCTTGGTCCAGAGACTCTCAATATGAGGGTTAAAAGAGATGCTGATTAATTTAGGGATGAAGACCCATCACATGAGGAAGTAGGTATGGAATGAAAATGACACCCCTTTCCCTTGGCAACATAATTCTCCTAAAAAAAAGGGGGGGATAATGAGAGAGTTAATTCCTAATTGGAATGATAATTCCAGAGGGTCTGAGGAGGAGAAAGAATCTGAGGTTCTCAAAGAGGAGATAGAGGCAAGAAATTCTCAAGGGGTAGGAAAGGGCAAGCTTTTATATTTTAATTTTTCTCCTGTATTCCTTAGTAAGGATTATATAACATTTTATCCTGCTTGAGAACAGTTTCTCCTTCTTGAAAACGTTCTGACTAAACTTGATATTAGAATGTATATGACGGGAGTGGGTCTAGTAAGTTCTAATCCTGTTACCTTAAAATATAAATTGTGGAAGTGGTCTGGTAAACTTTTTTACAACCTTGAGATATTCTTTGGATTTATTGTTATAACGAAATGAAATAGTATAGAGCTCTCTTGCTTAGACTAGTCAGGGGCACTCTCTGGCCTCCTTCTGATGTCTATGTCAGAAGGTTTCTCTGTCCCGATTCATTCTTGGAGAAAATTCTGCAAAACAAAAGCTCATGAGTGATCAAGTGTGGTCCCTGTTACTGAGGCAAAACCTATTTCTTCAGAGATCAGAAATCTGACACTGTTCACAATAAACGGGTAATTCTCAATCTTCCCATTGTTCCATTAACTCTGTTTTATTCAGTCACACTGAACTTCCAGTCTGTGTTCTGTTCTTCTGGGTCTCACTGCCTGTGCATCTGCCATTCTTCTGCTTCCCTTGATTTTTATCTTTTTGTTAATGGCCTTTGAGATATGGTTTTAAATTACTCATGAAGTTTTCTTCTGACTTTACAGATTGTTATAAGATTACTAATTTAGTTGAGCTCTTCAGTTTTCTTTGATAGACTGTGTTTTTCGATTGGAATAAATGATCATATATCCCATATCTATTTTTCCTTCTGACTTTACTCACCTAGCTTCAGGAGTAGAGGTCTCTATTTGGGGGGGGGGGGGATGTCTGAATAAGGACTTATGGAATCAACAAGAAACACGTTTATTAAACATGTTTATCTTAAGAAATTCTGTACGGAAGCAAGATTGTTAAGATCCTAACCCTCTGAAAAAGTAGTATATAGTTTACAAATTAAAATCACCAACATTGTGTTTCCTTCCCAAGAAGAGCTGAAAATTGTCATCATCTTCTAAAGAAAGCATATTTTACAATGACTTCTGTAGACATGGAACCTAAATAAGGAAAGCAGAGAGATTTCAGAGGTGTGTATCAGGGATAGTAAATGTCAGAAAGAACAATATTTCTCGTTAACAGAAATTGACTCTTGTGTATGAATGTTTTTTGCTTTCCTATTTTGGTGAATGATATGTAATTTCTAGTCTGTGGTGGCAAAGTTTTCCATAATAATCCCTTAAATCCATGATTGCTGTTCATGGGACTCAATGGTGAGGATTTTCAGGAGACATGGAATGAGAGAAGCAAGATAATGCAGTGGTAAAGCAAATATAATCTCAACTGGAAACTAAATTGTACTATACTTTATCTCATTTTTTATTCAGTCATTTGTTTCCATGTTATTCCTGTCATAATTTTACCAATCGAAATGGATTTTCACCTCTCAGATGAGGAGGCTTTCATGTGACCAAAGGCAGTTTTCCAGAATAAGGAGTCTTTTACAGTCTTTTAGTGGCCAGGATTTATAAATTTGAAGGATACCTAATTTTTAAAGGGACCTTGGTGGTACAATATTAAAGAGGAATAATCTGGTAGTTTTCGCAAAAAGCCACATTGGGTGAGTTCTCTTTTTCTTTCTTTCTTTTTTCTTCATTAGTTTTCCTGTTTATTGCATGCCTGAGTCAGAATCTAACTTTGAGCTCTGGACCATAGAATTTTCGAGGAAGCCACCCATAACAAAGTATTACCAGAATGGAAAAGTGTTAGTGGCTGAAACGTGTCCGATTCCTTGTGACCCCATGAATCACAGCACGCCAGGCCTCCCTGTCTATCACCAATTCACGGAGTTCATTCAAACTCATGTCCATCGAGTCTGTGATGCCATCCAGGCATCTCATTCTCTATTGTCCCTTTCTCTTTCTGACCCCAATCTCTCCCAGTATCAGAGTCTTTTCCAGTGAGACACCTCTTCACATCAGGTGGCCAAAGGATTGTAGTTTCAGCTTTAGCTTCAGTCCTTCCAATGAACACCCAGGACTGATCTCTTTTAGAATGGACTGGTTGGATCTCCTTACAGTCCAAGGGACTCACAACAGTCTTCTCCAACAGGAAAGTTTGAAAGCATCAGTTCTTCTGTGCTCAGCTTTTGTTATAGTCAACCCTCACATTCATACATGACTACTGGGAAAACCATAGCTCTATCCAGATGAACTTTTGTCGGAAATTAATGTCTCTGCTTTTTTGTATGCTATTTAGGTTGATCATAGCTTTTCTTCCAAGAAGCAAGTGTTTTAATTTCACTGATGCAGTCAACATCTGCAGCGATTTGGAGACTAAGGAAATAAAGACTTTCATTGTTTCCATTGAAACCCATCTATTTTCCATGAAGTGATGGAACCAAATAATATCTTCATTTCTTGAAAGATGAGTTTTAAGATAGCTTTTTCACACTCCTCTTCATCTTTTTATCCTCTTTACCTCTTTTGAACTCTCCACTTTAAAAAAAAAAAAATCAACGTTTGGTAGGAAAAATCATAAAAGAAGGGAAGGACAATTCAGGCAAAATGAAGGACATTGACAAGGCACAGAATATGAGAAGAACAAAATATGGAGCTTAAAGGTATCTGAATCACTGGTCATGTGTGGACCTGAGCAGTGAGCAGGAATGACAGAAATGATTAGAAATGTCTTGTCATATAGGTAGTGAAATTCATCAGAAATCCTTAAGTGGAGTAGTATTAGGTTCTGATGTCTTTTCTGTGCAGTTAAGATGTTAATAAACACAGATTTGAGGACCCTATCTGCTTTAGTCTCCATACTCCAGCAAATACATTAGCTCTAGCTTCATGGCAGCAAATTAGTGGTATTTTCTCTTCCATGAACATTTCTTGTAGGGATAGCATAAAATATGGAATGGGTGATAGGACCTAGTGGGGGATATGTTGAAGCCATCCTTGAACCACAGCACCAGCAGCCATAGTTCTGCATAGTTCTAGCAGCATGCTACAATATGGATGTATTTTCCTCAACTACACATCAGTTGAATTTGACACCAACCAGCCCCTGCATGACTACCTCATGGTCACTGATGCTTCTGTGTACACCCAGCCCCTCTATAAACCAACACCAACATGTATTTCATACTTTAATGATAGATACGAAGACTAACACTGTGCCTAATACTTACTGATCTTGTTGTAAACCATCTCCAGGAGGAATAAGTGATTAAATTTATTAATCTGCAACTGGTTCTGCATGCCTATGGTTTCTGTGCCCATTTGGGACTTGCCAATGCCTGATCCCTAGAATCTACTACAACAAAGATCAACACTGGATGTATTATCTTATTCCTGGAGCCCTGAGGGATAATCAGTGTCACTATCTCATTGGCACATTTACTGCCATCACGAAGGCGACACAAGGTCTGCAGCATTATTAGAGTTAGAAGGAAGTTCTAGGAGATGAAAATGTAGCAAAGTTACTGAGTCATATATACAGATTTATGACCCACTTCCTGGCACTGTATTCCATCTTTTTACCTTTTTCTCCTGCTTGACGTGTTGAAACAGTAAAGGAAGGAATGTATTTTGTTTTTTGGCTTAGAGAGAAAAAATGGGACTCAAGACATTTTGAAGTAATCCAGATTGCTAAACATTTCCCTTTTATGTTTAGTTGGCCTCTGCTATGTCTTGATTCATCCCAGTCCACAAGCGTGTAAACCTGCTTCTTTCACAAGTGCAACTTGGTAATTTCAGAGAGACTCTCTGGAGCAAAGAGCTTATGCAGTTTTCTTTGTCTTGAGAGATGCAATAAAATGCTTGGGTCTAACTTAATGGAGTAGAGAATGCAACCCATTCCAGGTTCCGTGCCTGGAAAATCCCATTGACAGAAGAGCCAGGTAGGTTACACTCATTGCTTTTTAGAGTCACACAGGACAGAACACACACACTTGCACATTTACTTATGTTCAGATACAAATTGTCTTTCCTTTTAATAGGTCACCATGTGGTGTACACTGGAGTTAGTAAGCATTTTTCTCTAAATTATCTTTGTGAATTTTTATAGACTACTGTCTGTTTCTTTTCCCAAAACAAAACAAAAACAAACAAATTACCTCCCTTTTGGCAAGAGGCTTGGGTCCTTTTCTCCACTGATGTTTTGCAATTTCTTTCCTATTACCAGAAATATGGATTTCTATCTTGCTTTGGCTATATGGGATCTGGTAAACTGGGATATTGGTTCGTTGATTTGGGAATAACAACCTCGAACATATTTTCTCTTTTCTAGAGCAATGGAAAACTCTGGAACTGAGAGGAAATGACAACATTGAGACCCACATATATATCTTCCTTATCTCGGACCATACTCCTTAATGACAGACATGAACAGATCTGTCATATCACTAGAGAGCCACTAGAACTAATTTTCCATGTGTGTGTGGCTCTGATTTTTGTCTTTGGAATGCTGTCCTGCCTACTTTTATGTCACAAGTTAAAGCGGTTTTAAATTTAACTGTATTCCACAATCCATCCATACAAGAAGGTGAATCTCTATAATATCCTTTTCCTCTGAGCCTGTAGACCTTGCCAGAGAATGTACCAGGAAGGCTGAGAGTCCCGTTTCTGAGGGAGTTCTCAAGCATTAGTGAAATTTCCCCAGGATTTTAGTATATTTCTTGTTTTCATACTATAATAAGTTTTATAAGATACATCCAGTGTGGTCACTATTGTCTCAATTAGTAACATATAAGAAGTACTGATGGAGGTATCTGGAGGCTCAGGAGAAGATGGATATGACATGAAGAAGATGAAAGGATGGTCTTCACTTTCCTATATTTACTCGTGTCAGAAGCAATGTGATAAACTGATTGCTAGACTAAAACAAATGAAGATGGCTAATAAGGTTATAAGTAATCCTGTCATGAGACTAAGGAAAAAATTGAAATGTGTCATTTAGATTTGGAATCTAGCAGGATCTTAATATGTAGGCAGGATAATTATGAAGGGAGGTACTTAATGAGAATCAGATGGGAGAAAGAGGAACTTACTGATACCTATGATAGTGACAGTAGTCTGGTATGGGTGTGAGAGTTGGACTATAAGAAAAACTGAGTGCTGAAGAATTGAATTGTCGGTTTCAGAAGACTCTAACTGTGCATCCTAAAAGAAATCAGTCCTGATTATTCTTTGAAAGGCCTGATGCTGAAGCTGAAATTCCAATCCTTCGGCCACCTAGTGTGAAGAACTGACTCACTGGAGAAGACCCTGATACTGGGAAAGATTAAAGGAAGAAGAGGAAGAGGACAACACAGAATGAGATGGTTGGATGGCATCATGGACTCAATGGATAAAAGTTTCAGAAATCCCTGGGAGTTGCTGATAGGCAGGGAAGCCTGGCATGTTGCAATCTATGGGGTTACAAAGAGTCACATGTGACTGAGAGCCTGAACTGAACTCGACTGATGACAAAGGAACTGTTTACGAGTTTTGCTGATTTCTCTCCAGAGTTTTCCCCACACTATTGTGTCAGTCTGCCAACTTATGGCTCACTTTCCCATGGCTTTTCTTTTTCTGCAACACTCCTGAGAAGTTGGCTTGTCTGTTCTTTTGCATTTCATCTTTCTTTCATTTATCTGAGTGTGTCTGCTATGGCAGGAGGAGTTACTATAAAATAGGCTATATTAAGTAGCAGGAAGTCATTCAGCAACATTGGTACAGCTGGGAAAATTAGAAAAAAAAATCTAATACAAAAAATGGGACTTACAAATGTGTACTTTCTTCGTTTTGTATCAGTAGAGAAGTATTCAAATAGAAAAAAATTCCAGGTCTGTTGTTTATGATTTTATAAATGAAATATTATGAGGAAACTCCCATAAGCCTCTCATCCTTACGGATCAAGGGAGAGACAAAATGGAAGCCACAATTGCAGAAAACTTACCAAAGTGATCACTTGGACAGAGTCTTGTCTAACTCAATGAAGCTATGAATCATACTGTGTAGGGCCACCCAAGATATTCAGGTCATGGTGGGAATTCTCATGAAACATGGTCTACTGGAAAAATTAACATCAAACCACTTCAGTATTCTTGTCTTGAGAACGCCATGAACAGAATGAAAAGGTAAAAGAAAGGTCCCTGAACGATGAATTCCCAAGGCTGCAAGGTGCCCCATATGATGGATTGATGGATGAAGGTTCATGACACTGCACAGGAAGTGGTGATCAGAATCATCGCCAAGAAGATACGCAAAAAGGCAAAATGGTTGTCTGAAGAGGACTTTCCAATTTCATTCTTTCTACCAAAGAAGAGAAGGGAAAGGCGATAGGCAAAATGAAATGATATGTCCATCTGAATGCAGAGTTACAAAGAGTAGCAAGGAGAACTGAGAAAACCTTCCTAAGTCATAAATGTAGAGACACAGAAAAACAGACTGAGAAGGGCTAGAGATCTCTTCCCAAAAATTAGACATACCAAGGGAATATCCTATGTAAAGATGGGCAGAATAAGACAAAAGTGTATGGACCTAAAGGAAGCAGAAAATATTAAGAAGAGGTGGCAAGGATTCACAGAAAAACTTTAGAGAAAAAGATCTTATGATAACCACAGTGGTGTGCTCACTCTCTTTGAGCTAGCTATCATGGAATGTGAAGTCAAGAGGGCCTTACAAAGCATCACTACAAACAAATCTATTGGAAATGATGGAATTCCAGCTAAATTATTTCAAACCCCAAATAATGAGAATGTGAAAGTGCTGTACATGATATGCTAGCCAATTTGGAAAAAATAGCGGTGACCACAGGACAAGCAAACATCAGTTTCATTCCTATTTCAAAGAAACGTCATACAAAAACTATTGAAATTTTCACACAGTTGTACTCACCTCACATGATATCAAAGTAATGCTCAAATTCACCAAGCTAGTCTACAAGCGTAAGTGCACTGATAACTTCCAGATGTTCAAGCTAAATTTAGACGAGGCAGAAGAACAAGAAAACAAATTTGCAACACCCATTGGATCATAGAAAAGACAAGAGAATTCCAGAAAAACAAATCTACTTCTACTTCATTGATTATGTCAGGGCCTTTGATAGTGTACATCAGAACAAACTGGAAATTTCTTAAGAAAACATAAATACCAGATTACTTTACCTGCCTTGTAAGAAATCTGTATACAGGTAAAACAGCAACAGAACGAGATAAGGAGCCGTTTCCAACTTGCAAGAGAGCAGTTGACCGAGGCTGTATATTGCCACCCTGATTATTTAAATTAATTGCAGAGTACATCATGCGTAATGTCGAACTGGATCAAGCACAGTATGCAATCAAGACTGCTGGCAGAAATAGCAATAACCTCAAATATACAGATAACACCACTCTTCAGGCAGAAAATGAAATGTAACTAAAGTAGCTCCTGGCGAGATTGAAAAATCTGTCTTAAAATCCAATCCTCAATAAATGAAGATTGTGGCACACACTCCCATTACAACATTGCAAATAGATGAGGAAACAAAAATAGTGAGATTTAATTTTCTTGGTCTCCAAAATCACTGCAAATTGTGACTATAGTCATGATTTAAAAGAGCCTCTTTCTTTGAAGAAAAACTGTGAAAAGGCTAGAAAGTGCATTAGAAAACAGATACAGTACTTTACAAATAAATGTTTATGGAATCTAAGCTATGGTTTTTCCTGTACTCATATATGCATGTATGTGAGTGTTGGACCAGAAATAAAATTGAGTGCAGAACTCATGCTTTTGAACAGTGGTGTTGGAGAAGTCTTTTGAGAGTCCCTTGGATTGCAAGAAGATCAAGCCAGTCAATTCTAACGGAGATCAGCCATGATTATTCATTGGATGTACTGATACTGAAGCTCCAAAAATTAGCCAGCTGATGCAAAGTTCAAATTCATTGGAAAAGACCTTGTTGCCAGGAATATATTGCAGGCTAGATGAGAAGGTTGGATGGCATCACCGACTCAATAAACATGAGTTTGAGAAACTCCAGGAGTTGGTGATGAAAGGGAGCCAGGCATGTTGCAGTCCATGGAGGTCCCAAAGATTTGATATGAGAGATCCACTGAAGGTAACTCAATTGAAATATTTGTGAAAGAACGTGCTATCTATAGGTGAATCATGGCTCCAACTCTATTAAGTATGCTTTGTGTTGGAACAAATCTGATAGAGAAGTCTCCTACGACTCCCCCACCCAAAAACACTATCTCCTGAATTTCTAAGTGGTGGCACTACACTTGGTCTACTATAGTATTCTGAGGTCTGAAGATTGTTAAACTTGGCTGAGGCCAAAGATCACGTTAGTTTGCTAAATATTTGAAAAGCATCCTCTAGGTCTGCAGACAGGTTTGGCATTTTCCCCACAATATCAAACAGCAGATCCAGCTCTGAAATCTCCGTTTGATTCTTCTCTCCATCTTCCTCCATCTAATCAACAACTTGTCACTTGCCCTGGAAATGTTCTTTGCTCTTGCAGTCTTAATCATCTTCCAAGAGTGCATATATACTGTCCATATTTTGAGCTGTCAGAAGATTGAATGAAAACCTTTGAGAAATGGAAATTTGAGCCCGCAAACAGGCCTGAACTGAAACTTCTTGATTAAGATCCATAGAGAGAACCTGCACGGTCTTATCGCTAAGTTGAATGTTATTAGTGATTTGAGTTCTATAGACTGTATCATCTGGGCGATGACCATTTTCTCTCTGAAACGGGCACTAAAGTTTTCTATATTACTTCACTTTGTTTGTACGTCAGATCCAAGATGTCCTCTACCAGGTACTGTTACTTGCAAATATTAACAGTTATGTATGTCTTGGGCATGACGTGCTGGCGTACAGACTGTGTCTTTTACATTTGACTAAGACAGAAGGTCAAGAGGGTTTTTTTGTTTTTTGTTTTGCTTTTTTCCATCTAGTTTGTGAACGTGAAGGTGAAGTTGCTCAGTCGTGTATGACTCTTTGCGACCCCATGGACTGTAGCCTACCAGGCTCCTCGATCCATGGGATTTGCCAGGCAAGAGTACTGGATTGGGTTGCCATTTCCTTCTCCAGGAGATCTTCCCTACCCAGGGATTGAACCCGGGTTGATAGTGGACTTCAAATGTACCCTCTCTATCGATACTGGGTATATGTGTCTGGCATGGGCTGCAGATGTTAATGGTGAGCTTGCTTCAAGCTGTGGTATTGCTGCTCATAACAGCCTTTCGTGTGGTTGAGGACCATCTATGCATCTCCATTGGTTGGAGCCCTTCAGTTTGGATTGGATTTTTTTCCTGTATATTTAATATATTTAGTCTAAAACCTAGAACTGTGGTCTCTTGGGCTTCTCAGGTATCGAGAGGGTTGGAGATAAGAGTGGCAGTCATAAACCACAAATCCTGCCATAGAGATGCCGACACAAACATTCCTGGCCAATTGTCTGTTGTAAAGGGCCAGGTGGCTCCAATGGTTTGGGAGGATTTGTTATCCTCTAGGCTGCCCCATGGCTACTGAAACCTAGTGTTTTGGTTTGGGAATGTTTAGGTTGGCATGGTCACCACAACTTCACAACTTTATGATTTCCCCAAAGCATCAGGAAGCAAAAACTTGGCCACTACCACTTTTCTCCTAAGGAATTAAACATGGTGTATGGAATAGATAAGTGGAGAGGGTTGTGCATTTTCAATGTCAGCCTGTTTTCCCTTGTGCTTATTTTCTTCTACCAGTTCCTGTAAATTATGATCATTGTAATATTTCCTAGGTCACCTTTAACCATGAAGTAGGAATAAGTATTAACACAGCTGATTTCTAAAGAAAGAATGCAACTCTTAGGGAGCACTAGGACTTTGTGGGAGTAACCAATCGATGGATAAGTGAGTTCTTTGTCAGTTTCCATTCCCTGAAAACTTATGTAAGAAAAGGAGACTTCTTTTGGTATTGACAGATGCTTTTCAAGAGAAGCACATATATTGGTTTGCTAAAGCTGCCATAACAAAGTGTCCTATACCAGGGAGCATCGGGAAATGTATTCCAAACTTCTGAGGTTCAAGGCAGTAATTAAAGTCAGCTGATTTTTTTTCATCTGAGACCTCTTTTATTTTTTTTTTACCAGCCATTTTCTGGCTTTGTCTTCACATAGTAATGTTTCTGTTTTGTCTCTGACTGATCTGCTTTTCTTACAAAATGCCAATCATATTAACTCAATTACCAATCTAGAGGTCCTATTTCCAAATAGGGTCAGAAAGAACTATAATTTCCTCACAGTTTCACTAAATATAAAGTACAGAGAGATAGAGCTTTAACATACAGATTTCGAGAGAAAACAACTCATTGTATCATATTGAGTCTCTTCTTTCCATTTGGTACTGCTGTATATGAATCTGTTTACCATGTTCACCCCAGTAGACAGAACTCCTGAACGTAGAAAGCAGCTGGTTAAGAAAAATGGGTTGCGCAGGGGTAATATAGATGAAACCAAATTTCAGTTTTTGTTTGTTTGCTTGTTTGTTAACCAATCTAGACATCCTCACCACAAAGACATATGGGAAGGAAAACTGTTCTGTTTGTGAATGAATACTAAGCCATAAGATGATGCTCATAATAAGGAAACTTCTAAAAAATTGTAAAGACAAAAAGATATACTCTATATGTTTATGCTAGCAAATCAGTTCATTACAGAATTTTGAAACTAACAGGTAGACTTAATGACAACATTTTTTCAGTTTGTCTAGATTCACCTGGTAATTGGGGTAACCATCAGCCTTTTGTAGTTTGTTTTGCATAGAAGAATACATCTTCTCATACTTTCATGAAAGAGTGTGGGTTTGAATGTGGTTTCAGATAGTCAATTACCTTCCAAAATCTTGAGAGATAAGGTGCTACTGTTACCAAATACCCATGTGCCCAGCATAGTTAGGCTAAGCAATATCAGAATATAAGTGTTTAAAACCAAGTTGTTTTTATTGCTGGGCTATTTTTGTTGTAAGAAATTGGGTGGGTGATACCTTTGAAAAACGCTAACAGGCCTGGAGTGCTGTGATTCATGGGGTCGCAAAGAGTCAGGCAAGACTGAGCGACTGAACTGAATTGAACAGAACCCGTCCCAACAGTTTTCAGAAAAGCCCATGTACAGAAAAGTTGAGGGAAGGGTGTGATTAGCTGTTGCAACCATCTTCCTGTAGACCCTCTGTTCTTGAGGTAAACTCAGGGTCAGGTAACTGTGTTCCTGTAAACCTCCACAGAAATAAATATAAAATTCCCTACGCATAAAGGAAAGGGGCCCACTTTTGACTTTCACCTTCCACCGTCCTGGTTAGGAGGAGGGTGTCCCTGTGCATGCTGGCTCTCTGTCTGGGAAAATGTATCCAGCACCCATTCTTGGTCCTGCCACAGTGCCCACTCCCAGCTGAGGAGGTATCTCTCAGTTCTCTCTTCCTTCCTCTTACCAAGATCCTCATACAATACCCACACATCTTCAATTAGGAAAACATGTGCCCAGTATGCAGTTGGCCTTCAGTCTCCTCAGTTTATCCAAATGGGGCACCAGATCCCACAGACAGTGACCCACGCAAATTGCCACGACCATAGGTCATGAATGTGGGGATAGGGTACATTGGCTATTACTTTGAAACATGGACCAAGTCCGTGAGTGTCTCTAGCAAGGACTCTGAACCTCTGCAAGACACAATCTGTTTTGAAACTCTGCTGCTCGCTACTCAGCCCAAGGCCAGAGAACATGGAAGGTTGCAATACATCTTTCACTACACTCTGCTCAGAAGTTTGCTGTTGGTGAAGTTGGACTTCAAACTTCGCTTATGTTCCTGTCCTAAGGGCTGCCATTCCATGTCCATCCTGCCTCTATTACAGTCTTCTGTGTTGAGATCATTCAACCTGTGACTAAAAGTTGGTAACCTGGATCATCGTGGTCCATTTCCACTAGCTCAGAAACCACACTCCACTCTCTGTTTCTATAATTCAGGTATTTTAACAGCATTATGGGATTATCAAAATTTTGCTTCTTCTAACTTAAGCACTTTACCTGGCATAATGTCCTCAATAACATACATAGTGCAAACATGACAATCGTTTATTTATTCTTTGATGGAGGTATAGTTGATGCACTATTTTTAACCATTTTTTACTAAACTATAATGAAAGTGAAAGTGAAGTCACTCAATCGTATGCAACTCTTCCCGACCCCATGGACTGCAGTCTACCAGTCTCCTCCGTCCATGGGATTTTCCAGGCAAGAATACTGGAGTGGAGTGCCATTCCCTTCTCTTATAGTTATTGAACTATAGTCTCTTTAAAATTTTGTTTAAGTAAGTCACAGTGAATCAATTTCATCTGTACATGTTCATTTTTTTATCCATTTTCCATTTACGTAATGATTAAGCAATGAATAGAGTCCTTTCTTCTTTTGCATTTTTTCAAACTGTAATTTTTATTTTATCGGGAGTATAAATGCTATATAATACTGTGATGATTTCTGCCATTTATCAACATTAATATGTCACAGGTATCAATGTGTCCTTTCCACCGTCAAGCCCTTCCCACGTCCATCTCTACCCTATTTTTGGTTGTTCCAGAGCACTAGCTTTGGATGATCTACTTCAAGCTTCAGGAAACCTAAATGATGGTTTTCCTGCATTATGTTTGTAATAATCTATATTTCACATGAGAAAATAAGGGTGTAGGTTTCTCTATGTGAAATGAGAAATCTGTGTTTGATGTTTGAAAATCTTCTTACATATGTCTTTTATCATATTTTGAATATTGTATGTTTCACATATGGATAAAGGTACACATTTTTCCTTCCTCAATATGGAACTCTAGATACTTCATATGTGAAAATTGTGTCTGCATTTTCCTGGTTGAATTGTAAAATTATATATATCCTATATAAACATCGCAATCAAGTTTTACTGACATGAAAGATGTAATTAAGATATGGGAAAGCAATATGGGTTCGGAATTAGCTCTATTTCAAAATTGAAATTCTGACCACCACTGTTTCTTCATGAAATATGAAAGTCTTTGTATTGCTCATTTATATCAACACAACAATTTTCTTCCCCAAGAAGGATGAACATATTTGTATTTCTCATGTATGTCCAGACAACGATTTCCCCCATCAAATTCTCTATAGGTCCCATATAAAAATCTAGGAAGTAATCCTTCTTCATGTAAGTTGGAATTCTCTAATTTACATCTGAAGATCAGAATGGAGAATTTCCGAGGAAATAAGGAAATCTCTCTATTCATATGACCCACTGGTATTTCAGTTAATGAAACACCTGTGTTCCCTTTTTGCATTGGTGTCCCTTTGCCTGGAGCTAACAGATTTTGGGCCAGGTTTTCCAGGATGATTTGGTTAGGGGGTACGTGTGGGGACCAGACAGAGAGCCAAGGGAAGTGATATACTCCTTCCTCAGAGATTGACTGCATTCCTGACACTGCTGTAACCCAAGGCAAAGTTTTTGGACGGACTCTGCAGCAACTGACCGAAGGTGAGGTCAGTGTGTGCGCCACCCAACCGAACTCCCTGCCCAGGACTTGCAGTTTGAGTCCAAGTTGAGCACCTCTGACCCTCAGGGATACCTTCTCTTACCAGAGTGGACTCCTCAGTACAGGCAGTCACACACTGCCCCAGAGGCAATTTCAAGCTTGAGGAGGCTTGCAGCATCAGGTTCCTGATCCTTGATTTGGTTGTTACTGGCCCTGCTGTCCCACTCACTGCTCAGGCTCTTCTCCATTGTTGCTCACTGAAACAGTTTCTGAGGGCTCACCACAACTTTGTCTTGAGCCAATTTTGGCAACGGGGTCACTGCTGCCAGATTGCCCATTATTACAAGGGGGTTGTTCCTGTGAGAAAAGGCCTGTCGATTCCATTTGATTTTTTCATGATAGGGTGTGGAGGTCAGGTTGTAGAAGTGAGTCCCCTCTCACCAACATATTATGCATGTGTGATGTCACAAGGCTCTGGGACAAGCATGTTTCACATTCCCTGCTCATAGGTTGTAGGCAAGAAACCAATTAGTGGGGAATGGCTGAGCTTAGGGGAACCTGCTGTGCTTTGGTGTCTAGTTCCTTTGCAGTTCTGGGCCAATACCAGTGCCACATGGAGAGTGAGACCAGAGGAAGGTGGGAGCACCCCTGGACCAACCTGAATCTGCTTAGTTGTGAGTGTGGGTTTGCAAGGTGCATGGGGCTCTGGACCCGCTGGTATGGTAGATCCATCTGGGAATGTATCACGGACAAGTTGGCACACCGGGTGAGGAAGCCACTGTTAGGAAAGCAGGGCCCTGAAAGAGCAAGAGGTTCGGGAATTAGGTAAGAGTTCCAACTGCTGGTTGAAGACCTTGCACTGAGGAAGTTCGAGTAATGGCAGAGGGGGAGCAGGAGCAGGAGTACTCCCAGGCGTATTAGCAGGACCTGGGGGAGTAAGGCAAGGAACATCCAAGGACAGGAGTCTAGAGCGACCAGCCCCCACTGGAATTACAGAAGGTGTTGGTGGCCCTACAGGTGCAGCTGAGCTCCGGGAATGAGAAAGACCCCAAAGCCTATCTTTGGCTCCAGAGGAAGGGCCATCAGAGGAGAAGGCATCCCTTTAATCAGATAATTGCCATCATCCAGGGCATCGCTGACTTCAGGGCCAATGTCGTGTATTCACTGCCACTTCTTGGGGGTCAGTTGCTCAGGAGGAGTAGAAAGAACAGGAGCAGGAGAGGGCCGGGGGTGACAGCAGTGGTCAGGAGACGGGAGCCAAATGAATTGGGGGCTCTGGGTATTGCGATCTCCAAAGGCACAGTGCCAGCACAGCCTGGGAATCACTATACCTGTATGTCTGAGCAAATGACTATAGGAGAGTCCTTTTGGCTTGCATTTGAATAGAAGCCATACAGTTTGACAGGGAAGGCATGTCATAAGTTACCAGAGGCAGTGTACCAGAGTAGAGTTTCCAGGGAGCTATTCTTGAAATTCTGGGTTATACAGGAAAGTAGTAGGGTGTTGGAAGCTCAGATTGCTCTGTTAAAACAACTGGAAACTCCAGAATGAGGTGACTGTTAAGGGGTATCTCATTAGCACCAGTTGTAAGAGAAAGCTCTATGGATGTCAAGGGTAGGGACAGAAAGGCGTGGGTTTAATTTGCCAGATGATTTTGGTCCATCTATCATACTCCTTTTCCTACATGATACCAAGCATCTCATTCCACTGCAACTCAGCTGTACTCAGGATTGGAATAGTTGCTTATGAGATACAGTGAAAAACACTGGGATTTGTGCCCTGGGGAGTACAGGAATTCAATCTGTGGCCACTTAGGATGCTTCATCATGCAGTGCATCTGTGTAATAAGGTTTTATTTTGTGTAATAAGAGTAAAAAAGAGATAATGAAAGCTTCTGACATAGACATTAGAAGGGGGCAGAAAGAGTGTCCCCTTGCCTCTCTTTAGTCAAAGTTTATATAAGTACTAACAGGATGCTAATTAGAGAAAGAAAATGTCTCAAAACTCATAGATCCTCACCCACAACATACATTTTGAGATAACATTGACACAATGTGTTTTGTTCTAAGCCATAAAATGGCTTAGCTTTCCCAGCAAACACATCATCATTATCATAACTTAAGAGAAAATTTATGTTAGACAAACATTTTGCTTTGTCAAGTAGGTTGTGAATCTTAGGCAGAACTGTCTTGAAAAAGACAGAGCAAAGGGAAAGTACATTGTTCATTAACATAGCTTAAGAAAAACTTTCCCTTATGAAAAAGGCATTGGTTGGATTAAGACCTGAGAAAAGTTAAGTTCAGTTCTAAGCAGGTGTCCGCATGGCAGCACAGAAGTTTAAAAGAAACCTCCTTTTAAATCTGTATACAGAAGGGGAAACAATCTGAAATTTATGGTTTGTTTCCTCCTGCCACTTAAGAGAGAGATAAAAATTGTCTGATACTTGTGGCCTATTTCTCCCATTTGAATACCATTGGTCTTCTTGCCTGTTACCCTCTAAGGTTTGATGATAACAAAAACAGTCACTGTCTTTGCTAGAGCAGCCGAAAATTTTTTGAATGGTTCTCAGGCAAAAATAGAAGGATCTAGATGGAGTGCAGATGTGGGATCAAACTGAGCCTCCACAGAATTGGCAATTGATGTGGAGAAATTGCCAGCGAACAGGGAGCCTCAGCATCCCACGAGCCCTGTGCAGACTTTGCTCGTTTCCTGGAAGATCATCATTAAGAATCTATGTCCAAAACCATTTCAGTATTAATTGAGGGAGAAGGTTCCTCCATGAGAGGTAACTTGGAGGAGGCCAAGTATCGAGACTGGAGGCTGGGCAATGACAGTTTTTTTACAGGAATGTGGGTCATTTATTAACCCTATGGAGAAACTGATCCTCCATGGACCACAGAGTGACACCAGGGCATAAGGGAATCAGGATGAGCCAGAAGTGTGAAGAACTATGCACTAGGGAAGACTGAGATAGATGAAGCAACTTAACCAAATTCAGTACTCAGATTGCAAAATGACTCGGTTTCACTGAGCCTCTCTGCTGTCATTCTATGGCCAACAACCCCACCCAGAGTCTCGAATTAAATTTGGGCTCAGCTACTATTCCTCTTGAAAGTCCCTTTTCACAAAAGTTAGTGTTTCAATTTGTACAAACATATGACCCACATTCCACCGTTGGTTTCTCTTTTTTGATCGCATTTAACCTGTAATTTCCTTTGCATCTCTCTCACATCCCCAATCCTTCTGAGATTACTGGCCTTTGTGCAGTACAACGGTGAATAAACTTTTTATTAATTTATTTCGTGCAATTGGAGGGTAATTACTTTACAATATTGTAATGGTTTTTTGCCATGTATCAAGATTAATCAGCCCTAGGCATACTGGTGTTCCACACACACACACACACACACACAGTTCCCGAATCCCCTCCCAACTTCTTGCCCACTCTCTCTCTCTGGGCTATCCCAGAGCACGAAGTTAGGTCTCCAGCTTCCTGTGTCAAACTCACACTGGTCATTTATTTCACATTCATATGGTAATGTTTATTTTTCTGTGCTAGTTTCTCAAATCTTATCCCACCCTCGCTTTATCCCTCTCAGTCCAGAAGTCTATTTGTTAGGTCCGACTCTTATAGTATGCCTTGCATATAGGATTATCAGTACCATCTTTTAAAATTCCAAACACATACATTGATATTCAGTATTCGTCTTTCTCTTTCTGACTTTACTCTGTAAATGAGGCTCCGTATTCATCCACATCATTAGAAGTGAGTCAAACGCTTTCACTATTATAGCTGAGTGAAATATACGAGCTGAGTATGTAGACCACATCTTCCTTATCTATTCATCTACTATTATGTCTATATTTTGCTGCATGAAGTTTTGAAATTCTGTAGAAAATCAATGTGTCCTTTCTCCTACATTATATATGATATTCTCAGTATTTCCTAGATCTAACTGAGTTCGGATTTTATCACATATTCACATATAATATAAAATCATTTCTAATTCAACTCTGACAAACTCGATGCAGTTTTTCCCTCATGAAATATGGAACCTCTGAGGTTCATTCGTGAAAATGGGTGCAGATAATCTTACCAGAATTTTGGAATCATCTAAATTTCACATATAAATTTAAGGCACACCTTTTCTTTCTTTTTTTTAAATTAGATATTTTATTTATTTTTCTAAATTTATTGATTTTAATTGGAGACTAATTCCTTTACATCATTGTACTGATTTTGCCATACATTGACTTGTATCTGCCCCGGGTGTACATGTGTTACCCATCGTGAACCCACCTCCCTCCCCATCCCATCCTTCTGGTTCATCCCAGTACACCAGCCCCGAGCATCCTGTTTCATGCATCGATCCTGGACTGGAGATTCATTTCCATATGATACTACACATGTTTCAATGTCATTCTCCCAAATTAACCCTTCCCCCGAGCCCTCTCCCACAGAGCCCACAGACTGTTCTATACATCTGTGTCTCTTTTGCTGTCTCGTATACAGGGTTATCATTATCATCTTTCTAAATTCCATATATATGTTTCAGTATACTGTATTGGTTATTTTCTTTGTGGCTTACTTCACTCTGTATACTAGGCTCTAGTTTCATCCACCTGTTTCATGAAATAAGATATGCTTTATATGTCATATATTTCCATCTAGGTGTTAATGTATCTAACTTAAATATGAGGTGCTCTGTATCTCACATACTTAATTTTGCAACCAGAATTTCCTACATGCAATATAGAATTCTCTATATTTGACACATATTCACTTTAATTCACATGACAAGGAGATTTAGAAATGGAAATTTTGGAATTTTGTTCCTTTCTCATATGAAAACCAAACTACAGAGTGTGCAATAAGATATACAATTTGAGTGCAGATTTGTCCATGAAATATGGAACATTCTATGTTTCAATATGGAAATCTTGCATCAGATATATGTATATGAAATAGAGAACCCTTGTATTTGATAAAAGAAATCTGGACACCAACTTTTCACCTCTTGCCGTACCAGATGCTCTATTTCCCATATAAATAGCTGGGTGTTGATATTCCTTCCTGAAATGTGGAATTATCTGTACTTCCCTTATTAAAATATGAACCCAGGTTTAATTTTTGAATTGGGAATGGTTTATAGTCTACATTTGAAAGTATGTGTGCTGTTATTCATAAATTAAATATGTAATGAGAAGGAATACTCTATGTATAACAGCTGAAATTTTAGGCATGGATTTTCGTGCATGAAATATGGAACTCAACACAGTGGAAGGAAATACTGAATTTTTTATATTACATTTATGAATTTCTTTGTGTGCTCTTTCCTGGATGACCAGTGAAAACTCAGGACAGTCAGTCAGTCAGTCAGTTCGTTACTCAGTCTTGTCTGACTCTCCGCGACCCCATGAATCACAATACGCCAGGCCTCCTTGTCCATCACCAACTCCTTGAGCTCACTCAAACTCATGTCCATCAAGTCGGTGATGCCATCCAGCCATCTCATTCTCTGTCGTCCCCTTCTTCTCCCGCAGCCAACCTTTCCCAGCATCAGAGTCTTTTCCAGTGAGTCAACTCGTCGCATGAGGTGGCCAAAGTATTGCAGCTTCAGCTTCAGCATCAGTCCCTCCAATGAACACCCAGGATCGATCTCTCTTAGAATGGACTTTTTGGATCTCCTTGCGGTACAAGGGACTCTCAAGAGTCTTCTCCGACACCACAGTTCAAAAGCATCGATTCTTTGGCGATCAGCTTTCTTCACAGTCCAACTCTCACATCCATACATGACATTGGGAAAAACCATAGCCTTGACTAGACGGACCTTGGTTGGCAAAGTAATGTCTCTGCTTTTTAGTATACTATCAAGGTTGGTCATAACTTTCCTTCCAAGGAGTAAGCGTCTTTTAATTTCATGGCTGCAATCAGCATCCGCAGTGATTTTGGAGCTAAAAAAAATAAAGTCTGACACTGTTTCCAGTGGTCCCACAAATCGGGGATTACATCAAGAAAAATAAAGAAGCTCACAATTTCTGCTGTGTTATTTTGTATGTTTATATTGGGAAGCAGGTGTGGAGGGTTTGAGGAGTCATTAACAGTAAATCAAGTGATATGAGGCTCTCAAAGCCCTCCCTGTGGATGCCAAGTGGCCTAATCTCTGATGAAACACACTATCGGTCAGAAACGGAAGACCTGTCTAGAACACAAAAATTCCATACCCGCGGAATCTGCCACTTCTGGGTCAAAGTTGTGGGCCCATTGGCTGCTTGTGGCATCCATTTTATCTGGGCTATGTGAAAAAGAGTTGCAGATCTGGAGGCATGGATACAAACTATATTTACTGAATAATGGGTGTGGCTGCAATCCTGCCAATCAGTTCCTGATTTATGGGTGATGTCCCTGTTGTTCTGATGAGCACATATTGATACTTGGTCTTTCCTTGCAGCTCTCTTAGTCAGAATTGCCATTAGCACCAGGGACAGACTCTTCAGAAAAATGGGTTGTGTGCTACACAGATCCTGTCCAAAACACTAAGTGAATTTGAGGGTGAGGTTGTTGGAATTTCGAAGTGCTCATGCTAGTCCTAGCGAGCAGGCTGTGTTTTCCAGGAATAAGCTAATTTTCAGGAGTCCAAGATGAATGTCCATTCTAAAGGAGATCAGTCCTGGGTGCTCATTGGAAGGACTGGTGCTAAATCTGAAACTCCTATACTTTGGCCACCTCATGTGAAGAGTTGACTCAATGGAAAAGACTCTGATGCTGGGAGGGATTTGGGGCAGGAAGAGAAGGGGACACCAGAGAATGAGATGGCGGGATGGCCTCACTGACTCGATGGATATGGGTTTGAGTGAACTCCCAGAGTTGGTGATGGACTGGGGGGCCTGGAGTGCTGTGGTACATGGGATCACAAAGAGTCAGACACGACTGAGCCACTGAACTGTTCTGAACTGAAGATGGATTTCAGGGCCTTCTGGATAGAACAGCACCTCCTTTTGGGAATACTTTGATATGCAAAGACTGGGTTTTTTTGGCCTTCAAACATTCTGGGTTAGCAGAAGGTGACACGCTGAAAGTTGCAAATTAAATTCAGAATATGCAAGAATATAAAATGGAGAAAAGACAGTCTCTTTAACAAGTGGTGCTGGGAAAACTGGTCAGCCACTTGTAAAAGAATGGATCTAGAACATTTCCTAAGACCATACACCAAAATAAACTCAAAATGTATTAGAGAGCTAAATGTAAGACCAGATTCTATAAAACTCCTAGAGGAGAACGTAGGCAAAACTCTCTCCAACATAAATCACAGCAGGATCCTTCAAGACCCACCTCCCAGCATTTTGGAAATAAAAGCAAAAATAAACAAATGGGACCTAATTAAAATCAAAATCTTCTGCACAGCAAAGGAAACTATAAGCAAGGTGAAAAGACAGGCTTCAGAATGGGAGAAAATAATGGAAAATGAAGCAACTGATAAAGGGTTAATCTCCAAAATATACAAGCAGTTCCTGCAGCTCAATTTCAGAAAAATAAGTGACCCAATCAAAAAATGGGCCAAAGAACTAAACAGACTTTTCTCCAAAGAAGACATAAAGATGGTTAACAAACACATGAAAAAATGCTCACCATCCCTCATTATCAGAGAAATGCAAATCAAAGCCAAATGAGATACCATTTCACACCAGTCAGAATGGCTGCTATCCAAAAGTCTACATGCAATAAATGCTGGAGAGGGTGTGGAGAGAACGGAACCCTCTTACACTGTTGGTGGGAATGCAAACTAGTTGAGCCACTATGGAGAACAGTATGGAGATTCCTCAAAAAACTGTAAATAGAACTGCCTTATGATCCAGCAATCGCACTCCTGGGCATACACACCGAGGAAACCAGAATTGAAAGAGACACACGTACTCCAATGTTCATTGCAGCACTGTTTATAATAGCCAGGACATGGAAGCAACCTAGAGGTCCATCTGCAGATGAATGGATAAGAAAGCTTTGGTACGTATACACAATGGAGTATTTTTCAGCCATCCAAAAGAATGCATTTGAATCAGTTATATTGAGGTGGATGAAATTGGAGCCTATTATACAGAGTGAAGTAAGCCAGAAATAAAAACATCAATACAGTATACTAACGCATATATATGGAATTTAGAAAGATGGTAACCTTAACCATGTATACGAGACTGCAAAAGAGACATAGGTATGTAGAACAGTCTTTGGGACTCTGTGGGAGAGGTTGAAGGTAGGATGACTGGGGAGGACGGCATTGTAGCATGTATATTATCAGAGGTGACCAGTCCAGGTTCGACGCATGATACAGGATGCTTGGGACTGGTGCACGGGGATGACCTGGAGGGAGCATATGGGGAAGAGGGAGGTGGGAGGGGGGTTCAAGAAAGGGAACACATGTACAGCCGGGGCGGATTTGTGTCAATGTATGGCAAAAACCAACCAATATATTAATGCAAGGTAATTTGCCTCCAATAAAATAAATTTTAAAAAAAATTCAGATGATGTTGGAAGACGCTAGACTAAATATTGTCTTCCATCCCTGTCACCTCTATCATCTAGAGGCTCCTTGACCCAAAGCAGTTTGTAAACCATTCCCAGATGACAGCCTTGATGAGATGCCATGAAGAAGACATGCTTTGCTGCTACATGATGAACTTGAATGTCAGACTGGAGACAATGTCATGCGACAGGACGGTGAGTGTGAAGGGGTGGGTACACATTTTTCCCCTGAAAAGAGGAAAGGACAGCTTTCATGTAATGAGGTTTCACACCCCGCCTACCTTGAGTTTGTCCTGGCAAGTGGAGGAACTCAGGCAACCCACGGATTGATGTAACCGCACACTGTTCTTTCGCAAGAAGCAGTGGCAGTGAACTGATTGTTAAGGAGTAGTCAGCATCACTGGTATGAGGCAGCACCCTGGATATGGAGAGTGGGGACGGAAAGGGATAGGTTAGCCTTGGTAGGTGATTTAGGTCCTTTCCCCGTACTCTTTCTGTCCTGGAGCATCCTGAATCAGCAAGTCATCCCCCTCCAATTCAGTGGCACGAGGGATTTGAACGTAAAACATACAGTCCCACAGGCACCACAATTATAGCAACAGCGTGAGCTTCTTCAGGTTGTTCTGCGACCAAAATTTAGCAGGATCTAGCAGGATTGTAGATGTGGGCTCCCTCTGCGCCTTCGCAGAATTGGCAGTTCCATTTGGAGTGCTTGGTGAGTTCTGGGTCTGACCAACCTTGTGCTGACTTTGCTGGTTTCCCTGGCATATCATTATTCAGTTTCTGGGGCCAAATACTCAGTACTAGTTCAGGTAGAAGGCCACATCACGAAAGGTAACTGAGAGGAGGCCAAGTGAGGAGACTGGGGGATGGGCACTGACAGGCATGTTCCCAGGAACCTGGGTCATTTATTTCCCTTGTGGAGAAACTGAGCATCTGTGTAACACAGAGTGACACCAGTGCGTGAGGGTAGCTGGATGAGACAGCATGTGTGTACACCTACTGAAAAACAGGTTCTCACTAGGGAATCTTGGGGTAGATGAAGCAGCCTCACCATACAAAAGTCACTGCTCAGATTTACAGATGACTCAGCTGCACTGTGCCTCTGTACTCTTATTCCATGACCAATGACCCCAGCTACAGGTGCTTCCTCATTTTGTGCTCAACTTCTATCACTCTTCCTAAGAAATCAGTGAGTCTCCTTTGTACAGAGCTGTGCCTCACTATCCATCATTCGTTTCTCTTTTCATCATCGCACTTATTTGGATGTGCTTTGGCATCTCTCTCTCCTCCCACAATCGTTCCGAGGTTCCTGGCCATTGTGCAATAGTGTGGTGAATAATCTTTTCATTCATTTATTCATTTTAATGAAAGTTCGCTACGTTACAATATTGTGAGGGGTTTTGCATTAATAAATTGAATCAGCCCAAGCTATGCATGTGTTCCTCACACACACCCCTACCTTAATCCCTCTTCCAAATTCCTCCCCACTCTCTCTCTCTGGGTTGTCTAGAGAACGACTTTGTGTGTCCTGTGTCCTCTACCAAATTCCCACTGGTCATTTATTTTACATATACATGGCAATATATAAGTTTCCGTGCTATTCTCTCAAATCATCCTAACCTCGCCTTATCCCACTCAGTCCACAAGTCTGTTTTTTATGTCCGCGTCTTATACGATGCCCAGTATATAGGATTGTCAGTTCCATCTTTTTAAATTTCAAATACATGGATTGATATTCAGTATTGTTTTTTCTCTTTCTGACTTTATATAAGAGGCTCCATGTTCATCTTCCTCGTTCAAAGTGAGACAAATGCATTCCCTTATATAGCTGAGTAATACTGCTTTTTTCTGTATCAGCTCAGTTAATTCAGTTCAGTTGCTGAGTTCAGTTCAGTTCAGTCGCTCAGTCGTGTCTGACTCTCCGCGACCCCATGAATCACAGCATGCCAGGCCTTCCTGTCCATCACCAACTCCCGGAGTTTACTCAAACTCATGTCCATCGAGTCGGTGATGCCATCCATCCATCTCTTTCTCTGTCATCTCCGTCTCCTCCCACCCCCAATCCTTCCTAGCATCAGACTGTTATAGGCACCATACATTCTTTTCCCATCCATCTGCCTCTGCGTGCAGGTTTTACTACATGATGTTTTTAAATTCTGTTGAAAATCAGGTCACACATTTCCCTACATTAAATATGAAACTCTCAGTCCTTCCAAGATCTAACTCTGAGCCCAAACTTTGTCACATATAATGTCATTATTTTTATTTCACTTATGACAATCTGTGTGCAGATTTTTACACCATGAAATGTGAAAACTCTGTAATTCATGCATGAACCTAGGTGCAGATCATCTCCCCTGAATTTTGCCATTATCTAAATTTCACATATAAAAATCAAGGCACATATTTTTTTGCATGAAATACTGTATGTTTTATGTACCATATGTCTCCATCTAGGTGTCAATGTTTCTAAAGGAAATACGGAATGTTGCATATCTCACATACTTAAATCTGCAAGCTGTGTTTCCTACATGCAATATAGAATTCTCTCTATTGCATATATACTATTATTAATTCACCTGATGAGGAATTTGTGATATGGAAAATTGAGGTTTGCTTCATTTCTCATATAGAAACAAGGCTATAGAATATGTAAGAGTACATATAAAGTTCACATTTTTCAGATATGAAAATTTGATTACAGATATTGACCGTGATATATGAATTTCTCATATTTCAAATATGGAAATCTTACCTCCGATATTCTTATATGAAATACAGAATCCTTCTATTCCATATAAGAAATCTGAACACTGATTTTTCTCCCTATGGCAGGATAGAGGTGACGTGTAACATATGCATAGCAATGTGTAGATTTTCTTCTCTTGAGTGCTCTGTGGAATTCTCTTATTTTCTTTATTAAAATATGAGCCCAGGTTTAATATCTGAAATAGGGAATGCTTTATATTCTACATTTGAAAATATGGCTACATTTATTATTTAACGAGATGAAATACTCTATATGTGTCATTTGATAAGCTTGACATACATTTGCCTGCAGGCAATAGCGAAATCAACATACAGGGAATGAAATTTTGAATTCTTTATATTACATAAAGTAATTTCTCTGTGCACACTTTCCTACACTATATATGGAATCCCCTGTACGTCACCTTTGAAAACATGGACATTCACTTGTCCTCCATTCAATACTAAATTCTCTATCAGTTCTGTTCAGTTCAGTCACTCAGTCCTGCCTGATTCTTTGAGAACCCATGGACTGCAGCAGGCCAGGCCTCCCTGTCCATCACCAATTTCCAGAGTTCATGCAAACTCATGTCCATTGGGTCTGTGACGCTCTGCAACCATCTCATCTTCTGTCATTCCCTTCTCCTCCCGCCTTCATCTTTCCCAGCCTCATGGATCTTTCTAGTTAGTCAGTTCTTTGCATCAGATGGCCTAATTATTGGGGTTTCCGCTTCAGCCTGAGTCCTTCCAATGTATATGTAGGACTGATTTCCTTTAGAATGGACCACTTGGATCTCCTTGCTTTTCCAGAGACTCTCAAGAATCTTCTCCAACAGGACAATTCAAAAGCATCCAATCTTCCATGCTCAGCTTCCTTTCAAGACCAACATTCACATCCCTACATGACTATTGGGGAAACCATAGCTTTTACTAGATGGCCATTTCCTGGCAAAGTAATGTCCCTGTTTTTAACATGTTGTCTAAGTTGTTCATAACTTTTCCGACAAGTAGCCAGCATCTTTGAACTTCCTGGCTGTAGCCACCATTTGCAGTGATTTTTGTTGTAAGTTCCACAAGCTCCACACAAGGAATACAATTCTGAGCCAGAAGCTATGGATTCCCCAGATGACGGAGCTTCTTTGTTCCGATGGAGCTTCCGCTTCTGAAAGATTGTGTGTTTCAGCTCACAGTAGGCCCTTCAGTGGGTCCAAGGATTGTGGCTTAAGAGCCTCACACCACTTGATTTGCTCTGGGTGACTCCTCAAAACCTCAACACCTTCCTCCCAGTACAAACACATAAGAACACAGCAGACATTCTGAGCGTGTTTATGTCTCTTAAGGTCATTTCAGATTTGTGGATCCACTGTCCTGAGTTATCATCAACCATTATTTCCAATTTCAAGTCCTGAACAAAGGTACAATGGAAATATATTAACCAGTCTCCTGCTCTCTGTGGATGCCTTGTGCCTCCTCTTCTGGTTGCTCCAAATCTCATGTACTGCTGTCTTCTTGTCGGCATCTGCAATGGCCTGGATACACACAAACACACACACAAACAGAGGCAAGACAAGCTTGTGCATGGAAACATACACATGTAGGGCACAGGTGTTTCAGTAGTTGGAAATGCCTCGGCCCAGGAATGTGGGAAATGGAGTCTCTAGGCACTGTATCCTGCCATTTTGGTATCCTTTTCCATTTCTTTCCACAACTCTTCAGTACTCACCTGAACCAGCCTTAAGCCATTACAAGCTTTGCCTGTGCAGTGGTGGTGAAAGGCCACATAGTGAGTGTGGAAATTAAGAGAAGACCTCAACATCAGCCAAGATTTAATGGTATACCCAAATACCAAAACCAGACAAGGATGCCACAAAGAAAGAAATCTACAGGACAATATCAGTGGTGAACACAGATGCAAAATCTTCAACAAATTTCTAGCAAACAGAATCCAACAGTATATTAAAAAGATTACACATCATGACCAAGGGGGCTTTATAGCAGTGATGCAAGGATTTTTCAATATTTGCATATCAACCAATGGGATATACCACGTTAACACATTGAAAGATTAAAAAAAAAAAAAAAAACATGATTTTCTCAATAAATACAGAGGAAGCTTTGACAAAATTCATCAATTTATGATGAAATCTCCTGAAAGCAGGCATAGAACGCACATCAGTTCAGTTCAGTTCAGTCGCTCAGTCGTGTCCGACTCTCCGCGACCCCATGAATCACAGCACACCAGGCCTCCCTGTCCATCACCAACTCCCAGAGTACACTCAAACTCATGTCCACAGAGTCAGTGATGCCATCCAGCCATCTATTCTCCTTCGTCCCCTTCTTCTCCCGTCCCCAACCTTTCCCAGCATCAGAGTCTTTTCCAGTGAGTCAACCCGTTGCATGAGGTGGTCAAAGTATTGGAGTTTCAGCTTTAGCATCAGTCCCTCAAATGAATATCCATGATTGATCTCCTTTAGAATGGACTGGTTGGATCTCCTTGCAGTATAAGGGACTCTCAAGAGTCTTCTCCAACACCACAGTTCAAAAGCATTGATTCTTCGGCGATCAGCTTTCTTCACAGTCCAACTCTCACATCCATACATGACCACAGGAAAAACCATTGCCTTGACTAAACGGACCTTGGTTGGCAAAGTAATGTCTCTGCTTTTTATTATACTATCAAGGTTGGTCATAACTTTCCTTCCAAGGAGCAAGAGTCTTTTAATTTCATGGCTACAGTCAGCATCTGCAGTGATTTTGGAGCCCCCAAAAATAAAGTCTGACACTGTTTCCACTGTTTTTCCATCTGTTTCCCATGAAGTGATGGGACCAGATGCCATGATCTTTATTTTCTGAGTGTTGAGCTTCAAGCCAACCTTTTCACTCTCCTCTTTCACTTTCATCAAGAGGCTTTTGAGTTCCTCTTCACTTTCTGCCATAAGGGTAGTGTCATCTGCATCGCACATACCTGGATATAATAAAATCCATCTATGATAAACACACAGCAAGCAGTATCTTCAATGGGAAATAATTGAAAGCATTTCCAAAAGTCAGGAATAAGACGTGTGCCCACTCTCACCACTACTATTCAACATAATTGTTTAAGTTTTAGCAAAAACAATCAGAGAAGAAAAATATATAAAAATAATGCAAATTGAGAAAGAGCAAATAACACTCTTCCTGTTTGTAAAGAACATGTTCTACATCAAATAAATAAAGACACCAGCAGAAAATTACTAGAGCTAATCAATGTATATTGTAAAGTGGCAGCACATAATAGTAGCATACCGCAATCCCTTGCATGCCTATACACAAACAAAGAGAAAACAGAAAGAAATTCAGGAACCCATTCCATTCGACATTGCAGAGAACGGAATAACATACTTAGGAATATATCTACCTAAAGAAACAAAAGATCTTTACATAGAGAACTATAAAACACTGAAAGAAATCAAAGATAACACAAGTAGATGGAGAAATATACCGTGTTCATGGATTGGAAGAATCAATATAGTGAAAATGAGTATAATACCCAAAGCAATCTATGGATTCACGCAATCCCTATCAAGCTACCAACGGTACTTTTTAAGAGAATTGAAAAATAATTTCACAATTTTTATGAGGGAAAAAACAAAGAGATAAAAAAAACCTTGACTAGCCAAAACAATCTTGAGAAAGAAGAATAGACCTGGAGGAATCTACCTGCCTGACTTCAGACTATAACACAAAGCTACAGTCATCAAAACAGTATGCTACTGGACAAAGGCAGAAATATTGTTCTTTGATCAGTAGAACAAAGCAGAAAGCCAAGAGATAAATTCACACAGCTATGGACACTTCCTCTTTGATAAAGGAGGCAAGACTATACAATCAAGAAAAGACAATCTCTTTAACAAATTGTGCTAGGAAAACTGGTCAACAACTTGTAAAAGAATGAAATTTGAACACTTTCTAGCACACATTAAAAAAATAAACTCAGGGAAAATGGCGGAGGAATATGACGGGGCTACCACTTTCTCCTCCACAAAATCAGCAAAAGAACATTTGAACACTGAGTAAATCCCACAAAACAAATTCTGAATACTGGCAGAGGACATCAGGTACACAGAAAAGCAGCTCATAGTCGTCAAAAGGTGGTAGGAAATAGTATTAAAGATAAAAAGAGAGGCAAAAGAGGGAGGGACAGAGCTCCGTCCTGGGAAGGGAGGCTTAAAAAAAAAAAAAAGAGAGAGAAGTTTCCAAACACCTGGAAATACTGTCGAGTGGAACCTCAGAGGGCCGCATAACTGGGAGACAAAAGACATAAATAATTAAAAATACGGGGCTGGCATGCGGGGATGACCCAGAGGGAGGATAAAGGGAGGAAGGAGGTGGGAGGGGGGTTCAGGAGGGGGAACTTATGTAAACCCAGGGCGAATTCATATCAATGTATGGCAAAACCAACCAATATAATATTGTAAAATAATTTGCCTCCAATAAAAAATAAATTAATGACAAAAAAAAAAAAAACTCACAGACTAAGTGCCCAGAGGAAACTCTCAGCGGAGAAGCAGCGCAGACACCCGCGCCCCCTACTAGCAGGCGGGGGCTGGGGAGGGAGGTGCGGGTGGCGGTGCTTAGAGGGAGAACCGGGCTTGAACAAACTAGGGCAAACTGATGGCGCGAACTTAAGTTCGCAAAGCAGAAGCTGCAGCTAAAATGTGAAAAGGCTAGGAAAAGCCTTCGAAAAGCCTCAACCCAGGACTCTGCCAGCCTTGCCCACAGAACGGGGCGCTGTGCAAAGTGAGCTGGCAGCGGGCGGCCCAGCGCCCAGCCCCCGCTGACGCAGTCGGGGAGGGCAACCAGCACTGGGGCGGGGGCAGCTGCAGACCCAGAGAGGATTCCTGTACCAAGCTGCAGGTAGGCTTCCTTGCTGGCCAGGACTTCTTGGGTTTGGGCCGGCCGATATCCGCCTGAGAAGCTGCACCGGTTGTACTCCCAGAAAACCGAGTGGCAGGGACCGGGAAGGTGATAAGTCGCAGCAACCGTGCTTGCCAAACGCCAGGTCACCTGAGCTGCTCAGACCGGGGAAGACACAAAGGGCAGGCCCAGCCAAGTCTGTGCCTTTGTCGAGTGCCCGAGGACCTGAACCTGAGCAGCTCAGAACTGGGAAGTGCATGCAACCCAGCGCCAGCGGCGGAGAGCTCCCAGCAGAGCAACCTAGAACCTAAGCAGCATAAACAGGGAAAGCACACACGCCTTGAGCAGGAGCATTCCCAGTGTAGCCGAGACAATGCAAGCACTCCCCACAGACGCCAGGGATATTTGTTAGCTGCGTTCCTCCCTCCCCACAGCAGGATTGAACAGGTGAGCCAGAAAAAAACAAAAGTGTCCACCACTGCATCCTGGTGTCAGGACGGGAATTAGACACGGTGGAGACCATAAAGAAGAGCTTTTTCAACAGAAGGAACTGCGTTGGCAGTAAGAGAGGGAGAAGCCTTGAGCCTACTACAAAAATAAGACTGAAAACCAGAGGCAGAGGCTTAAGTCCAAATCCTGAGAACACCAGAGATCTCCTGTTCCAGAGAACATTAATTGATAGGTACTGGTTTTTCCCGTGGTCATGTATGGATGTGAGAGTTGGACTGTGAAGAAAGCTGATCGCCGAAGAATCGATGCTTTTGAACTGTGGTGTTGGAGAAGACTCTTGAGAGTCCCTTATACTGCAAGGAGATCCAACCAGTCCATTCTAAAGGAGATCAATCCTGGATGTTCATTGGAGGGACTGATGCTAAAACTGAAACTGCAATACTTTGGCCACCTCATGCGACGAGTTGACTCACTGGAAAAGACTCTGATGCTGGGAAAAGTTGGGGGTGGGAGGAGAAGGGGACGACGGAGAATGAGATGGCTGGATGGCATCACCGACTCTGTGGACATGAGTTTGATTGTACTCCGGGAGTTGGTGATGGACAGGGAGGCCTGGCGTGCTGTGATTCATGGGGTCGCGGAGAGTCGGACACGACTGAGCGACTGAACTGAGCTGAACTGAACTGAACTCATAAAATGCCTTCATACATACACTGAAACCAGGCACCACCCAAGGGTCAACAAGTTTCAGTGAAAGACATACTACACAAACTATCCAGCAACACAGGAGAATAGCACTGAGCTTCTATATACAGGATGCCCAAAGCCACTCCAAACCCACTGACATCTCAAACTCATTACTGGACACTTCATTGCACTCCAAAGAGAAGAAATCCAACTCCACCCACCGAAACATCAACACAAGCTTCCTTAACCAGGGAACCTTAACCCATCCAACCCAACACACAACGAGGTAAATACATAATAAAGAGAACACCACAAACTGCCAAAAGACGGAAAGGCCACCCCGAACACAGCAGTATAAGCAAGATGAAGAGGCAGAGAAATACCCAGCAAGTAAAGGAAGAGGATAAATGACCACCATCACAAACAAAAGAGGAAGATATAGGGAACCTACCCGATAAAGAAATTCTAATTTTAATTTTGAAAATGATTCAAAATCTGGAAAGCAAAACGAAGTTACAGATAAATAAAGTGGAGAAAAGGATTGATAAGATGCAAGAAATGTTTAATAAGGAATTAGAGGAAATAAAAAAAAAAGTCAAATACAATGGAATTAGAGGAAATAAAAAAAAGTCAATATACAATGAATAATGCAATAGATGAGATCATAAACACTCTGGAAGGAACAAACAATAGAATGACAGAGGCAGAAGACAGGATAAGGGAGCTAGAAGATAGAATTGTAGAAATACATGAAACAGAGACGGAAAAAGAAAAAAAAATAAATGAGGGAATATTAGAGACATATGGGACAATATTAAACGCCCCAACATTCGTATCATAGGAGTCCCAGAAGAAGAATACAAAAAGAAAGACCATGAGAGAATACTTGAGGAGATAATAATGGAAATTTTCTCTAAAAGGGGGAAGGAAATAATCACCCAAGTCCAAGAAGCAGAGAGAGTCCCTAATAGGATAAACCCAAGGTGAAATACTCCAAGGAACATATTAATCAAATTAACAAACGTCAAACACAAAGAAAAAATATTAAAACCAGAAAGGGAAAAACAACAAATAACACACAAGGGGAGCCTCATAAGGATAACAGCTGATCTTTCAGCAGAAACTCTTCAGGCCAGGAAGGAATGGCAAGACATACTTAAAGTGATGAAAGAAACAAACCAACAGCCCAGATTACTATACCCAGTAAGGATCTCATTCAAATGTGAAGGATAAATCAAAAAATTTACAGAGAAGCAAAAGCTGAGAGAATTCAGCATCACTAAACCAGGTCTCCAACAAATACTAAAGGTTCTTCTCTAGACAGGAAACACAGAAAGTGTATATAAACTTGAACACAAAACAATAAAGAAAATGGCAACGGGATCATACTTATCAATAATCACCTTAAACATAAATCGGTTGAATGCCCCAACCAAAAGACAAAGGCTGGCTGAATGGATACAAAGACAAGATCCCCATATATGTTGTCTACAAGAGACCCACCTCAAAACAAAGGACACATACAGACTGAAAGTGAAGGGCTGGAAAAAGATATTCCATGCAAATAGAGACCAAAAGAAAGCAGGAGTAGCAATACTCATATCAGATGAAATTGACTTTAAAACAAAGGCTGTGAAAAGAGACAAAGAAGGAAACTACATATGGATCAAAGATCAATCCAAGAAGAAGATATAACAATTATAAATATTTATGCACCCAATATAGGAGCACCGCAATATGTAAGACAATTACTAACAAGCATGAAAGGGGAAATTAACAATAACACAATAATAGTGGGAGACTTTAATACCCCACTTACATCTATGGATAGATCAACTAAACAGAAAATTAACAAGAAAACACAAACTTTAAATGATACAATAGACCAGTTAGTCCTAATAGATCTCTATAGGACATTTCACCCCAAAACAATGAATTTCACCTTTTTCTCAAGCGCACATGGAACCGTTTCCAGGATAGATCACATCCTGGGCCATAACTCTAGCCTGGGTAAATTCAAAAAAATTGAAATCATTCCAAGCATCTTTTCTGACCACAATGCAGTAAGATTAGATCTCAATTACAGTAGAAAAACTATTAAAAATGCAAACATATGGAGGCTGAATAACACGCTGCTTAATAATGAACAAATCAAAGAAGAAATCAAAAGAGAAATCAAAATATGCATAGAAATGAATGAAAATGAAAACACAGCAACCCAAAACGTCTGGGACACTTTAAAAGCAGTGCTCAGGGGGAAGTTCATAGCAATACAGGCACACCTCAAGAAACAAGAAAAAAGTCAACTAAATAACCTAACTCTACATCTAAAGAAACTAGAAAGGGAAGAATTTAAGAACCCCAGCGTTAATAGAAGGAAAGAAATCGTAAAAATTAGGGCAGAGATAAATGCAAAAGAAAGAAAAGAGATCATAGCCAAAATCAACGAAGCCAAAAGCTGGTTTTTGAGAAGGTAAATAAAATTGACAAACCACTAGCCAGACTCATCGAGAAACAAAGGGAGAAGAACCAAATCAATAAAATGAGAAATGAAAATGAAGAGATCACAACCGACAACACAGAAATACAAAGAATTATTAGAGAATACTATCAGCAATTATATGGCAATAAAATGAATAACTTGGAAGAAATGGACAAATGCCTAGAAATGTATACCTTGCCAAAACTGAACCAGGAAGAAATAGAAAATCTGAACAGACTTATCACAAGCACCGAACTAGAGGAAGTAATCAGAAAACTTTCAGCAAATAAAAGCCCAGGTTCAGACGGCTTCACAGCTCAATTCTACCAAAATAGTAGAGAAGAGCTGACACCTATTCTACTCAAACTCTTCAAGAATATTGCCGAGGAAGGGAAACTTCCAAACTCATTCTATGAGGCCACCATCACCCTAATTCTAAAAACTGGTAAAGATCCCACAAAAAAAGAAAACTACAGTCCAATATCAGTGATGAACATAGATGCAAACATCCTTAACAAAATTCTAGCAATTGGAATACAACAACATATTAAGAAGATCATAAATCATGACCAAGTGGGCTTTATCCCAGGAATGCAAGGATTCTTCAATATCCGAAAATCAATCAACATAATACACCACATTAACAAACTAAAAAATAAAAAACATATGATTATCTCAATAGATGCAGAGAAAGCCTTTGACAAAATGCAATATCCATTTATGATAAAAAACCCTCCAGAAAGTGGGAATAGAAGGGACATATCTCAACATAATAAAAGCTATATATGACAAACCCACACAAAACATTATCTTCAATGGTGAGAAACTGAAAGCATTTCTCCTAAAGTCAGGAACAAGACAGGGTGCCCACTCTCACCATTACTGTTAAACATAGTTCTGGAAATTTTGGCTACAGCATTCAGAGCAGAAAAAAGACATAAAAGGAATACAAATTGGAAAAGAAGAAGAAAATTTTCACTGTTCGTTGACGACATGATCCACTACACAGAAAACCCTAAAGACTCTACCAGAAAACTACTAGGGCTAATCAATGAATACAGTAAAGTTGCATGGTATAAAATCAATGCACAGAAATTCCTTGCATTCCTATACACTAATAATGAGAAAATAGAAAAAAAAATTAAGGAAACTATTGCATTCACTGTTGCAACGAAAACAATTAAATACTTAGGAATATATCTACCTAAGGAAACAAAAGACTTGTACATAGAAAACTATAAAACACTACTGAAAGTAATCAAAGAGGACACTAATAGAGGAATATACCGTTGTTCGTGGATTGGAAGAATATTTTGAAAATGAGTATACTACCAAAAGGATTTATACATTCAATGCAATCCCTATCAAGCTACCAACGATATTTTTCACAGAACTAGAACAAATAATCTCACAATTTGTATGGAAATACAAAAAACCTCGAATACCAAAGCAATCTTGCAGAAGAAGAATGGAACTGGAGGAATTAACCTGCCAGACTTCAGGCTCTACTACAAAGCCACAGTCATCAAGACAGTGTGGTACTGGCATAAAGACAGAAATATCGATCAATGGAAAAAAATAGAAAGCCGAGAGATAAATCCACGCAGCTATGGACACTTTATCTTTGACAAAGGAGACAAGAATATAAAATGGAGAAAAGACAGTCTCTTTAACAAGCGGTGCTGGGAAAACTGGTCAGCCACTTCTAAAAGAATGAAACTAGAACACTTCCTAACACCATAAACTGAAATAAACTCAAAATGTATTAGAGAGCTAAATGTAAGACCAGAAACTATAAAACTCCTAGAGGAAAAAGTAGGCAAAACACTCTCCGACATAAATCACAGCAGGATCCTCCATGACCCACCTCCCAGAATATTGGAAATAAAAGCAAAAATAAACAAATAGGACTTAATTAAATTCAAAAGCTTCTGCACAGCAAAGGAAACTATAAGCAAGGTGAAAAGACAACCTTCAGAATGGGAGAAAATAATAGCAAATGAAGCAACTGATAAAGGATTAATCTCCAAAACATACAAGCAGCTCCTGCAGCTCAATTCCAGAAAAATAAATGACCCAATCAAGAAATGGGCCAGAGAACTAAACAGACATTTCTCCAAAGAAGACATAAAGATCGCTAACAAACACATGAAAAAATGCTCAACATCTCTCATAATCAGAGAAATGCACATCAAAACCACAATGAGATACCATTTCACACCAGTTAGATTGGCTGCTATCCAAAAGTCTACAAGCAATATATGCTGGAGAGGGCGTGGAGAAAAGGGAACCCTCTTACACTGTTGGTGTGGATGCAAACTAGTACAGCCACTATGGAGAAAGGTGTGGAGATTCCTCAAAAAACTGTAAATAGAACTGCCCTATGATCCAGCAATCGCACTCCTGGGCATACACGCCGAGGAAACTAGAATTGAAAGAGACACATGTACTCCAATGTTCATTGCAGCACAGTTTATAATAGCCAGGACATGGAAGCAACCTAGATGTTCATCTGCAGATGAATGGATAAGAAAGCTTTGGTACATATACACAATGGAATATTTTTCAGCCATTCAAAAGAATGCATTTGAATCAGTTTTAATGAGGTGGATGAAACTGGAGCCTATTATACAGAGTGAAGTACGCCAGAAAGAAAAACATCAATACAGTATACTAACGCATATATATGGAATTTAGAAAGATGCAAATGATAACCCTGTATACGAGACAGCAAAAGAGACACAGATGTATAGAACTGTCTTTGGGACTCTGTGGGAGAGGGTGAAGATGGGATGATTGGGGAGAACGGCATTGTAGCATGTATATTATCATATGTGAAATGAATCACCAGTCCAGGTTTGACGCATGATACAGGATGCTTGGGGCTGGTGCACGGGGATGACCTGGAGGGAGGATATGGGGAAGAGGGAGGTGGGGGGGGGTTCCAGAAAGAGAACACATGTACATCAGGGGCGGATTCGTGTCAAGGTATTGCAAAATCAACCAATATATTAATGTAAGGTAATTTGCCTCCAATAAAATAAATTAAAAAATAAATAAATAAACCCAGAATATATTAAGGATCTACATGTAAGACGAGAAACTCCAAAACTGCTAGAGGAACACAAAGGCAAAACACTTTCTGATATAAATCACAGCAGGATAGTCTATCAACAACCTCCCAAAGTAATGTAAATAAAAGAAAAATAAATAGGAATGAAGTAAATTTAAAAGCTTTTGCACAATGAAGAAACCTATAAGCAACGTGAAAAGACAGGCTTCAGAATGGGAGAAAATATAGGAAATTGAACAACTGACAAAGAATTAACTTTAAAAATATACATGCAGAAGATGGCAGAGGAATAAGACGGTGAGACCACTCTCTCCCCTACAAATTCATCAAAAGAACATTTGAACCCGGAGTAAAGTCCACAAAACAACTTCTGAATACTGGCAGAGGACATCAGGCACCCAGAAAAGCAGCCCATTGTTCTCGAAAGGAGGTAGGAAAAAACATAAAAGATAAAAAGAGAGACAAAAGAAGTAAGGACGGAGATCCGTCCTGGGAAGTGAGGCTTTAAAAAGAGAGAAGTTTCCCAACACCAGGAAAGACTCTCACTGGCGAATCTGTGGCGAGCCTTGCAATCTCAGAGGGCCACATAACCCTCTTTTTTTTTTTTAATTTTTTTAAAACCCACAGATTACCCGCCAAATGGTAACTCCCAGCGGAGAAGCAGCACAGACGCCTGCATATGCCATTAGCAAGCGGGGGCTGGGCAGGGAGGAGCCGGCTGAACTGCTTAGAGAGAGGACTGGGCTTGAATGCCAAGAAAACAATTTGAGAGAACTGGGGAGGGCAAAGCAGACTGGGATAGCTTCCCCACAAAAAGGCGGAAAGCTCTAACCTAAGACTCGGCCAGCCCTGCTCACAGAATAAAGGACTGAGCAGAGCAAGCCGGCTGCGGTCGGCCCATCCCCCATCCCCCGCAGAGACAGGCAGGGAGGTCAGCCAGAGCCAGAGGGGGCAACCGCGGCCCGAGAAAGGCATCCGATACAAACTGCAGGCAGGCTTGTTGCTAATCAGGACTTCTTGGGCTCGGCCAGTCGATATCCCACTGAGAAGGTGCGCTGGTTGTACACCCAGAAAACTGAGTGGCGTGGACTGGGCAGGCGATAAATCGCAGAGACCGCGTTCACCAAACACCTGGTCCCCCGAGCTTCTCGGACTGGGGAACGCACAAAAGACAGTCCCAACCAAGTCTGCGCCTTTGTGGAGTACCTGAGAACCTGAATTTGAGCCGCTCAGATCTGGGAAGTGCATAAAACCCGGTGCCGGCCTCGGACAGTTCCCGGCAGAGCAACCTAGAGCCTGTGCAGTGTAGACTTGGACAACACATGAGCTACGCCCAGGGGCAAACACAGTGTAGCCGAGACGCTGCGAGCACTCCCCACAGATGCTAGAGATATTCATCTGAAGCGTTCCTTCCTTCCCAGAACAGGACTGAACAACTGAGCCTTAAAAAGTGTCCACCCGCCTCCTAGTATCAGGGCGAAAATTAGACACTGAAGAGACCAGCAAACAGAAGCTACAACAGAGGGAACCACCTTGGAAATGACAGATAGAGACGTCTAGAGGCTACTCTAAGAATAAGACCAAAAACCAGAGGCAAGAGGCTTAAGCCCGAATCCTGAGAACACCAGAGAACTCCTGACCCCAGGGAACATTAATCGATAGGAGCTCATCAAACGTCTCCATACCTATACTAAAACCAAGCACCACCCAAGGGTCAACAAGTTCCAGAGCAAGACATACCATGCAAATTCTCCAGTAACACAGGAAACTAGCCCTGATCATCAATATACAGGCTGCCCAAAGTCACTCCAAACCCACTGACATCTCATAACTCATTACTGGACACTTCATTGCACTCCAGACAGAAGAAAAACAGCTCCACCCACTAGAACACCGACACAAGCTTCCATAACCAGGGAACCTTGACAAGTCACCTGTCCAACCCCAACACAGCAGGAAACTACATAATAAAGAGAACTCCACAAATGGCCAGAAGAGGGAAAGGCCACCCCAAGCAAAGCATTATAACCAAGATGAAGAAAGAGGCAGAGAAATACCCAGCAAGTAAAGGAACAAGATAAATGCCCACCAACACAAATAAAAGAGGACGATATAGGGAATCTACCTGATAAAGAATTTCGAATTTTGGTGGTGAAAATGATTCAAAACCTTGAAAGCAAAATGTAGTTACAGATAAATAACCTGGAGAAAAGGATTGAGAAGATGGAAGAAAGGTTTAATAAGGACTTAGAGGAAATAAAAAAGAGTCACTATACAATGAATAATGCAATAGATGAGATCAGAAACACTATGGAGGGAACAAACAGTAGAATAACAGAGGCAGAAGACAGGATAAGCGAGCTAGAAGATAGAATTGTAGAAATAAATGAAACAGAGAGAGAAAAAAAAAAGAAAAACAAATTAAAAGAAATGAGAACAGTATGAGAGACATCTGGGACAATGTTAAATGCTCCAACATTCGAATCATAGGAATCCCAGAAGAAGACAAAAAGAAAGACCATGAGAGAATACTTGAGGAGATAATAGTTGAAAACTTCCCTAAAATAGGGAAAGAAATAATCACCTAAGTCCAAGAAACCCAGAGAGTTCCCAACAGGATAAACACAAGGTGAAATACTCCAAGACACATATTAATCAAATTAACAAAGATCAAACACGAAGAACAAATATTAAACGCAGCAAGGGAAAAACAGCAAATAACACGCAAGGGGATTCCCATAAGGATAACAGCCGATCTTTCAACAGAAACTCTTCAGGGCAGGAAGGAATGGCAAGACATACTTAAAGTGATGAAAGAAAATAACCTACAGCCCAGACTACTGTACCTAGGAAGGATCTCATTCAAATATGAAGGAGAAATCAAAAGCTTTACAGACAAGCAAAAGCTGAGAGAATTCAGCATCACCAAACCAGCTCTCCAACAAATGCTAAAGGATCTTTTCTAGACAGGAAAATCAGAAAGGGTGTATAAACTTGAACCCAAAGCAATAAATAAAATGGCTATGGGATCGTACTTATCAATATTTGCCTTAAAAGTAAATGGGCTGAATGCCCCAACCAAAAGACAAAGGCTGGCTGAATGGATACAAAAACAAGACCCCCATATATGTTGTCTGCAAGAGACCCACCTCAAAACGAGGGACACATACAGACTGAAAGTGAAGGGCTGGAAAAAGATATTCCATGCAAATAGAGACCAAAAGAAAGCAGGAGTAGCAATACTCATATCAGATAAAATAGACTTTAAAACAAAGGCTGTGAAAAGAGACAAAGAAGGAAACTACATAATGATCAAAGGATCAATCCAAGATGAAGATATAACAATTCTAAATATTTATGCACCCAATATAGGAGCAATATGTAAGACAATTACTAACAAGTATGAAAGGGGAAATTAACAACAATGCAATAATAGTGGGAGACTTTAATACCCCACTTACATCTATGGATACATCAACTAAACAGAAAATCAACAAGGAAACACAAACTTTAAATGATACAATAGACCAGATAGACCTAATAAATATCTATAGAACATTTCACCCCAAAACAATGAATTTCACCTTTTTCTCAAGCGCACACGGAACCTTTTCCAGGATAGATCACATCATGGGCCATAAATCTAGCCTGGGTAAATTCAAAAAAATTGAAGTCATTTCAAGCATCTTTTCTGACCACAGTGCAATAAGATTAGATCTCAATTACAGAAGAAAAACTATTAAAAATGCCAACATATGGAGGCTGAACAACACGCTGCTGAATAATGAACAGATCAAAGAAGTAATCAAAAGAGAAATCAAAATATACATAGAAATGAATGAAAATGAAAACACAACAACCCAAAACCTCTCGGAAACTTTAAAAGCAGTGCTCAGGGGGAAGTTCATAGCAATACAGGCACACCTCAAGAAACAAGAAAAAAGTCAACTAAATAACCTAACTCTACATCTAAAGCAACTAGAAAAGGAAGAAATGAAGAACCCCAGGCTCAGTAGAAGGAAAGAAATCGTAAAAATTAGGGCAGAGATAAATGCAAAAGAAACAAAAGAGACCATAGCAAAAATCAACAAAGCCAAAAGCTGGTTCTTTGAGAAGGTAAATAAAATTGACAAACCACTAGCCAGACTCATCAAGAAACAAAGGGAGAAGAACCAAATCAATAAAATTAGAAATGAAAATGGAGAGAGCACAACTGACAACACAGAAATACAAAAGATTATTAGAGAATACTATCAGCTTTATATGGCAATAAAATAAATAACCTGGAAGAAATGGACAAATTACTAGAAAAGTACAACTTTCCAAAACTGAACCCGGACGAAATAGAAAATCTGAACAGACCCATCACCAGCACGGAACTAGAGGCTGTAATCAGGAATCGTTCAGCAAACAAAAGCCCAGGTCCAGATGGCTTCACAGCCGAATTCTACCAAAAATTTAGAGGAGAGCTAACAACTATTCTACTCAAACTCTTCCAGAATATTGCTGAGGAAGGGAAACTTCCAAACTCATTCTATGAGGCCACCATCACCCTAATCCCAAAATTTGGTAAAGACCCGACAAAAAAAGAAAAATACAGGCCAATATCACTGATGAACATAGATGCAAAAATCCTTAATGAATTCTAGCAATCAGAATCCAACAACACATTAAGAAGATCATACATCATGACCAAGTGGGCTTTATCCCAGGAATGCAAGGATTCTACAAAATACACAAATCAATCAACGTAATACACCACATTAACAAACTAAAAAATAAAAATCATATGATTATCTCAATAGATGCAGAGAAAGCCTTTGACAAAATTCAACATCCATTTATGATAAAAACCCTCCAGAAAGTGGGAATAGAAGGGACATACCTCAACATAATAAAAGCTATATATGACAAACCCACACAAAACATTATAGTCAATGGTGAGAAACCGAAAGCATTTCCCCTAAAGTCAGGAACAAGACAAGGGTGCCCACTCTCACCACTACTATTCAACATAGTTCTGGAAGTTTTGGCCACAGCAATCAGAACAGAAAAAGACATAAAAGGAATACAAATTGGAAAAGAAGAAGTAAAACTTTCACTGTTCGCTGATGACATGATCCTCTACACAGAAAACCCTAAAGACTCTACCAGAAAACTACTAGAGCTAATCAATGATTACAGTAACGTTGCAGGATATAAAATCAACACACAGAAATCCCTTGCATTCCTATACACTAATAATGAGAAAATAGAAAGAGAAATTAAGGAAACTATTCCATTTACTGTTGCAACGAAAACAATTAAATACTTAGGAATATATCTACCTAAGGAAACAAAAGACTTGTACATAGAAAACTATAAAACACTACTGAAAGTAATCAAAAAGGACACTAATAGAGGAATATACCCGTGTTCGTGGATTGGAAGAATAAATATTTTGAAAATGAGTATACTACCAAAAGGATTTATACATTCAATGCAATCCCTATCAAGCTACCAACGATATTTTTCACAGAACTAGAACAAATAATCTCACAATTTGTATGGAAATACAAAAAACCTCGAATAGCCAAAGCAATCTTGAAGAAGAAGAATGGAACTGGAGGAATTAACCTGCCAGACTTCAGGCTCTACTACAAAGCCACAGTCATCAAGACAGTGTGGTACTGGCATAAAGACAGAAATATCGATCAATGGAACAAAATAGAAAGCCGAGAGATAAATCCACACACCTATGGACACCTTATCTTTGACAAAGGAGACAAGAATATAAAATGGAGAAAAGACAGTCTCTTTAACAAGCGGTGCTGGGAAAACTGGTCAGCCACTTCTAAAAGAAAGAAACTAGAACACTTCCTAACACCATAAACTGAAATAAACTCAAAATGGATTAGAGAGCTAAATGTAAGACCAGAAACTATAAAACTCCTAGAGGAAAAAGTAGGCAAAACACTCTCCGACATAAATCACAGCAGGATCCTCCATGACCCACTTCCAGAATATTGGAAATAAAAGCAAAAATAAACAAATGGGACCTAATTAAAATCAAAAGCTTCTGCACAGCAAAGGAAACTATAAGTAAGGTGAAAAGACAGCCTTCAGAATGGGAGAAAATAATAGCAAATGAAGCAACTGATAAAGGATTAATCTCCAAAATATGCAAGCAGCTCCTGCAGCTCAATTCCAGGAAAATAAATGACCATATCAAAAAATGGGCCAAAGAACTAAACGGACATTTCTCCAAGAAGACATAAGATGGCAAACAAACATATGAAAAAATCCTCAACATCCTTCATAATCAGAAACATGCACATCAAAACCACGAGATACCATTTCACACCAGTCAGAATGGCTGCTATCCAAAGTCCACATGCAATAAATGCTGGAGACGATGTGGAGAGAAAGGAACCCTCTTACACTGTTGGTGGGAATGCAAACTAGTACAGCCCCTATGGAGAACAGTGTGGAGCTTCCTCAAAAAACTGGAAATAGAACTGCCATATGATCCAGCAATCTCACTCCTGGGCATACGCACCGAGGAAACCAGAATTGAAAGAGACACATGTACTCCAATGTTCATTGCAGCACAGTTTATAATAGCCAGGACATGGAAGCAACCTAGATGTCCATCTGCAGACGAATGGATAAGAAAGCTTTGGTACATATACACAATGGAGTATTATTCAGCCATTAAAAAGAATACATTTGAATCAGTTCTAATGAGGTGGATGAAACTGGAGTCTATTATACAGAGTGAATTAAGCCAGAAAGAAAAACACCAATACAGTATACTAACGCATATATATGGAATTTAGAAAGATGCAAATGATAACCCTGTATATGAGACAGCAAAAGAGACACAGATGTATAGAACAGTCTTTGGGACTCTGTGGGAGAGGGTGAGGGTGGGATGATTTGGGAGAATGGCATTGAAACTCGTATGTTGTCATAATTGAAACAAATCACTAGTTCAGGGTCGATGCATGGTATAGGATGCTCATGGCTGGCGTGCGGGGATGACCCAGAGGGAGGATAAAGGGAGGAGAGAGGTGGGAGGGGGTTTCAGGAGGGGGAACTTATGTTAACTCGGGGCGAATTCATGTCAATATATGGCAAAACCAACGAATATAATATTGTAAAATAAAAAAAAGCAAAGGAAAAAAAAAAAGCATATACTGTGAAGCATGGTGAATTATACCCATTATCTTTCAACAATCTATAATGAAATATAATCTACCAAAATAATGAATCAATTTGCTGTATACCTGAAGCTAATAAAACCCTAGAAATCAAATAAACTTCATTAAAAAAAAAAAAATATATATATATATATATACATGCAACACATTCGGCTCAATTCTCGAAAAATAAACGACACATTCAAAAGTGGGCCAAAGAGCTAAACAGAGTGTTCTCCAAAGAAGACATTACAGACAGCTAAAAAACACATGAAAAGATACTCAGTATACCTCGTTACCAGAGAAATGCAAATCTAAACCACAATGAGCTACCATCTCACACCAGTCACAATGCCTGCTATCAAAAAGTCTACAGACGATAAATGCTGGAGAGGGTACAGAGAAAAGGGAACCCTCTTACACTGTTGGAGGGAATGCAAACTAGTACAACCAGTATGGAGAATCATGTGGTGATTCCTTAAAACCCTGGAAATAAACCTGCCATACGACTCAGTAATCCCACCGCTGGACATAATACACACCGAGGAAATCAGAATTGAAAGAGACATGTTCACCCCAATGTTCAATGCAGCACTGTTTACAATACCAAGGATATGGAACCAACCTAGATGTCCATCGGTACATGAATGGGTAAGGAAATATGGTACATATACACAATGGAATATTATTCAGCTGTTAAAAACATTTGAATCAGGTCTAATGAGGTGGATGAAACCAGAACCTATTATACAGTGAAGTAAGTCAGAATGAAAAACACCACTACAGTATCAGTTCAGTTCAGTTTAGTTCAGTCACTTAGTCATGTCCGACTCTTTGCGACCCCATGAACCACAGCACGCCAGGCCTCCCTGTCCATCACCAACTCCCGGAGTTCACTCAAACCCATGCCCATCGAGTCGGTGATGCCATCCAGCCATCTCATTCTCTGTCGTCCCCGTCTCTTCCTACCCCCAATCCCTCCCAGCATCAGACTCTTTTCCAGTGAGTCAACTCGTCACATGAGGTGGCCAGAGTATTGGAGTTTCAGCTTTAGCATAAGTCCTTCCAATGAACACCCAGGATTGATCTCTTTTAGAATGGACTGGTTGGATTTCCTTGCAGTATAAGGGACTCTCAAGAGTCTTCTCCAGCAGCACAGTTCAAAAGCATCAATTCTTCGGCGATCAGCTTTCTTCACAGTCCAACTCTCACATCCATACATGACCACAGGAAAAACCATAGCCTTGACTAGACGGATCTTGGTTGGCAAAGTAATGTCTCTGCTTTTCATGACAGTATAGTAATGCCTATAAATGGAATTTAGAAAGGTGATAACAATGACCCTATGTGTGAGACAGCAAAAGGGACTCAGAGTTAAAGACAGACTTTTGGATTCTGAGGGAGAGGATCACATTGAAACATGGATATTACCATATATGAAACAGCTTTCCAGTCTGTTTGATTCATGAGACAGGGTTCCCTGCACCGGTGCACTGGGACAACGCTTGTGGGTGGAATGGGGAGGAAGGTGGGAGGGGGTTCAGGATATAGGATACATGTCCACCCACGGCAGATTTACGTGAATGTATGGCAATAAGCACTACAATATTGTAAAACAATTAGCCTCCACTTAAATAAATTGATTAAAACAGAACAAAACTAAATTTAATGGTACACCAGAGAGGAACCGCTTCTGACAGCTAGGCTTTCCCAGGAGGAGGAGCAGGAGAGAAGAGCCAAGGTAATCTCAAACTCAATGAGAGGCAGGAGGCCATAGGTTGGCAGGGCCTGGGGAATACTGATTCTGACAAAGGTGCTTAATTCTCCCTGCCTGCATCAGGATCACCTAGGATGCACATGTTATACCTACAGATGCTTTGAGTGAGATTTGGACACAGGAAGTCCCCAAGACCCCCAAATCAGACTGTCATTATCTACCTTCCTGATCCGAATCCAGGCTCGACAGCCAACCTGCATGAGCCTAGCTTCCCCATTTGGGAAAGGAGAGTGTCCCAGACTCTACAAGTCTGGGACTTCAGGGACCATCTCCTGTTTCCCTCAAAACCTCTTTTCCTATCAGGTACCATTATGGTAGGGCTTTCCTCCCAGGGGTAGTACTGCAGGGGATCGACCAACAGTCATCGGAGATATACTGCTGGCAACATGAACAAGGTCAGAACACGTCTGAAGAGGCCCCAAACCCTCTCATGTGTAGACAAGAACTCCAATATCCATCTCCAATTCTGCGGAAGGCCCAGAGGGATACCACCTCTGCAATCCTGATCAATCCTGGTCAGTTGTGGTTTGACAACCAGTTTAGGAAGTAAAGGCTGCTGGTGTCCAGACTGAGGCTAGGAGCTCCCCATCCATAATCCCAGAAAAAGTGGACTGGAGTGAAATGATATACCCTCTACCATGGGAGTGGGCAAGTGGGACAGGGAAGGATCACACAGGAGGAGCATACACTCTTTCCACAACACACCCACAATGACTGGGAGCCACATCATACCAGTGATGTCATGGTAGTACTCCTTCATGATGACTGCATTCCAGAAGTAAGGGCTGTCACAAAAGGAAAATATCAGGTTGCAGTTGGACTGGGGATGGACTAGTTCCTGCATATGCCAGGACCAGAAGGAGGGAAAAGGTGCAAGCTTCTAGGGTCCTCGGCTTGCATGCCAGGAAGGCATCAAAGCATTCTGCTTCTCTTCTCCAAACACTCACACTGCACATGCACAGATAATATGATACTTCCCTACCCCCACCTTCCCTGCCCAGCACCCTCATCCACCTGTCTTCAGCCTTCCTCGTTCACATTCAAATTAATCATGTCCATAAGGAAGTCTTTATCTTGGTCACTGATCATGAGATACATCTGGGGGTGGTTCATAAACTGCTTAGGTCAAGGAGCAAGTACAAGTACAAAAGCAAGTACAGTGGAACAGGCATCGTCAAAGGATGTGGGCATTCCTGCTTGCTAGACTGCACCACTGACATCTCCATCCCCAGGCATACCATCAAATATGCTCATAGTTCTATGTTCCCCATGGTCCTCTAGGTCCCTTCTCTACTTCCACTGAGGGAGGGTCTGTGTCTTACGGTTTCTGATCTGCCTGGTCTGTGTGTGCTGGGTAGTGGCATGTCACTGCTTAAACATCAGTATCTGCAGTCCCTGTAGCATGCCTTGTCTGCAGGCACGTGTATCCTCTGTGTTTGTGCACACGTGTGTGTGTGTGTGAGTTAGTGTGTTTGGCAAGAGATCCCTAGGACTCACAACTTCTCCCTTTCTTCACCATATGGCATTCGGATATGTCTGGAGTGATGTGGCCCTAACTAGGGAGGAAAAGAGTGGCTCCTTTCTGCTTCACCTTAGGTGAGTGGACAATGTCCTACTTTTACACTGCACTAGCTGGAACAAATACAGGGGCTCTAAATGACCAGGATGGGTTATCGGACTCCGAATGTCTCTGCTGCTTTCCCAGATAATCTACAACTACAATAATAAGGCTTTGAGAATGATGTTATGGCATACTGTCTCTGGTCACACAGAGTTCCAGCCCCAGGGGACCACTTCCATTCAGATGCAGGCCAAAAGGAGTCACCCAGAGTCATGGATAAGACACACACAAGTGGAGATCTGGCCTGGCTTTGCTGGCACTTGACTTTGGGGCACACCACTCCTCCCAGCCCCCACTTCTTTCCACCCCATATGTTTGCCTGTGTCCTCACACACATTCCTCCTCCTGCTCCTGCTCCTTCTCTCCTCCTGAACAACCGACCCTAAGAAGCGGTAGTAAGGATATGACTTTGCCAAAGGAGCCAGGAATGCCCTGGATGGTACCACTTCTCTGAGACAAGCGACCCTTTTCCTCTGAAGGTTCTTAGACTTGAGCGGAAAGTAGGCCCTGCGTAATTTTCACCCCCACAGCTCAGCTCTACCTGTGGGAAAGCCAATGCTTCCAGCACCCGAAGTGGGGGCAGAGTGGGCTAATTCCTTGGGGCTCAATGTCTTGGGTGTTCCTGGTCCTGTTCCTCTGGGTTCTCCTCACACTCTTGAAAGGACAGCAGCTCCTCCACAACCGACAGCAGCTTCACCTACTCCATGATGGCTTCCACCATCGGTTGGAGGTCTTGCTGGAACCCTGCCATCTCACCTTCCTGCAAAGTTTTGCCTTCCTCCACCATCTCCAACCTGAATAGGGTGCCCTCCTTTCCTGGTGTCCCCTGCCCCCGCTCCCTGTAACGTCCCTGATGGCCCCACCGAGCCAGCAGTTCGCATGGCCCATGCAGCCTGAAAACCAGTCTCACAAGTAAGAAGATTAAAGCTCCCAGGGGCACTCCAGACTTCTTCTGGTCTTCCTCTCCTTGTGGCCCTGGCCATGTGTCAGGTTTGTGAAAGAGGTAGGCCTGGAATCAAAGCAACTGGCTGGCACAGTGGGCCCACTGGCTTCAGTCACTCCCCACCAATTATTACTTGTCAACACTACCAGAAGGGAAGGTGAGGCACACAGGCAGACCCATGCATAGTATGTTGGTGGGAAGGGTCTGGCTTCTACACGCTGACCTTCCAAACACTTCAAGAATCAATCAAATGGAGTCTAAAGGCATTTCCTTAGGGGCACTCTGGCCGCAGTGAGCCAGATGCCCATCTCTGATCAACACAAGCATACCCTACATGGAAGCTGTTTTCATGAGAAACAGTGTCAATATGCCAATAGGGAAGGCAGGTGTTTCAGTAGCTGAAGACCCAGTGGTTCTTATGAAATATAGAGATTTCCATATTTCTTACAGGAAAATCTCATTTCTGATCTTCAACTGTGAAATATAGAGAAGCCCTACTTCCATGAAGGAGGATTAACCAAGATTTTGACACAGGAAATTGATAGAATTCCATATTTCAGGGTGAAAATTGGTTATCTTGATATATGTTTGAGAAATACCAAGAATTCCATATCTATTGAAGAAAGAGTGATGGCCAGAATTTCTCTGTAAAATAGAGATGATTTCAATTCCATAACAATTCTCTGTATCTTAAGAAAACCAATGCCAAGGTTTTCATATGTGAAATATAGATAATTCCATATTTCATTTAAGAAAATCACCACCCAGATTTTCGTATATGATATATAGGGAACTCTACACTTTGGGTAAGAAAAATAGCATGATACAGGATGCTCGGGGGTGGTGCACTGGGATGACAGAGAGGGATGACTTGTGGAGGGATGTAGGAGAGGGTTCAAGATGGGGAACACATGTAGCCCCAGGGCAGATTCATGTCATTGTATGGTAAAATCAATACAGTAATATAAAAGGAACTAATGGTCATGTATGAATGTGAGAGTTGGACTGTGAAGAAAGCTGATCGCCGAAGAATCGATGCTTTTGAACTGTGGTGCTGGAGAAGACTCTTGAGAGTCCCTTGGACTGCAAGGAGATCCAAAAAGTCCATTCTAAAGAAAATCAATCCTGGGTGTTCATTGGAAGGACTGAGGCTAAAGCTGAAACTGCAATACTTTGGCCACCTCGTGCGACGAGTTGACTCACTGGAAAAGACTGATACTGGGAGGCACTGGGGGAAGGAGGAGATAGGGACGACAGAGAATGACATGGCTGGATAGCATCACCGACTCGATGGACATGAGTTTGTGTGAATTCCGGGAATTTTTGATGGACAGGGAGGCCTGGTGTGCTGTGATTCATGGGGTCGCAGGGTGGGACATGACTGAACGACTGAACTGAACTGAGTAAAATTAAAAATGAAAATAAAAAATAAAGAATATGATAAAACATGTATAAAAAAGAGAGAAAAATAAAGCCAAGTTTTTCATATATAAAGTATAATTAATGCCATGTTTCATCAAAGAAAATTACCACCCAGATTTTCATATATGATATATAGAGAAATCCACGTTTTGGGTAAGAAAAATAGCATCCGGATGCTTATAATGTGAAATGCCAGAAAATTCACTGTATTGTATACTAAAATCAGCATCAAGATTTTCATATGTAACATATACAGTTTGATATTTAATTAAGTAAAATTGTCACCATTATTTTTTCAGATGTGAAATATACAGAATTCCATATTTTATGTAGGACTATGCCTGCACTGATTTTGGTGTCTGAAATGTACAGAATCCTACATTTCATGTGGAAATGGTTTTTCATATGTGATGTGCATAAATTTCAGTCTTTATCTAGGAAAATTTCAGCAGATATTTTTCTATGTGATATAGAAAGTATGTTATATATCATGTAGATAATGTGTGGACAGATTTCAAATGTGAAATATAGAGTATTCCATATTGCACGCAGGTAAATTTGATTACAGATATAAAATGTGGGATATAGAGAATTCCATATATCAGCTAGAGATAGCTACACTTAAATGGTGAAATATGAAATATAAAGAATACCATATTTCATGTAGGAAAGTATGTGCCTTGATTTTATACGTGAGATTTAGAGGATTCCAAAATGCACATGAGACTATCTGCGCCCATATTTTCCTGAAGGAATTACAGAGATTCCTTATTTCATGTGAGAAATCTTTCGCTCAAATTTTCAAATGAGAAATAGGGATGATTCCATACTTCATGCAGGGAAAATGACATCCACTTTTTCATATGTGAAATATACAGATTTCCATAGTGCATGTGGGAAATCCAAAATCTAGAAATCCAATTGTTACTATAGCAATGTACATATTTTCATGTAGAAATATGGCACCCAGATTTTCAGGTGTGAAACATAGTTGATTACATATTACTTTTTTTAATGCTTTATGTATTTTTTTAAAATATGAAGTAATCAGGCTCTAATTAAATTAAGTGAAGTAAAATTTAATAAATATTACGTATTTCATGCTTGAAATCTTCACAGGGACTTTTATAAGAGCAATCCAGAGAAATGTAAATTTCAATAGGGAAATCAGGGACCAGACAGTGATACAAGAAATAAGTTGATCCTATATTTGATTGCTTGTCCCAGATCTTAATTTCTGAATCACAGACAATTCCAGTTTTATGTGTGAAAATTCTGACACACGTTTTCAAATATTAATAACAGAGGCTCTGTATTCATACAAGCAAATCTATCCTCATATTTTCAAAGATGAAATATACTGAATTCCATATTTCATGTTGGAAGAACTTACGGTGGAATATAGAGAATTTTATAGCTCAGCATGAAAATCATATTTTCTCAAGTCAGATAGAAGATTCTGTATTTCTTGTAGCAAAATGAATGTCGTTTTTCAAATATGAAATCCGCAGGATTCTGTATTCATGAATGAAAGCCACACATAGATTTTCAAATGAGAAATATGAAAATTAAATTATAATTTCATTTTGTGATTGAACTCTGGGAGTTGGTGATGGACAGGGAAGCCTAGCCTGCTGTGATTCATGTGTCGCAAAGAGTCGGACATGACTGATCCACTGAACTGAACCTAACTGAACTGAAATACATTAAGATAATTGCATGTCAATATTTTCATATTTCATGCCAAAAGTTCTGTGTGCATACTTTCATATGATATACAGATATCCCCAGATTTTTGTGAAATATGGAATTTCGTATTTCATGTAATAAAAACTGCATGTAGAGTTTTATATGTGAAACTGAGAATTTCGTCTTTCATGTAATGCTAGATTTCAATATATGAAACATAAAATCGATAGTGCATCCAGCAGTTCAGTTCAATTGCTCAGTCGTGTCTGACTCTTTGTGACCCCATGAATCACAGCACACCAGACCTCCCTGTCCATCACCAACTCCAGGCATTCACGAAAACTCCTGTCCATCGAGTGGATGATACCATCCAGCCATCTCACACTCTGTTGTCCCTTTCTCCTCCTGCCCCCAGTATTTCCCAGCATGAGAGTCTTTTCCAGTGAGTCAACATGAGGTGGCCAAAGTATTGGAGTTTCAGCTTTAGCATCAGTCCCTACAATGAACACGCAGGATTGATCTCCTTTAGAATGGACTGGTTGGATCTCCTTGCAGTCCAAGGGACTCTCAAGAGTCTTCCCCAACACCACAGTTCAAAAGCATCAATTCTTCGGCGATCAGCTTTCTTCATAGTCCAACTCTCACATCCATACATGACCACTGGAATAACCATAGCCTTGACTAGATGGACTTTGGTTGGCAAAGTAATGCCTCTGCTTTTTATATGCTATCGAGGTTGGTCATAAATTTCCTTCCAAGGAGTAAGTGTCTTTTAATTTCATGGCTGCAATCATCATCTACGGCGATTCTGGAGCCCCCCAAAATAAAGTCTGCAACTGATCCCACTGTTTCCCCATCTATTTACCATGAAGTGTTGGGACCAAATGCCATGATCTTCGTTTTCTGAATGTTGAGCTTCAAGCCAACCTTTTCACTCTCCTCTTTCACTTTCATCAAGAGGCTTTTGAGTTCCTCTTCACTCTCTGCCATAAAGGTGGTGTCATCTGCATATCTGAGGTTATTGATATTTCTCCCGGAAATCTTGATTCCGGCTTGTGCTTCTTCCAGCCCAGTGTTCCTCATGATGTACTCTGCATATAAGTTAAATAGGCAGGGTGACAATATAGAACGTTGACATACTCCTTTTCCTATTTGGAAGCAGTCTGTTGTTCCATGTCCAGTTCTAACAGTTGCTTCCTGACCTGCATACAGGTTTCTCAAGAGGCAGGTCAGGTGTTCTGGTATTAGAAAATGTACCCCTAGATTTTCACATTTGAAATATAAAATATTTCATGTCATTTTTCCTATCCATATTTTTTGTCAGTGTATTTTTATTCTGATTTTGATGCATGAAATATTCAAACTCTTATAGTTTCAGAGGGAAGTTCTGCATGCAGATTTCATTAATGAAACAGAGAAAATTCCTTATTTCATGTAGGAATATCTAATTTTTCGATGGACATATAGAAAATTCCACGTTCCAGGTTCAAAAATATCATCTTGATTGATATATGTGAAATAAAGTTGTTGACATTCAGTCACTCAGTCATGTCCAACTCTTTGCAACACTGTGGACTGTATCACTCCAGGCCTCCCTATCCTTTACTGCCTCCAACACTTTGCTGAGACTCATGTTCATTGAGTCAAGTGATGCTGTCCAACCATCTCACCCTCTGTCGCCCCAATCTTCTCCTGCCCTTCATCTGCCCACATCGAGCTAATGATTTTCTTTTTCTTTTTTTAAAGACAAGGCAGAACCTCATTTTTTTTTCCCATGAATCACTTCTTCACACCAGGTAGCCAAAGTATTAGAACTTCAGCTTCAGCATCAGCCCTTCCAATGAATATTTGGGGTTAGTTTCTTTTAGAACTGAGGGGGTTGGTCTCCTTCCTGTCCAAGGGTCTCTCAAGAACCATGTTCAGCACCACATTTGCAAAGCCTCAATTCTTTGGCACTCAGCCTTCTTTCTAGTGATACTAGCACATGCGTACATGTGTACTGGTAAAACCATCGCCCTGACTATGTGGACCTTTGTTGGCAAAGAGATGTCTCTTCTTTCCAGTACCTGTGTCTAGGTTTCTCTGAACATTTCTTCCCAGGAGAAGGTGTATTTTATATTCATGGCTGTAATCACTGTTCCCAGTCATATTAGAGCCCTAGAAAACTGTCACTCTTTCCATTTTTACCCTTTCTATTTGCCAAAACATTACTATTGTTTGCCCTACCTCTTTTTGAACACCACAGCCAAATATGTCTGTTACTCTATGTATCTTTGACCTCCTGCTTTTACGTTCCAGAACCGTATGATGAAATGGACATCTTTTTTTTTTTTTTTTTTCATTATTAATTCTAGAAAGCCCTGAAGGTCTTCCTACAACTGGTCAAGTTCCCTGGTAGCTTATGGTAAAGAAGTGAAACGCAGAGACTGCCATTGTTCATGTAGGAAAATCTGCAACCAGATGGTCATGTTCAAGAGAGAGAACTCCACATTCCTTGTAGGAAAAAAAAATCCTGAATATAAGCTGTGAAATACAGATAATTCTATATGTCATGAAGGAAAATCTTCAGCAATATTCATACATGAAGTGTAGAGCATTAATATTTCAGATATGAATATTGACACTGATTTGCCTATGTGAAAAATAAGAATTCCATATTTCTAGTAGTGAATTTGGCAACTGGATAGGTGATGTGACATACAGAGAACTCCATTTTTAGATATGAAATTCTCTCAATATAAAGACATTTACAGATAAAGCATCTCTAAATAAGAGATGCTATGGTCAGCATCCGCCTAAGGGACCTAACTCATCATTGTCAGAGGAATTGAAGTCTGTTCATTTCCTGTACAGAGGCCATTTCAAAGTGATTCTGTTCTCATCCTGCCTACTGGTGAGAACACATGCCACCCTACCCCATCACCCCAGGGCTGCGGGGCTGCGAGGAGCTAGAGGACCATCCTAAGCCATGCTTTGCAGAGTCCTGATAACTCAGGCGTTCTGCCAAGACCTTAAAGAAGGGTGTTTCAAACCGGCATACTCTGCAGGTACCAGCTGCTTATGCTATAGTGCCGTCAGTCTCTAAAATCTTACAAAAACGGCAAGATGTGCTCATGTGCCGGTCCTGTGGGAGAAAGAATACTGCTGTACTGGAGAAGGACAGAAAACTCTTTGTAAGGGCTGTGCATAACCCATCTCTGAGCATGGTAATCTTGCCCATTCTGTTTCTTGCTCCTTTTCATCTACCTGTATGGCCCTGAAAGTTTTCTTCCTGCAGCTCTTTTCTGCTTAGTGATCAAGGGTCCAGCAGCATGTCTACCCTTACAGCATCCTTTCTCGATGACATCCCTGGGCTTGATTCTCTGGCGTCAGTGCTTTGGCTGCCCCACGGTTAATGTAGTTTACACAAGTTTGTTCATTTTTTCGGTATTCATTTTCCTTCTCTCAGTCAGACCAGTTCTGACAGCTCATATGCACATTTCTGCTGGTGGGCAAGCACACTTATATACAAATAACCTTAAAAGGAAAATTTCACATTTGCATAAGATAATATGCAAATTGTCAAAACTTTGTTTTCCAGGGTAATGGACTTTGGTTCAGTTCAGTTCAGTTCAGTCGCTCAGTCGTGTCCGACTCTCCGCGACCCCATGAATCACAGCACGCCAGGCCTCCCTGTCAATTACCAACTCCCGGAGTACACTCAAACTCATGTCACAGAGTCAGTGATGCCATCCAGCCATCTCATTCTCCGTCGTCCCCTTCTCCTCCCGCCCCCTACCTTTCCCAGCATCAGAGTCTTTTCCAGGGAGTCAATTCGTCGCATGAGGTGGCCAAAGTATTGCAGTTTCAGCTTCAGCATCAGTCCCTCCAATGAACACCCAGGATTGATCTCCTTTAGAATGGACTGTTTGGATCTCCTTGCAGTATAAGGGACTCTTAAGAGTCTTCTCCAACATCACAGTTCAAAAGCATCGGTTCTTTGGCCATTAGCTTTCTTAACAGTCCAGCTCTCACGTCCACACATGCCCACGGGAAAAACCATAGCCTTGACTAGACGGACCTTGGTTGGCAAAGTAATTTCTCTGCTTTGTACTATACTATCAAGGTTGGTCATAACTTTCCTTCCAAGGAGTAAGCGTCTTTTAATTTCATGGCTGCAATCAGCATCTGCAGTGATTTTGGAGACCAAAAAATAGTCTGACACTGTTTCCACTGTTTTTCCATCCATTTTCCATGAAGTGATGGGACCAGATGCCATGATCTTTGTTTTCTGAATGTTGAGCTTCAAGCCAACCTTTTCACTCTCCTCTTTCACTTTCATCAAGAGGCTTTTGAGTTCCTCTTCACTTTCTGCCATAAGGGTAGTGTTATCTGCATATCTGAGGTAATTGATATTTCTCCCGGCAATCTTGATTCCAGCTTGTGCTTCTTCCAGCCCAGCGTTCCTCATGATGTACTCTGCATATAAGTTAAATAAGCCAGGTGACAATATACAACCTTGACGTACACATTTTCCTATTTGGAACAAATCTGCTGTTCCATGTACATTTCTGACTGTTGCTTCCTGACCTGCATACAGGTTTCTCAAGAGGCAGGTCAGGTGGTCTGGGATTCCCATCTCTTTCAGAATGTTCCACAGTTTATTGTGATCCACACAGTCAAAGGCTTTGGCATAGTCAATGAAGCAGAAATAGATGTTTTTCTGGAACTCTCTTGCTTTATCCATGATCCAGCGGATGTTGGCAATTTGATCTTTGGTGCCTCTGCCTTTTCTAAAACCTGGTTGAACATCTGGGATTTCTCGGTTCACATATTGCTGAAGCCTGGCTTAGAGAATTTTGAGCATGACTTTACTAGCGTGTGAGATGAGTGCAATTGTGCGGTAGTTTGAGCATTCTTTGGCATTGCCTTTCTTTGGGATTGGAATGAAGACTGACCTTTTCCAGTCCTGTGGTCCAAATCTGTTGGCATATTGAGTGCAGCATTTTCACAGCATCATCTTTCAAGATTTGGAATAGCTCAACTGGAATTCCATCACCTCCACTAGCTTTGTTCCTAGTGATCCTTTCTAAGACCCACTTGTCTTCATATTCCAAGATGTCTGGCTCTAGGTGAGTGATCACGTTATCATGACTATCTTGGTCGTAAAGATCTTTTTTTGTACAGTTCTTCTGTGTATTCTTGCCACCTTTTCTTAATATCTTCTGCTTCTGTTCGGTCCATACCATTTCTGTCCTTTATCGCGCCCATCTTTGCAAGAAATGTTCCCTTGGAATCTCTAATTTTCTTGAAGAGGTCTCTTGTTTTTCCTGTTCTGTTGTTTTCCTCTATTTCTTTGCATTGGTCACTGAGGAAGTCTTTCTTATCTCTTCTTGCTATTCTTTGGAACTCTGCATTCAGATGTTTATATCCTTGCTTTTCTCCTTTGCTTTTCGTTTCTCATCTTTTCACAGCTATTTGTAATGCCTCCTCAGACAGCCATTTCGCTCTTTTGCATTTCTTTTCCATGGGGATGATCTTGGTCCCTGTCTCCTGTACAATGTCATGAACCTCCGTCCAGAGTTCATCAGGAACTCTATCTATCAGATCTAGTCCCTTAAATCTATTTCTCACTTCCACTGTATAATCATAAGGGATTTGATTGAGGTCATATCTGAATTGTCTAGCGGTTTTCCCTACTTTCTTCAATTTAAGTCTGAATTTCGCAATAAGGAGTTCATTATCTGAGCCACAGTCAGCTCCTGGTCTTGTTTTTGCTAACTGTATACAGCTTCTCCATCTTTGGTTGCAAAGAATATAATCAATCTGATTTAGGTATTGACCATCTGGTGATGTCCATGTGTAGAGTCTTCTCTTGTGTTGTTGGAATATATTCTGGTTGTTTTCTTTTACTAACTTGTCATTCAAGTTAGTGTGCTGTTCTATCTCTACACTTTATTCTGGAAGATTACAAATTTGGGGATTTACTCGTGAAAAGGACTGACTTGGAAAGACATTCGGTGGGCTTGAAGTGCTCGTGGTGAATAGCTGATTGGTGGGTGCTCATGTCATGTATTCTCTCATCACATTGACTGTTTCACAGTGCCAATCATTTTGGCAAGATTCCATTTCACGTGCTTTCCTTCAAGGAATGACACGAGAAATAGCAAGTGGATTGGGACTGCACTGACTTGGAACTATCAATCTCAGCCTACACCTCTCAAAACCATTCCTAGTCGATGCTGGGCTCTTGAGGCAGGTCCAGTGTCCAATCAGGCCCAAGACCGTCTGATCAAGGTGATCCTGCTCCTCCCAACTGTGTAATAGGCTGTTTGCAACTGTTTCCATTTTTCCCCTAAAGGTTGTCTCCCTGTAGCTGGGAAATACCAATCTGATGTCTGGACCTCCAAAAGGGCAAAGAAAATGTGACATGCCTGTGTCTGAAACAATATCATGAAGAAAGTGCATGCAGATCCAAAGGACCTCTGCTGAAACAAGGCATTGAATATGAGGTCAAAAAGGTCCAGTGGCCTCCCTTTTCGTCACCACTACACTTTATTTCTGCCCACTCATACCCATAGCTCCCACACGGATTACACCCTGAGGAGCCTGCCTTCCCTGGATCCACAGCTCATGCCTCTATTGTGCAAAAAGCAGCATTCCTCTCCCAAATGCTCCAAGAGGGCTTGATTCCAGGCCAGGCCTCACTAACTTGCTAAATGTCAACATTCTCTTTGTGCTTCCCTCATCAGACTGTGGTAGATCTGCCTATAGTTCAGGATCCCTGCTAGCCTGAGAAGTTGGCACACCACAAATGCAGCTAAAGGTTGGATTTGGGAACATCCAAGGTTGCCCACTTCAAATCAAGGGTACCTGTGAATGTCTCATAGTGCATATCTCCTTAAAGATTACCATGACAATATCAGATATTCTACTCCAAGGAGATTGTGAGAACCATCATTCATTTGCAGACAGATCCACATTGTTCCTTTGCTATCCACAACCAAGGATAATACAAAAAGAAAGGAAAGAATTCATGTCAGGACTTTGGGCATGAGCAATGGGACATCTTCATCAGGACGGCTATTCCCTAGTCCCTAAGCCTGAACTGCTGCCATGGGCATCAATACTCCCGCTGACCCAGGGTCACTTCATGCAAACAGCTCACCACAAATCAGTTCACTTCACTTCCGTCCCTCATTTATCTGACACTTTGTGACCCCATGAACTACAGCATGCCAGTCTTCACTGGTCATCTAAAACTCCCAGAGCTTGCTCAAACACATGTCCATCAAGTGGTGATTCAATATCTCTCTTGCTATTCTTTGGAAAATTATGATACCATCCAACCATCTTATTCTCTGTCATCCGGTCTCCTGTCTTCAATCCTTCCCAGGATCAGGGTCTTTTACAGTGTCAGTTGTTCACAAAAGTGTACAAAATATTGAGTTTTCAGTTTCAGCATCCATCCTTGCATTGAATACACGTGACCAATTTCCTTTAGGATTGACTGGTTTAATCTCCATGCAGTGCAGGACTCTAATGAGTCTTCTTCAATACTATAGTTCAAAAATATCAGTTCTTCCAGTGCTCAGCTTTATGGTCCAAAATTCATATGACTCCTGGAAACACCATAGCTTTGACTAGATGGCCATTTGTCAGCAAAATATTTTCTGTGGATTTTCAATAATGTCTATATTTGTCACAGATTTCCTTCCAAGGAGCAAACGTCTTTTAATTTCAGCACTGCAGTCATCATCTACAGTGATTTTGGAGCCCAAGTAAGCAAAGCCTTTCACTGTTTCCAGTTTCCCATCTATTTGCCATAAAGTGGTGGGACCAGATGCCATGATCTTCATTTACTGAATGGTCAGTTTTAAACCACCTATTCAAATCTTCTCTTTCACTTTCATCAAGAGGCTTTTTACTTTCTCTTCATTTTCTGCCATGAGAGTGGTATCATCTGCATATCTGGGATTATTGACAATTCTCCCAGCAAACTTGATTCCAGCTTGTGCTTCATCCTGCCTGGCATTTCACATGATGTAGTCTGCGTTTGAATAAACTGGTGACAATATAGAGCCTTGAGGTACCACTTTCCCCAACTCTGGAACCAGTTTATTTTTCCAAGTCCATGGTACTGTTGCTCCTTGACCTGCATACAGATTTGTCAGGAAGCAGGTCAGGTGGCCTAGGATTCCCATCTCTTGAAGAATGTTCCAGTTTTTCATGTTCCACAAGTCAAAGACTTTGGCATAGTCATTAAAGCAAAAATAGATGTTTTTCTGGAACTGTCTTGCTTTTTCAATCAAACAATGGGTGTTGGCAATTTAGTCTCTGGTTGCTCTGCCTTTCCTAATCCAACTTGAACCTCTGGAAATTCTTCATTCTCCTTCCTTGGAGAATTCATACATTATTTTTTGACTGTGTGAGATGAGTGCTATTGTGCATTAGTTCAAACAGTCTTTGGCATTGGCTTTTTTGGGATTGGAATGAACTGATCTTTTCCAGTTCTTTGGCCACTGCTGAGTTTTCCAAATTTGCCTGCAAATTGCAGCATTTTCACAGCATCATCTGTTAGAATTATACATAACTCAACTGGACATTCACTGCTTCCAACAGCTTTTTCTTGCTGATGTTTCCTAAGGCCTACTTGATTTTGCATTCCAGGATGTCTGGGTCTGTCAGGGTGCATTCACTTTTAAGGGATCCAATATGTTGTCTTCTTTGTGTGCTGTTTCTCAAGGACTCTCTGTTCCTAATCAGTTCCTGCAAAACAGAAACGATCAGAGCTGCACACAATTCTGAGGACTGAGATCATGGGAAAGGACACCTACTTAGATTCCCTTCAGTGACTCACTTTGGTGGCTCTCTTCAGTGACTTTGTACGGAAAGGACTATCCATTTTGTTGCAACAGGTGGAATTTCATTGTTTTTAATGGCTGAGTAATTATTTTACTGAAGATATATATGCACGTGTTTCTTCAAATAAAGTACCCTGTTTCACTCAACCGTTGGGTCCCCTGCTTCTTTCTCATCAAGTCCAGTCCCCAGATCCCAGTCTATGCTGACCGTGACAACTGGTGCCTGAACAGGGACATGGTGAACACCCTTGGTAAGCAGACGGAGTGACTGTTAGGTCCTGGGGAGGTCGGTAAGTGCGGGATTATGAGAGAAACGGCTGGAAATCTCCAACACCTTTCTTGTTTACTTCATCATTTATTTAAGGTTCAACGACATTTGGTTTCACATCAGCAGATAAAGGCTCATCTCCAAACAGTGGCTGAATAGAATCCGTGGTTCCCTGGTGAAGGCAGTTTGGATTTAGAAATTTGAAACAGGGTTAAAGGAAATGTTGAATGAGCCACAAGACGGGGAGTAAATAGTCCAACAAATTTCTGACCCTTGTGGACCCTCATTAAAGCCGTGACAGTTTCATTTCAAGGCAATTCTAATTGCAACCTCCATATTCGTCAACAAGCTAGTGCTCATTATACGAATATAAATTAGATGATGAGACTTTACATAAAGCCCAATTAGAGCAACATACAATCTTTCAAAACTTTCCCAACATCCCTGTTCTGGCTGTCCCAAGCGCTCCCCCTCCTCTTGTAATGGACACGAAACCGAAGGTCCCCCGATTCGAGGACAAGATGAATCTGATGTTGATACTTCTGATGCTCTCTTTGACGCTAAAGCCAACTATAGATATAGATGTATAGATATAGTTGATATAGATATAGATAGATAGATAGGTATATGACAATGATAAGCTCCTAAAACGCACTCATATTTATGAAAACAGACTCTCCACTCATTCTCTTTTACGACAAAGGCTTTCTGATTGACTGGATTTGCAAACTTGAGTCTCTGAGGCTGATGATCTTTTTCTCTATTCTGTGATAAGAAATGGTAATGCTCAAGGGTAACTAATGCCTCAATACAAAGGCATTGACTTTTCTCAGATACAACAAATGAAAAAGGCTGTAACGATGTACAGCCCTCCTTCTCCGTTTGCTAAAGAACTTACATACATTATGGCATCTTCTATTGGAAATTTTATTTTATTCTTTAGATAGACTGGGAGTTGCTCTCTCCTGTGGTGCTGTCGGAAAGGAGGCCAAAATGCAATTTGAAAAACTGTTTGTATATGGAGAATGAAAATCAGGAATGTCAGAGAACCAACACACTCATTCGTGAGACTAAGAATGCTCTTGTTGTAACTTAGGGTCACAAACTCAGAAAATGCAAATGTTAGCTGACGCAATGGCTACTTCTTTTAAAAAGGGGAATGAAGGGTGTTTTGTTTGTGGGGATAAGAGCTATTGAAAAAAAAAAAAAATTGATTGTCCTAAAAATCACACAGAAAAAAATAAAACTACTAAAAAGCCTCCAGGAGTCTGCCTTCGATGTTGTAAAGGGGTACACTGGTTCACTCAAACCCATCTCCATTGAGTTGGTGATGCCATCCAGCCATCTCATTCTCTGTCATCCCTTTCTCCTCCTGCCTACAATCCCTCCCAGCACCAGAGTCTTTTCCAGTGAATCAACTCTTTGCATGAGGTGGTCAAATATTGTAGTTTCAGCTTCAGCATCAGTCCTTCCCAATGAACACCCAGGATAGATCTCCATTAGAATGGACTGGTTGGATCTCCTTGCCATCCAAAAGACTCTCAAGCCTTTTCTCCAACATCACAGTTCAAAAGCATCAGTTCTTCAGCTATCAGCTTTCTTCACAGTCCAACTCTCACATCCATACATGACCACTGAAAAAAACACAGCTTTGATTTGACGGACCTTTGTTGGCAAAGTAATGTGTATGCTTTTTAATATGCTATCTAGAATCCAATGCAATGTATTCTCTAATAGTATAACTATCACTAATACAGCTGTTTGTTTTAAATTTTTTAAACTTACCACAAGGAGATATTGTGACAGAAGCAGAAAACCATTTCTAGGAACTGAAGGACACTTTTCTTCCACTGCCTGTTTTGTATCAAGACGGATGACTAAACAACGGATTTGGAAAATTAATGTTAGCGGGAAAGGGGCATGATTGTATTTCCCAGAGGGACTAACGAAGTCATTTGTCTCCCGCTTCAGAAGATCCACTCCAAAGGAGCTAAGATAGAGAGGAAAAGGTGAAATCCCCGGGAAAAGAACATTCCATTATAAGCCATGGCGGCCTTAAAAATTTCCAAGAAATGCCACACTTGACGTCATTGACCTAATGATCTCCCTACTCAGATACAGATAAAAGCTCTTAATAACCACGCTGAAAACCTGGCTTTTGTACAGGAAACGCCCTGGAATTCTGAGAATATTTCTGTCGCTACCCTTGCTTTGCTAGCTTTGACTTTGCCCGCTGAGGCTGACTTGATTAATCACATTTATTAGGCCCCATGAACAGTATGAAATGGCTAAATGCATGAGGAATTCCCCTGGTCGGTAGGTGCCCAGTATGCTACTTGAGATCAGTGGAGAAATAACTCTAGAAGGAAGGAAGGGGTGGAGCAAAGGCAAAACCAATACCCAGTTGTGAATGTGACTGGTGATAGAAGCAAGGTCCGGTGCTGTAAAGAGCAGTATTGCATAGGAACCTGGAATGTTAGGCCCATGAACCAAGGCAAATTGGAAGTGGTCAAACAGGAGATGGCAAGAGTGAACATAGACAATCTAGGAATCAGTGAACTAAAAAGGACTGGAATGGATGAATTTAACTCAGATGACCATTATATTTACCACTGTGGGCAAGAATCCCTTAGAAGAAATGGAGTAGCCATCATAGTGCCATCATAGTGAACAAAAGAGTCTGAAATGCAGTTCTTGAATGTAATCTTAAAAATGACAGAATGATTTCTGTTCGTTTCCAAGGCAAACCATTCAATATTACAGTAGTCCAAGCCTATGCCCCAACCAGTAACGCTGAAGAACCGGAAGTTGAACAGTTCTATGAAGACCTACAAGACCTTTTAGAATTTACACCCAAAAAAGTTGTCCTTTTCATCATAGGGGACTGGAATGCAAAAGGAGGAAGTCAAGAAACACCTGGAATAACAGGCAAATTTGGCCTTGGAGCACGGAATGAAGCAGGGCAAAGCTTAATAGAGTTTTGTCAAGAGAATGCACTGGTCATAGCAAACACCCTCTTCCAACAACACAAGAGAAGACTCTACACATGGTCATCACCAGATGGTCAACACTGAAATCAGACTGATTGTATTCTCTCCAGCGAAATATGGAGAAGGTCTATAAGGTTAGTAAAAACAAGACCAGGAGCTGACTGTAGCTCATATCATGAACACCTTATTGCCAAATTCAGACTTAAAATAAAGAAAATAGGGAAAACCACTAGACCATTCAGATATTACCTAAATCAAATTCCTTATGATTATACAGTGGAAGTGAGAAATAGATTTAAGGGACTAGATCTGATAGAGTGCCTGATGAACTCTGGACGGAGGTTCGTGACATTGTACAGGAGACAGGGACCAAAACCATGCTCATGGAAAAGAAATGCAAAAAAGCGAAATGGCTGTCTGAGGAAGCCTTACAAAACCTGTGAAAAGAAGAGAAGCGAAAAGCAAAGGAGAAAAGGAAAGATATAAGCATCTGAATGCAGAGTTCCAAAGAATAGCAAGGAGAGATAAAAGAGCCTTCCTCAGTGATCAATGCAAAGAAATAGAGGAAAATAACAGAATAGGAAAAACAAGAGATCTCTTCAAGAAAATTGGATTCCAAGGGAACATTTCATGCAAAGATGGGCTCGATAAAGGACAGAAATGGTATGGACCGAACAGAAGCAGAAGATATTAAGAAGAGGTGGCAAGAATACACAGAAGAACTATCCAAAAAAGATCTTCATGACCAAGATAGTCACGAAAACGTGATCACTGACCCAGAGCCAGACATCTTGGAATGTGAAGTCAAGTGGGCCTTAGGAAGCATCACTACTAACAAAACTAGTGGAGGTGATGGAATTCCACTTGAGCTACTTTAAATCTTGAAAGACGATTCTGTGAAAGAGCTGCACTCAATATTCCAGCAGTTTTGGAAAACTCAGCAGTGGGCACAGGACTGGAAAAGGTTAGTCTTCATTCCAATCCCAAAGAAAGGCAATGCCAAAGAATGCTCAAACTACCGTGCAATTGCACTCATCTCACACGCTAGTAAAGTCATGCTCAAAATTCTCCAAGCCAGGCTTCAGCAATGTGTGAACCGTGAACTCCAAGATGTTCAAGCAGGTTTTAGAAAAGGCAGAGGCACCAGAGATCAAATTGCCAACATCCGCTGGATCATGGAGAAAGCAAGAGAGTTCCAGAAAAATATCTATTTCTGCTTCATTACTATGCGAAAGCCTTTGACTCTGTGGATCACAATAAACTGTGGAATATTCTGAAAGAGATGGGAATACCAGACCACCTGACCTGCCTCTTGAGAAACCTGTATGCAGGTCAGGAAGCAACAGTCAGAACTGGACATGGAACAACAGACTGGTTCCAATTAGGAAAAGGAGTATGTCAAGGCTGTATATTGTCACCTTGCTTATTTAACTTATATTCAGAGTACATCATGAGGAACGCTGGCCTGAAGAAGCACAAGCTGGAATCAAGATTGCTGGGAGAAATATCAATAACCTCTAATATGCAGATGACACCACCCTTATGGCAGAATGTGAAGAGGAACTCAAAAGCCTCTTGATGAAAGTGAAAGAGGAGAGTGAAAAGGTTGGCTTGAAGCTCAACATTCAGAAAACAAAGATCATGGCATCTGGTCCCATCACTTCATGGGAAATACATGGAAAAACAGTGGAAACAGTGTCAGATTTTATTTTTTGGGGCTCCAAAATCACTGCAGATGCTGACTTCAGTCATGAAATTAAAAGACGCTTACTCCTTGGAAGGAAAGTTATTACCAACATAGATAGTATATTAAAAAGCAAAGACATTACTTTGCCAACCAAGGTCCGTCTAGTCAAGGCTATGGTTTTTCCCGTGTTAATATATGGATGTGAGAGCTGGACTGTGAAGAAAACTGATCGCCAAAGAATCGATGTTTTTGAACCGTGGTGTTGGAGAAGACTCTTGTGAGTCCCTTGGACTACAAGGAGATCAAACCAGTCCATTCTAAAGGAGATCAATCCTGGGTGTTCACCGGAAGGACTGATGCTAAAGCTAAAACTGCAATACTTTGGCCACCTCTTGCGACGAGTCGACTCACTGGAAAAGACTCTGATGCTGGGAAAGGTTGGGTGCAGCAGGAGAAGGGGACGACAGAGAATGAGATGGCTGGATGGCATCACCGACTCTGTGGACGTGAGTTTAAGTGAACTCTGGGAGTTGGTGATGGACAGGGAGACCTGGCGTGCTGTGGTTTATGGGGTCGCAGAGAGTTGGCCACAACTGAGCGACTGAACTGAACTGATCTGATTAGACTTACATACCTAGGCCTCCTTTATTGCAAGTTGTAGAATGGACAGATATAGAACCAATCATATCCACTAATGACACAGTACATATACATTCTCCTTGGAGACTGGAGGTGCCCTCTTTTCCTGAGGAAGATGGAAAATTAATAAGCATTTCTCTAGGCTATGAAATCATTCCTTTATGCATGGTCCCAGCAGAATTTTGTATTAATGTTAGTTAACAAAAGTGGGCTTTCATCCTGCCTCCAAATAAGAATTTCCGTTCATTGCTTGGACTGTTTCCTGCCCTGTCCTTTTATGAAAACCATGTGAATACTACCCAAACTTTCAGAAAAGGACAAAAGTTGAAATGTAAGGGGTTTACGTATAAGGACTCTACATATATTCCTGTTTACTGGGGTAGATGTCAAGCTAAATCATGGAAATTAATATTTCTGGCCATTTACACCATTGTTGATTGGGGAACCCATGGAATGTGACTATCTAACTGCTCAGATGATCTTAATAATACACTGTGTGATTATGTTACTCAAGTAGAATGGAAGATTACTAACAGTTCAATGGAAAATTTCCATGTCATAGGACTCTTTGCCTGGCTTGACAGCAAAATGGCAACTCCTCGCTCTCGAACCATCCTCAATAAAGGAATTGAACCTGAACAATGGGACATCTGGAAACTTGATGCACGTACTTAAATACTTGAAACATGGACTTGATATCTCACAGGGACCAGTCGTTGTCATAGTAACTCTTCCTTCCGTTATAATCATTCATATTTTATACAAGCTTGCATCCCCCTTCCTTTTGTTATAGCCATAGGAAACACACAATTTAATAAGACTTTATGTTCTGTGACTAGTATAGATGGAAAGTTGTATACTTGTCTAAATTCCTCTATTTCTCTCTAAAAAAATGAATCCCTTTTGATTCTTCATTCTCGGTACAGTCTGTGGTTGCCAAGTAGATCTCCGACGGCCCTGGGAAGAAAGTCCCATGGTAGGACTTGCCTCCCGGTTACTCTCTAAATTACTCCAACGATCTAAGCGATTCATTGACTGGCTAATTCTTGGCATTTTGGGACTAATAGCCATTTGCATCACTGCCAGAGTTGCAGGCATTGCTTTACAAACCTCAGTTCAAACCCAAATCTTTATTCAAATTTGTACTAATGATGCTGATACTGTGTGGGCCACCCAGCCTCAGCCGGCTGAGCATATTCAGGATAAAATACAAGAATTAAAAGCAGGCATCCAATTGGTCAGAGAACAATTAATAGATTTAAAAATGCAAAGATTATTAAAATGTAATTGGATTTCTACACAGTTTTGCATTACTCCTGTTTGGTTCGACAATAGTGCTTACAACTGCGAACAAACCAAATTTCATTTACAAGATATCCATAAAAATGCTTCCTTAAATGTACAATTGTTCCAAAAGAAAATCTTTGAAATCTCCTCTAAGAGTCTATCCTCTTCCAAAAATTTGGAAACCTTAGCTGAACAGCTAGTTGATCAATTATCTGGGCTACTCACTTGAGGATGACATCAAAGCATTACACGTCATATTGGATCTGGAGCCATAATGCTGATAATTATCATGGTGATTATATTTGTATTATACTGATGTCTTTCAACTAAAATGTTCAGACTTAAACAGGCAAACTCAACTGGTCAGTGCCTTTTTCACAGAAGCATATGCAGTCACCCCCAATTATGAAAAAATAAAACAGGGAGAATACTCAGGGGACATTCAACTAAAGGGATCCAATATGTTTTTTTCCCTTGTGTACCGTTTCTCAAGGACTCTCGATTCATTCTCAGTTTCTGCAAAACAGGGATGAGCAGATCTGCACTCAGTTCTCACGACTGGGATCATTGGAGAGGACACTTGCTTGGATTCCCTTCAGTGTCTCAAAGGATTAACTATTTTGTTGCAACTGGTGGAATTTCATTATTTTTGGTGGCAGAGTAATAATTTTATTGACCATATATAAACATGTATTTCTGCAAAAAAAAAAAAAAAGTACCCTTGTTTCACTCGAGACTTCTGTCCCCTGCATCCTTTTCTGTTAACTCCATTTACCAGGTCCGGGTCTACGAAGATCGTGACATGGATCTAGTTGAGTGATGACACCATCTTGGTTATCTGGTCATGAAGAGTTTCATTGTAGAGTTCTCTGTATTCTTGACACATTTTAATAGTTCCTGCTTCTGTTAGGTCCCTAATATTTCTAACGTTTATTGTGCACTTCTTTGCATGAAATCTTCCCATGGTATCTTTAATTTTCTTGAAGCGACCTCTAGTCTATCTGATTATATTTTTAACCTGTATTTCTTGGCATTGATCAATGAGGAAGGTTTCCTTATCTGCCCTAGCTATTCTTCAAAATTCTACATTCAAATAGGTATATCTTTGCCATTCTCGTTTCACTTCCACTTCTCTCTCTCTCTTTTTTCTTTTTTTCTTCTTCCCAGGTAGTGTAAGGTGTCTTCAGAAAACCATTTTGCCTTCGTACATTTCTTTGTCTTGGTGATAGTCTTCATTGCTGCCCGTGTACAATATCACGAACCTCTGCCCTTAGTTCTCCAGGAACCCTATTAGATTTCCAATGATAACCAAAAGGGCTTTTACTTAGGTCATACCTGAATGATCTAGGGATTTTCCTACTTTTGTTGAAGTAAGTCTGAATCTTTCAGTATGAGCTGATGATCTGAGCCACAGTCAGCTCCCAGTTTTGTTTTGGGTGGCTGCATCGAGCTTCTCCGTCTTCATCTGTGAAGAATATAATCAGTTTGATTTCGGTATTAACCATCTTCTTAAAATACTCTGATGCTGGGAAAGGTTGGGGGCGGGAGGAGAAGGGGACGACCAAGAATGAGATGGCTGGATGACAGCACTGACTCTGTGGACATGACTTTGAGTGAACTCCGGGTGTTGGTGATGGACAGGGAAGCCTGGCAAGCTGTGATTCATGGGGTCGCAGAGAGTCGGACACGACTGAGCGACTGAACTGAACTGAACTGTGTGCATGTGTAGAATTGTCTCATTTGTTTTTGGAAAAAAGTTTCCTATGACAGTGCTTTGTCCAGGCAAAACTGTGTTAGACATTGTCCTGGTTCATTTTGTACCCAAAGGCCAAAATTGTCTGTGAATCTAGGTATCTCTTGATGTCCTCCTTTTGCATTCCAGTCCCCTATGATGCAAATGATATCTTTATGTGTGTGTGTGTGTCTCTTAGTTCTAGAAGATCTTGTTGGTAAACATAGAACCACTCAACTTCAGCTTCTCACTGACCTTCAGCTCAATTTCTACTTGAACATTGCTGGTCAGGACATAGATTTGGATTATTGTGCTGTTGCATAGTTTGCCTTGAGAATCAGCAAAGATCTTTCTGCTATTCTTAAGAATGCACCCAAGAACTGCATTTCACACACTTTTGTTGACTATGAGTGCTACACCGTTTCTTCTCTAGGAATTCTTGCCCACCGTAGTAGATACAATGGTCATCTCAATTAAATTTGCCCATTCCAGTCAATTTTAATTCACTGATTCCTGAAAGGTTGATGTTCACAATTGATATATCCTGTTTGACGAATTCCAAGTTTACTTGAGTCATGGACCTAACTTTCTAAGTTCTTGTGCACTATTGTTCTTTACAGAGTGAGGCTTTACTTCCATCACCAGTCACTACCACAGCTGGGTGTTGTTTTTGCTCTGACTTCATCTCTTCTTTATTTTTGGAGTTACTTCTCCACTGATTTCCAGAAGCACATTAGCACCTACCAACCTGGGGAGTACATCTTTCAGTGTCCCATCTGTTTGCCTTTTCATACTGTTCGTGGTGTTTCAAGGCAAAATACTGAAGCTATTTGCAATTCACTTCTCCACTGGCCCAAGTTTTGTCAGAATCCTCCATCATGACCCATCCAACCTAGATGGTCCTACATAGCATGACTCATAGTTTCATTGCATTAGACAAAACTGTGATCCACTTCATCAGTTTGATTAGTTTTCTGTGATTGTGGTTTCCATTCTGTCTGCCCTCTAATGTATAAGCATAAAAGGCTTATAGAAGCTTGCTGATGGGAGGGACAGACTGTGAGTGAACCTGAGTTGTTTTTATATAGGTGGGGCCATGTTCAGTAAATCTTTAATCCAATTTTCTGTTTGCAGTGGCAGAGGGGTGGGGTGCGGGTTGTTGTGTTCCAGCCCTGTTGTTTGAACTGAGGATAAACTCCGATATGAGTAATGAAAGTAATTGTGATCTTCAAAAGGGATTGTGCAAGCACTGTTGTATTCAGTGCCCCTCATCCTGCTGCAGCCCACTCTCTGCCCACGGCTCTGCCGGAGACTCCTCGACACACACAGGCAAATCTGGCTCAGTCTATTGTGGGGACACTGCTCCTTATTCTTGTCTCCTGGTTCACACAAAGTTTTGTTTGTGCCTTCCATCAGTCTGCGTCAGTTCTCTGGAAGTTCTGTAATAAAATCCCACTGACCTCCAAAGTCAAATTTCCTCTGGGGTTCCCAAACCCTTTGCCAGACCCCAAGTGAGGAAGTGTGCAGTGCTCCTAGAACTTCCTTAACAGTACGAGACTTCATTCAGAATAATTATTCTTCAATTTGTGGATGTCTGCTAGCTGGCTTTATTGTGGATTGAATGGCAAACTCTTCCAAGAGGGCATATGCCATAAACTTCATGACCCAGGTCTGTAGCAGCCAGAGACCCTCTCCCCTGTCAGGCCACTGCTGACCCATACCTCTGCAGGAGACACTCAATCACTGAAAGACAGGTCTGACTCTGGGTCTGTCAGTCTCTGTTTATCGGTGCACCAAATATTTTCTGTGCGTCCTCTGAGTGTGGCTGGAAGGTATTTCTTCTAAACACAATTTCACCCCTCCTACAGTCTTCTTGGGACTTCTACAACATTCAGTAGCAAGCTGCAATTTTGGAGCTCTCTCAGGAAAAGATAAGTGAAAACCCTTCTACTTGGCCATCTTTTCTCCCTCACAGGCACACACTAGCAAAGGGGAAAAATCATTTACCCCACAGCTGCACTTTCTTCACCTTTCTACACCGCCAGTTATGCAAGGAGCATCTGGATGGATTATATGCTCACACACTGTATCCGAGGATGCCTGTGGTTTCACAGTGAAGGAGTCTACATGATCATGTTATTTGTCTCAAATGATGCTATCATTGGCCACATCAGAGAGGGAATATGCTGCCTGATGGACGGGTCCGAAATAGCAGTAGGCCAGGGCCTTCCTCTAATGTGTAAAAATTCTCCAGTGCAGTAGGCTATCTTTCTGTTCCTCCCACTTCCAGTCTCTGTTCGTTTCGGAAGGACCTTGACCTCTTTAAAGTCTTGGATCCTGTTATAGCCATGCCCACCATTTCCACAGGATACCCCACTTCCCATAGACTAAAGGGTCCAAAGGCTATGCTTTAAAATACCCACACCACTGAATTTACACTGGGTGAGTTCTCAAAGCTTCCCATCTGCTTCTTGGAAGAAATACACACATCAACGTGGCACAAACTGTGAGTTTCTTTATGTCTCTTGAGGTAAATCCAGATTTGTGGACCCACTTTCCTGAATTGTCACTGGCCGTCCTTTCCTCATTCCTGTGCTGAACAGGAGCACCTCAGAGATGCATGGGCCAGTCTTCCCCACTCTGTGAACACCTCATGCCTCCTTCTGCTTGCTGCATGTCTCGTGATCTCTCACCTTCATTTCTACTTTGGCTGTAGTTGGACACACAGCCACATACAGAAACACACACAAACACAGCCATGTCTACCCCCGCATGTACACACAAATGTTCAGAGGCACAGGGAAACATAGCAAACAGGGAACATAAGTGTTTCTGTAGCTGAAAAACCAGTTCTTCGTATCAAATTTAGAGATTTCCATATTTCTCCAAGGGAAGTCTCCATTCTGATCTCCAAATGAAATATAGAGGTGTGCAACTTCCAAAGTGGAGAATTGTCACCTAAGATTGCATAGAGTCAATAAGAAGCCTTTCACATTTCATGGACAATATTCTGTTTTGATATATATTTGAGAAATACAACAAACTCTAAACTTGATGAAGAAACAGTGGGGCCCTAATTTCATTTGTGAAAGAGAGAGCATTCCAAATCCATACTGGTTCTCCATATCTTCAGAGAACCAGTGCCAAGATTTCCATATGGGAAATATACAGAATTCCACACTAAATACCAGAAAACCACCATGCAGATTTTCATACATGAGTAATAGAGAATTCCACATTTCACATAAGAAAAATAGAACCCAGATTTTCACAGAGTGAAATAAAAAATACAAGTATCATGGAGTAATACTGGTACAGTATATTTGCATGTAAAAGTATGCTGCTGCTCCTAAGTCGCTTCAGTCGTGTCCAAGTCTGTGCGACCCCATAGAAGGCAGTCCACCAGGCTCCGCCGTCCCTGGGATTCTCCAGGCAAGAATACTGGAGTGGGCTGCCATTTCCTTCTCCAATGTAAAAGTATCAGTTCAGTTCAGTCGCTCAGTCGTGTCCGACATTTGTGACCCCATGAATCACACGACGCCAATACTCTCTGTCCATCACCCACTCCCGGAGTTCATGCAAACTCATGTCCATCTAGTCGGTGATGTCATCCAGCCGTCTCATTCTCTGTCGTCCCCGTCTCCTCCTGCCCCAATCCCTCCCATCATCCGTGTCTTTTCCAGTGAGTCAAGTCGTCGCATGAGGTGGCCAAAGTATTGCAGTTTCAGCTTTAGCATCAGTACTTCCAGTGAACACCCAGGATTGATCTCCCTTAGAATGGACTGGTTGGATCTCCTTGCAGTCCATGGGACTCACAAGAGTCTTCTCCAACACCACAGTTCAAAAGCATCAATTCTTTGGCGATCAGGTTTCTTCACAGTCCAACTCTCACATCTATACATGACCACTGGAAAAACCATACCCTTTACTAGACGAACCTTTGTTGCCAAAGTAATATCTGTGCTTTTTAATATACTATAAATGTTGGTCATAACTTTCCTTCCAAGGAGTAAGCGCCTTTTAATTTCATGGCTGCAATCAGCATCCACAGTGATTTTGGAGCCCAAAAAATAAAATCTGACACTGTTTCCACTCTTTCCCCATCTATTTACCAGTGGCAACAGTTTGTGAAATTGCCTTTCTTTGGAATGGAATAAAAACTGAATGTTTCCTGTCCTGTGGCCACTGCTTAGTTTTCCAAATTCCTTGCATACTGAGTATAGCACTTAGAGACGATCATTTTTCAGGCTATGAAATAGCTGAACTGCAATTTCATCAGTTCCAGTAGTTTTGTTCATAGTGAAGTTTCATAAGGATGGCTTGACTTCACATTCCAAGAGGACTGTCTCTAGGTGAGTGATCACATCATCGAGGTTATCTGGGTCATGAAGATTCTGTTAATATAGTTCTTCTGTGTAACCTTGCCACCTCTTCTTAATATCTTCCGCTTCACTGAGGTCCATGAAATTTCTGTCCTTTATGTTGAACATCTCTGCATGAAATGCTTCCTTGGTATCTCTAAGTTTCTTGAAGAGGTCTCTAGTCTTTCCCATTCCATTATTGTCCTCTATTTCTTACCATTAATCACTGAAGAAGGCTTTCTTATCACTCCTCCCAATTCCTTCGATCTTTGCATTCAGATTGTTATATCTTTAATTTTTTCCTTTGATTTAGCTTATTTTCTCATCTATTTATAAGGCATCTTCCGCAAACTATTTTGCCTTTATGTATTTTTCTTGAGGAGGGTCTTGATCACTGCCTATTGTTCAATGTCACAATCCTCTGTCAATAGTTCATCAGGTATTCTTTGTATCAGATCTAATACCTTGAATCTATTTGTCACTTTCAGCGTGTAATCAAAAGGGCTTTCATGTAGGACATACCTGAATAATTTAGTGGATTTCCCTACTTTCTTCAATTTAACTCTTGCTTTGGCAATAAGGAATTCATGTCCTGAGCCACTGTCCACTCCAAGGCTTGCTTTGCTGACTCTACAGATCTTCTGTATCTTTGGCTGCGAAGAAAAAGTCAATCTGACTTCAATATTAACCATATGATGAGGTACATTTGTAGTACTCTCTCATGTTCCCAGAAGAGGGTGCTTGCCATGAGCAGTGCGTTCTCTTGGAAAATCTCTGTTAACATTTGGAAGATTTCATTTTGTAATCTAAGGCCAAATTTGCCTGTTACCCCTGGTATCTCTTGACTTCCTACTTTTGCATTCCATTCCCTGTGATGGAAAAGTCATTTTTTCTTTTGTCTGTTACTTCTAGAAAGTCTTGTAGGTCTTCATAGAATCGTTCTAATTCAGCTACTTCAGCATGATTGGTCAGGGCAGACTTGGATTACTGTGCTATTGAATGGATTCCCTTCGAAAGAAACAGAGATCATTCTGTCGTTTTTTAGATTACCACCAAATACTACATTCCAGACTCTTTTGTTTCTATAATGGCTACTCCGTTTCTTCTGAGGGATTCTTTCCCACTGTAGTAGACATAATGGTCATCTGAGTTAAATTCATCCATTCTCGTCCATTTTAGTTCACTGATCCCTAAAATGTCAGTGTTTACTCTTGACATCGCCGTTTTGACCCCTTCCTATTTTCCTTGATTCATGGACCTAACCTTTAAAGTTCCTATGCAATCTTGCTCTTTACAGCATCGGCTGTTCTTCCATCACTAGTCACATCTGCAACTGGGTACTGTTTTGGCTTTGGCTCCATCGCGTCATTCTTTTTGGAGTTTCTTCTGCACTGATCTCCCATATCATATTGGGCAGCTACCAACCTTGGAGTTTGTCTCTCAGTATGCTATATTTTGCCTTTACATGCTGCTCATGGAGTTCTTCAGGCAGGAACACTGATGAGGTTTTCCATTCCCTTCTCCAAGGACCACAATTTGTCAGAAACCATTATCATGACCCGTCCATCTTGGGTGGCCCTACAAGCATGGCACATAGTTTCACTGAGTGAGTTAGACAAGGCTGTATCCCATGTGATCAGTTTGGCTAGCTTTCTGAGATTATGGTTTTCATTCGCTTTTCTGATGGATAAGGTCAAGAGTTTGTGGAAGCTTCCTGATGGGAACGACTGACTAAGGGAAACTGGTTCTTGTTCTGATGGGTAGAGCCATGCTCAGCTCAGTGCAGTTCAGAGGCTCAGTCATTGACAAATCTTTGTGACCCTATGCACTGCAGCATGCCAGTCCTCCCCGTCCATCACCAACTCATCGAGTTTACTCAAACTCATGTTCATTAAGTCGGCGATGCTCTCCAATCTTCTCATCTTCTGTCTACTGTTATCCTCCCACCTTGAACTTTTCCCAGCATCAAGGTCTTTTAAAAATGAATCAGTTCTTCACACCCCGTGGCCAAAATATCGAGTCTCAGCTTCAACATCAGGCCTTCAAATGAATGTTCTGGACTGATTTCTTTTAGGATGGACTCCTTGGATCTCCTTGCCATCCAAAAGACTCTTAAGCCACTTCTCCATCATCACAATTCAAAAGCATCAATTCCTTGGCTTTCTTTATAGTCCAAATCTCCCATCCATACATGACTACTTTCAAAACCATAACTTTGACTAGACAGAAATATTTTGGAAAGTAAACTCTTTGATGTTTGATATTCTGTCTACTTTGGTCATATTTTTCTTCCAAAGAGAAAGCATCTTTTAACGTTACGGCTTCATTCCCAATCTGCTGTGATTTTGAATACACTCCACTCCCCAAACCCCAACCCTGGCCAAAAAAAAAGCAAAAAACCTCTCATTCTTTCCATTGTTTCCCCTTCTATTTGCCATGAAGTGATGGGACCGGTTGCCATGATAATTGTTTTCTAAATTTTGAGTTTTATGTCATCTATTTCACTCTCCACTTTCACTTTCATCAAGGGGCTCTTTAGTTCGTCTTCCCTTTCTGCCATAAACTTGGTTCCATCTCCAGATAAGAGATTATTGATATTTCACCTGACTATCTTGATTCCAGGGTATGTTTATGCAACCTGGCATTTCTCATGATGTAATCTGCATATAATTTACATAAGCAGTATATCCGTATACAGCCTTGATGTACTCCTTTCCCTTTGGCTTGAGATTGTCTTTCCATTTCCAGTTCTAAATTGCATCTTGACTTGCATACAGATTTTTCAGGAGGCAGGTCAGGTGGTCTGGTATTATCATCTTTTGAGGAATTTTCCATAGTTTGTTGTGACCCGTAGTCAAAGGTTTGGTGTAGTCAACGATGCAGAAGTAGAATTTTTTCTTCTGGAACTCTCTTCCTGTGTTGCTGATTCAAAAGCTGTTGATAATTTGATTTCTGGTTCCTCTGCCTTTCAAAAATCAAACTTGAACACCTGGAAATTCATGGTTTATGTACTGCTGAAGCCTGGTCTGGAGAATTTTGATCATTATTTTGCTAGTGTGTAAGATGATTGCAATTGTGTGGTAGTGTGAACATTCTTTGGCACTGGCTTTCTTTAATGCTAATTGACCTTCTCCTTGTATAATTATGGGTCATTAATATGTGTATATTAAAAAAACCATCCCAATATTCGATTATGATTATCGTCCACTTAATTTTTTAAACTAAATCATGAAAAAGGAGTAAAGAAAATAAAAGAATTCTACTTGGTGCTCTTTGATGACCTAAATGTGAAGGAAGTCTAAAAATTCAGGGATTTTTGTACACAGAAGTGTCATTCATTTTGATATATTACAAAAAATAAGAGAAGATTGTATAATTTTTATAAAATAAAATTTCTTAAAGCAATATTACAAGTCAACTGTACCTCAATCAGTGAACAAATAAATTGTTCCACCATTTGCAATATTTTGGTCGTTGAGAACATGATGATAAGTGAAATATTTCAGTTACAAGGTAACAGAAACTTTAATCACCTGATGGTCTTAGTTAAAACATGTGAATTCAGGAAAAGTTAGTTGCAAATTGTTATCTGAGCTTATTCAAAATCGAGCACGATTATTCAAGTTACCAACTTGTATCATAAGTCAAATATTTCTTCAAGGAAGATGTTCTAATAGAGACAGGACGGACATAGATCTACAGATCTTAGCTCAAGATTATTAGTGAAGTTGGAAATACAACTCCAACCACAGTCACACTCTCAATGGTGTGTAGTAGAATATATATTGCTCCCATTGCTCAGGACCTTCTAGGCCTTCTACCCTAGGGCCGGGTAGTGAAAGGCAGAACTTCAGGACAGGCAAAAGGCTATGTATTTCAGAGGCTCAGATCCCTTGATGGAGCCATTCACTGGCCTTCACCAGGGTTCGAAGAAGTAGCCAACATGGCTGATGCTCACCTCCATGACCTAATGGTTGTGGCAAACCGTAGGGGTAACAGTCTATGACACCTAGCCCCCTTTCGGATAGTATGAGAATACCGAGGGCCAACTGTGTTTCGGGCACTTGACTCCCTCATTAAAATGTCTGGACAATGTATGAGAACCTTGGAAAGAGAAGGACATGGAGAACAGACAGCTTCCCCTTCAGCTGGGCCTGGGCACTGATGGGAGACCCAAGACCAGATGTTGAGATCTAGCCTGCGCCCAGACAGGATAACCAGCCTTCAGAGGGAAACCCTCCTCGTAACCAGGATGTTGGATGATGAAAGTCATTTTTGGATATTTCCTTTTAGCAAATTGATATTTGCTTCAGTACAGGTTTATAGAAACAGTATTACCTAACTGTGACCTTACCTCAATAACAGGATCTGACAGCAAGATATTTGCAACACCTAATCACAACCCTCACTTACCTTTCCTCTAAATGAACTGTGTTGAAAGGTGAGGAGTTTACTGTAATTAAAGGTATAAGCCACACATCTTGCATTGCTCTGCAATGAAAACCTCTAGTATTTAAACCCCAATCTTTGGAAATAATTTAGTCTAATAATAGGTATTTATTAGCAGTAGCATCTTATGTCTCAGTTCGGTGGATGAGAGAGTGCCTCATTTCAAAACCACTTTCTCTCATGTGTACATGAGAAGTTTATCATTTTCCAATATAAAACAAATTAGCTGGTGCACTGGGATGAACCAGAGGGATGGCATGGGGAGCGAGGTGGGTGTGGGGTCAAGATGGGGAACATGTACACCTGAGGCGCATTTATGTCACTGTGTGGCAAAACCAATACAATATTGTAACCTAATCAGCCTCCAATTAAAATAAATAAATTTAAAATAATGATAATCATAAAAACAAATTAGCAAAACCTGATGGCTACCCCGATTATCAAGCTAATTAAGGACCAAATTACTTTGACAGATGTAATCAGGTCTATTTGAAGAATACTTATAACTTTGAAAATATTGTAATGAACTGATTTGCTAGTATACATATATTATATTTTGCTAGTATACATATGTAATATATAGTATTTTGACTTTACATCAATTTTGTAGTTTGTATATGTGCATCACAGTTTGGTTTAATACTTATACAAAATAAATTTTTTCTTTACCTAATGCCTTTATGGAGAAGATATGGAGATTGGCAAGAAACTCTGAGTCTTGTTTCCAATTGTATTAGTCCCGAAGAACCCCTTTTTCTTAAGAATCTGCATTCTCAATTGGGTAGATCTGATTAGTGGGGTGAACACTCAGAGACAGATTAGTATAGACCAGTAACAAGTGAAAAGAAGAAAATCAATATTGTAGAATAATGTTGTCCTCTCAAAATGTGTATTTTGAAGCCGATGGCATCACCGACTCGATGGACATGAGTTTGAGTGAACTCCAGGAGTTGGTGATGGACAGGGAGGCCTGGCATGCTGTGATTCACGGGGTCAAAGAAAGTCGGACATGACTGAGCGACTGAACTGAACTTACTGTACTTTGTACAGAGTCAAAATTATGAGCAATGTGTAATTTTTTTTCTGAACCTTTTTGCCAATAGGGTTTTTAGGTAGATATTTTGATATACAGGATAAGGTTTTTATCAGGAAAGGAGAGCAGACACAAAAAACACAGAGACATTTATATGTGAAGAAAAAGACATGTGATTATGTGTCATCATCCAAAAGAGGCCTCAGAAGAAAGCAAATCTGGTAACCCTTTGATTACTGGCTAGATCCTGGAAGTATGAGAAAACATTTACTGAAGCTACCTGCTTTATGGCATGCTGTTACAGCAAACCTTGAAAAGACATACACCACTACCTCTTGAAAATAAGCTTTCAAGTTCAAAAGAAGCCTACTGTTCATACCCAGGTTCTCAGGGAAAGGAAACTGTTAAAGAACTCTCTGACCCATTAACTGATAATGCTTCAGAATTTTAATGGGAAAAAATCCCATTCTCCATTGCAAAGAGAAATATAAAGTACTTAGGAATAAATTTACCTAAAGAAACAAAATACCTGTATTTATATATCGAAACCTAAAACACTGCAGAAATAAAGATAATAGAAACAGACAGAGAAATATGTCAGGTTCTTAGATCAGAAGAATCAATATGTGAAAATGAGTACACTAGCCAAAACACAATAGCTTAAACGCTATCTACCAGTGTTATTGCTGTTGTTGTTGTTGTTTCCACAGAACGAGAACAAACAATTTCAACCTCTAATAGCCAAAACAATCTTGAAAAAGAAGAATGGATATAGTGGGATCAACCTGCCTGACTTCAGGTTATACTACAGAGCCACAGTCAACAAGAAAGAAAGGTACCTGCACAAGGCAAAAATACAGATCAATGGAACAATATAGAAAGCCCAGAGATATATCCACACACATATGGACACTTTATCTTTGACAAAGGAAGCAAAAATATATAATGGAGGAGAGACAACCACTTTAAAAAGTGCTGCTTGGGAAAATGGTTAACAACTGTAAATGATAGGTGCTAAAAAACATTCTACCACCCTATAAAACAATACACTTAAAATGGATTAAACATATAAACATAAGTCTAGAAACTATACAACTCTCAGAGGAAAACATAGGCAGAACAGACTCTAACACGAATCACAGTATGATTCTCTGTGACCCTCCTGAGTGACAGAAATAAAAACAAAAACAAACATGGGACATCATTAAACTTAAAATTAAATTTTACACAATGAAGGAAACAATAAGCAAGGTGAAATGGCAGCCTTCCAAATGGGAGAAAATAATAGTAAAAAAAGTAACTGACATCTAATTAGTCTCCAAAATATACAAGCTGCTCATTCAGTTCAATACCAGAAAAATAAGCAATCCAATCAAAAAGTGGGACAAAGATCTAAAGAGATTTCTCAGAAGGAGACATACAGATGTCTAACAAACACCTGAAAATCTGTTCCACATCACTCATCATCAGAGAAACTCAAATCAATACTACAGTGAGGTACCATTTCACACTGGTCAAAAACTACCATCAAAAATTACCATCAAAAAACTCTACAATCCAGCAATGCTGAAAAGGGAGTGGAGAAAGGGAACCTTCTTACGTTGTTGGTGAGAAGGCACACTAGTATGGGCACTATGGAGGACAGTGTGGAGATTCCTTACAAAAAAAAATAAACGGAAATAGAATTACCATATGACCCAGTGATCCCACTTCTGGGCATACAGACCAAGACAACTAGAATTCAATGAAACATATGTACTCCAATGTTCATTGCAGCACAATTCACTATAGCTTGGAAATTGAAACAACCTTGATGTCCACTTCGAAGATCAATGGTTAAGGATGAAGCTGTCATATACACAATGGAATAATCAGCTATTAAAAAAGGGACATGTTTGAGTCAGTGCTATGTGGTGGATGAAACTGCAGCCTATTATAGAGAGGGAAGCAAGCCAGAAAGAGAAACACCAACACAGTATATGAAACCTTATATATGAAATTTAGAAAGAGGTAACAACGATGCAATAAGCGAGACAATAAAAGTGACACTTATATAAAGAAAAGAATTTGGGACTATGTGGGATATGGCGAGGGTGGGATACTAGGAAAGAATAGCATTGAAGCATGAAACACTGAAACATGTATATTATCGTATGGAGAACAGATAACCAGTTGAAGCTCATTACATGAAGCAAGGCATGCAAAACTGCTGCTGTGGGACAACCCAGACAGAAGGATGAGTCCATGAGATGGTTGACTGATATAGTAGTGTGGAGGAAGCTCTGATGAGAATTCAGTAACCATGAAAGTAGTTCACTTGTATTACAGTAATACAGTTCACTTGTATTACTTGTATATATGTATATATATATATATATATATTTTTTTTTTTTTTCTCTCTCAGCTAGCTCTCATTGACTCTATCCACTCATCGATACCCAGCCTAGCAGGAATGAATCAGCTTGATATCAAATCTAAACCGGTCATTCAAACTTCTGCCTTAGGCTTATAACTTCATTGCCATCCACTTTTCTTTTACTGTAGCAATGAGCAGTCTAACCCACTGTGACTGAGGCCTACAAATATGTCACTGTGGAGCCCATTCTTTCTTCTTGCTAACATCATCTCTATGTTCCCCTGAGCAACAGGTGCCTCCATAAGTATTTATCTGTTGCTCATGAAGTCAACTGAACAACCCTCATGACCTCTTATCAATCTCATTAAAGTGTGAAATAGACAAATGTGCTAAAAAGGCCTAGAAAACTTCACTAATACTGAGAACACCATCAGAAAAGGGAGTCTCAGCCTTCCTGATTAATGCTTGGTAATGTCATGTAACTCGTGGGAAAGAATGTGAGGAATATGCTCACTCTTGCTATGGAAAGAAATGGGTAATACGATGGAACTAATAAGCCCTTTCACATATGACTTTAAAAATTGATGAGACAGCATGGGAAAGACAGCACACAAAGCCACCCATATGTGGGCTGCAAAGTTCTTGGGGTTTTTTGTTCTAAGACAGACCTGTTCAATGCCTAAAGCAGCCTGTTTCTAGAAAGGAAGAGATATATATGGGTATCAAGATTATCATTTCCTCTCAGTGCCAGATCTTTCCGTTGTGCTCCTTACTGGTCTAGACAAGGGAAAACTTAAATTAGAGTTTATCATTCCCAAATAGGAAAGATATATCCCAGTGGACCAATTTATATCAAGTCAAAACAGTGTCTTTATTTCATATACTAGGAAAGAAGTTTCAAATCTTGGAAGGAGAAAAAGAAGCATAAGACTCTCTACATAGGATACATTTTCATTTCTTTCTTCTTCTTTTTCTCTTTTTTTTAAGGTAAAGAAACAGCCAGTGGACTTTAATAAAGTCACAGAGATAATTTAGAAAAATGTTAAGCACTTCAGTGTGAGTGACACAAAGTCCTATGAGAGAATATATAGAACACAATTGCATCTGACTCTAAGTTACATGTTTGTTTGTATGTTCAGTCTTGTCCAACTCTGCAACGAAATGGAATGTAGAACACCAGACTCCTCTGCTCATGGGATTTACCAGACAAGATAGTTGCTTTCTGTGGCCATTTCCTACTCCACTGTTAGATGTATACAATGAATAAAAATATTATCCATGATTTTCTTGCATCTTTTTCAACACAAAATAAATTATACAGGCTCTTAGCTCCAGCGAATCTTTCTGAAATTCCAAAGATACCATTGTGAATGAGAAACGACTAAAATATTTTGGACTCTCATGATCACAGCAAGGCAGATACAAATTCAAGGAAAAGGTAAACCTCGAAACCTTGCTTACCTTATAATTCAGTGAAGTTCATTTTTTGTTGAACAAATAACAACAGAATTTCCCTTCTTTATCTCCTTTTAACAGCTAAAGATGGAGAAATAGGTAGATAGACAAAGTAGAGCTCAGAGAAGTGGGACAGAAATCTCTGTAAATGACCCAGTCAGTTTTCAAGGGTTTCACCTTTGTTTTCTTTCCTGTTTGCTTGTTTGTTTTTAAAGAACTCATTTCCCAGAACTTCATAGAAACGTTAATGATGCTGAAGATATTATGTCACCTTCGTGTTGGTGGGAAATATGACCATGAGCAAGTGGCACTGATTTTCCCTCAGGGCTCCTTGTATAAATCAATATGTCCAGTATTTATGTTCTCGGTAAGAGGAACCACAAATCAAATATCCAAAATCTGTGGGATCATGAAAATAACAAGACAGTTCCAGGAACAAACAAAAAAATATATTCTTCTACTTCATTGTTTATAGCAAAGGTTTTGACTGTGTGGATCACAACAAACGGTGGAAAATTCTTAAAGTGATAGGAACAGCAGATCGCCCGACCTGCCTCTTAGGAAATCTGTATGCAGATCAAGAAGCATCAGTGAGAACCGGATGGAAAACAGACTGCTTCCAATTAGGGAAAGGATTATGACAAGGCTGCATATTGTCACTCTGCTTATTTAAATTATATGCAATGCTCACTTCAATCACTCAGTCATATCCGACTCTTTGTGACCCATTAACCACAGCACACCAGGCCTCCTTGTCCATTACCAACTCCTTGAGTTTATACAAACTCATGTCCATTGAGTTGGTGATGCTATCCGATTATCTAATCCACTGTCATCACTTGCTCTTCCTGCCCTCAATATTTCACAGCCTCAGGAAATTTCCCAGTGAGTCACTTAATCGCATCATGTGGCCAAAGTATTGCAATTTCATCATCAACATCAATCACTCCAATGAACACCCAGGACTGATCTCCATTAGGATGGACATTTTGTATCTCCCTGCAGTCCAAGGGACTCTCAAGAGTCTTCACCTACACCACAGATCAAAAGCATCAATTCTTCAGCACTCAGATTCTTTATAGTAAACTCTCATATCCATACATGCCCACTGGAGAAACCATAGCCTTTACTAGATGGACCTTTGTTGGTAAAGTAATGCATCTGCTTTTTGATATGCTGACTAGGCTGGTCATAACTTTCCTTCCAAGGAGTAAGCGTCTTTTAATTTTATGGTGGCAGTCACCATCTGCAGCAATCTCGGAGCCTAAGAAATAGTGAGCAACGGTTTCCACTGTTTCCCCACCTATTTGCCATGAAGCAATGGGACTGGATACCATGATCTTAGTTTTCTGAATGTTGAGATTTAAGCGAATTTTTCCCTATCCTCTTTCAGTGTCATCACGCGGTTCTTTAGTTATTTTTCACTTTCTGCTGAAAGGGAGGTGTCATCGACATATCTGAGGTTATTGATATTTCACCCAGAAAACTTGATTCCAGCTTGTGCTTTCTCCAGCCCAGCAAGTCTCATGATATCCTCTGCATATAAGTTAAATAAGGAGAGTGATATTATACATCCTTGACATACTCTTTTTCCTATTTGGAACCAGTCTGTTGTTCCATGTCCAGTTCTGTTGCTTCGTGACCTGCATATAGGTTTCTCAAGAGGCAGGTCAGGTGGTCCAGTATTCCCATCTATTTCCAATTTTCCACATTTTATAGTGATCCACACAGTCAGGGGCTTTGGCATAGTCAGGAAAGAAGACATAGATGCTTTTCTGGAGCTCTCTTCCTTTTTCGATGATCCATCAGATGTTGGCAATTTGATCTCTGGTTCCTCTGTTGTTTTTAAAACCAGGTTGAAAATCTGGAAGTTCACAGCTCACGTATTGCTGAAGCTTGACTTGGAGAATATAGAGCATTATTTTACTATTACTAGTGTGTGAGATGAGCAAAATTGTACGGTAGTTTGCACATTCTATGGCATTGCCTTTCTTTGGGATTGAAAACATATTGCCCTTTTCCAGTCTTGTGGCCACTGCTGAATTTTCCAAGTTAGCTGTCATATTGAGTGCAGCACTTTTAAAGCATCATCTTTCAGGATTTGAAGAAGCTCAACTGAAATTCCAACACCTACACTAGCTTAGTCCGTAGTGATGCTTCATAAGACCCACTTGACTTCACATTCCAAGATGTATGGCTCTAGATGAGTGATCACTCCATTGTGATTATCTGGGTTGTGAAGATCTTTTTTGTACAGATCTGTGTATTCTTACCACGACTTCTTAATAGTTTCTGCTTCAGTTATTTCCCTACCGTTTCTGTGCTTTATTGAGCCCTTCTTTGCATGAGATGTTCTCTTGGGATCTCCAATGTTCTTGAAGAGATCTCCCGTCTTTCCCATTCTATTGTTTCCCTTCTTTTTTTGCACTGATCCCTGAGGAAGGCTTTCTTTTCTCTCCTTGCTTTTCTTTAGAAATTTGAATTCAAATGGATATATCTTTCCTTTTCTCTTTTGCTTTTTGTTTCCCTTGTTTTCATAGTTATTTATAAGTCCTCCTCAGAGAGCCATTTATTTATTTATTTATTTTGCATTTCTTTACCTAGGGATGGTCATGATCCCTGTCTCCTGTACACTGTCAGGTACCTTCATTCATAGCTCATCAGGCACTCTGTCAATCAAATCTAGTCCCTTAAATCTAATTTGCACTTCCAGTGTAGTGTCATAAGGGATTTGATTTAGGTCATACTTGAATGGTCTAGTGGTTTCCTCCAGTTTCTTCAACTTCTGTCTGAATTTGGAAATAAGGAGTTCAGGATCTGAGCTACAGTCAGCTTCCTGTCTTGTTTTTGCTGACTGTATAGAGCTTCTTTATTTTAGCTGCAAAGAATATAATCAATCTGATTTCAGTGTCGACCATCTGGTGATGTCCATGTGTAGAGTCTTCTCTTGTGTTCTTGGAAGAGGGTGTTTGCTTGACCCGTGCGTTCTCTTGGCAGAACTCTATTAGCCTTTGCCCTGTTTCATTCTGTAGTCCACAGCCAATTTGCCTTGTACTCTAGGTGTTTCTTGACTTCCTACTTCTGCTTTCCGGTCCCCTATACTGAAAAGGACATCTTCTTATTTGTTAGTTTTAGAAGGTCTTGTAGGTCTTCACAGAACTTTCAACTTCAGCTTCTTCAATGTTACTGATCAGAGCATAGATTTTGATTACCATGATATTGAATCGTTTGCCTTGGAAAAGAACAGAGTTCATTCCGTCGTTTTTGAGATTGCTCCCAAGTACTACATTTTGGACTCTTTTGTTGACTATGATGGCTACTCCATTTCTTCAAAAGGATTCCTGCCTACAGTAAGAGATATAATGGTCATGTGAGTTAAATTCTCCCATTCCAGTCCATCTTAGTTCACTGATTCCTAGGATGTCAGTGTTCACTCTTGCCATCTCCTGTTTGACCACTTCCAATTTGCCTTGATTCATGGACCTAACATTCCAGGTTCTTTTGCAATATTGGTCTTTACAGCATCAAACCCTGCTTCCATCACCAGTCCCATTCACAACTGGTTGTTGATTTTGCTTAGACTCGATTGCTTCATTATTTCTGGAGTTATTTATCCACTGACCTCTAGAAGCATATTGGGCAGCTACAGATGGTTCATCTTTCAGTGTCCTTTCTGTTTGTTTTCATGGTTTTCATGGGGTCTCAAGGAAACAATACTGAAGTGGTTTGCCATTCCCTTCTCCAGTGGACCACATTTTTTCCACTTTGGTGAAGGGCTGTTATCTAAGTAAAAGACAATTTCTTCTTGGAGAAAACTCTATGCAAACCTAAACATTGTATTTAGAAGAGACATTCACCTTGTTAACAAAGGCCTCCACTTCACAAACCCCTGTAGTTTATCCAGTAGTCATGTGCAGATATGGGAGCTGGGATATAAAAAGACTGAGAGAAGGACATTCTATGGCTTTCAACTATGCTGCTGCAGAAGATACTTCAGTTCAGTTCAGTCGCTCAGTCGTGTCCAACTCTTTTCGACCCCACGAACCGCAGCACGCCAGGCCTCCCTGTCCAACACTAACTCCCAGAGACCACCCCAACTCATGTCCATTGATAGGCAATGCCATCCACAGATCTAATCCTCTGCCATCGCCTTCTCCTCCTGCCCTCAACCTTACCCAGCATCAGGGTCTTTTCCAATGAGTCAGCTCTTAGCATCAGCAGTATTAACTTTTGGAGTTTCAGCTTCACCATGAGACATTCCAATGCACACCCAGGGCTCATCTCCTTTAGGATGGATTGGTTGGACCTTCTTGTGGTCCAAGGAACGCTCAAGAGTCTTCTCCAACACCACAGTTCAAAAGCATCAATTTTTCGGCTCTCAGCCTTTCTTAGAGTCCGACTCTCACATTCATACATGAACACTGAGTAAACCACAGCCTTGCCTAGATGGACTTTTGTTGGCAAAGGAATGCCCCTGCTTTTTAATATTATATCTAGGTTGGTTATAAATTTCCTTCCAATGAGAAAGCGTCTTTTAATTTCATGGCTGCAACCACCATCTGCAGTGATATTGAATCCCCAAGAAATATGCTCTTAGGAGTCCCTTGTACTGCAAGGAGATTAAACCAATTCATCCTAAAGGAAATCAACCCTAAGTATTCATTCGAAGGCCTAATGATGAAGTTGAAACTTCAGTTTTAGCCAGCTGATGCAAAGTGTCCCTTCACTGAAAATGTCTTTGATGTTTTTCAAGATTGATGACATTTGAAGAAGGGAGTAATAGAGGATGAGATGGTTGGCCCATATCAGAAATACAGTGGGTATGCATTTGAACAAACTCTGGAAGATAATGAAAGATAGAGAGGCCTGTTGTTCAACAGTACATGGCGTCAAAAAAGAGTTGAAGACAACTTGTTGACTGAACAATGGCACTCAATATCTCTAGAGTTACTTCTACAAATCACTCTAAATATACTTAAAGAAAGTAGTAACAAATAACAACTAAGGTGGTATAATAGAAGATGGTTTAATGATTTTTTTTTTAATATGGGAACTGTAGACTCTGAAAGAAACAAAGATTAGAATTGAATAAATTTTAAGTATTAGTGTGAGGGAGGAAACAGGAAGATGAAGGAGGAATATGATAGGGAGACAACTTTCTCTACACAAATTCATCCAAAGCACATTTGAACGCTGAGTAAATCCCACAAAGAAACTTCTGAATGCGGATAGAGGACATCAGGCACCCAGAAAAGCAGTCCATTGTCTTGGAAAGGAGATAAGAAGTAACATAAAAAAATTAAAAGAGAGGCAAAAGAGGGAGGGATGGAGGTACATCAGGGGAAGGGAGGCTTAAGAAACAGAGAAGTTTCCAAACACCTGGAAATACTCACTGGTGAATCTGTGGCAATCCTTGGAACCTCAGAGGACAACATAACGTGGACGAAAAATAAATAAATAATTAAAATCTACAGACTACATGCTCAACAGTAACTCCAGGGGAGAAGCAGCGCAGCTGTCCACACCCCCAACTAGCAAGCGGGGGCTGGGAAGGTAGGCGCGGGCTGCGTCCCTTAGAGTAAGGACTGGTCCTGAAAGCACTGAGGGCAATCTGAAGGAGCTAACTTAAGATAGCTAAGCAGACAATGGGATAGCTACCCCGTGAAAGGAGAAACACCCCAACCTAAGACAATGCCAGACCTACTCATAGAACAAAGGACTGAACAGAGCTATCCAGCTGAGGTCAGCCCATCCACCATCCCATGCTGAGACAGGTAGGAAAGGGCAGCCAGAGCTGGAAGTGGGCAATCTCGGCCCCAGAGAGGCATCCAATATCAAGCTGTAAGCAGGCTTCTTTGCTAACCAAGACTTCTTGGGTTCTGGCCGGGTGATATCCACCTGAGAAGGTGCACTGATTGTACGCCCAGAAAACCAAGCAACAGTGACGGGGGAGGCAATAAGTCAAACACCTGGTCACCTGAGCTGCTCAGACTGGGCAAGAGCACAAAACGCAGGCCCAACCAAATCTGCGCCTTTGTGGAGTATCTGAGAACCAGAACCTGAGCGGATTAGACCAGGGATGTACATCCAACCCAGTGCCGGCCTGGGACGCTTCCCAGCAGAGCAAACTGTGCTGGCCAAACACCTGGTCACCTGAGCTGCTCAGACTGGGCAAGGGCACAAAACGCAGGCCCAACCAAATCTGTGCCTTTGTGGAGTATCTGAGAACCAGAACCTGAGCGGATTAGACCAGGGATGTACATCCAACCCAGTGCCGGCCTCGGACGCTTCCCAGCAGAGCAATCTAAAGCCTGTGCAGTGTAGACTGGGACAGCACACACGCCATGAGTGGGGGCAAACCCAGTGTATCCAAGATACTGCAAGGACTCCCCACTGATGCCACTGATATTTGTCTGCAGCTTACCTCCCTCCTCACAGTACTACCAAACAGGTAAGCTTAAAAAAGTGTCTACCACCGCCCTTGTGTCAGGACAGGAAATAGACACTGAAGAAACCATCAAACAGAAGAAGCTTAAACAGAAGGAACTGAATTGGAAGAGACAGATGGAGAAGTCTTGAGCCTACTGCAAGAATAAGACTGAAAACCAGAGACAGAGACTTAAGTCCAAATCCTGAGAACACCAGAGAACTGCTGTTCTAGGTAACATTAATTGACAAGAGCTCATCAAATGCCTCCACACCTTCACTGAAACCAGGCACCACCCAAGGGTCAACAAGTTCCAGAGAAAGACATACCAAGCTAATTCTCCAGCAACACAGGAGAATAGACCTGATCTTCCATATAAAGGCTGCCCAAAGCCACTCCAACCCCAATGACATCTCATAATTCATTACTGGACACTTCATTGCACTACAGAGAGAAGAAATCCAGCTCCACCCCGCAGAACACCAACACAAGTTTCCCGAACCAGGCAACCTTGACATGCTACCCTTCCAAGGCCACACACAGAGGTGAAACTACACAACAAAGAAAAATCCACACACTTCCAGAAGACGGAAATGGCACCACTAACAGAGCAATATAAGCAAGACGAAGAGGCAGATAAATACCCAGAAAGTAAAGGAACAGGATAAATGCACACCAAAAAAAGAAAAAAATGTAAGATATAGGGAATTTACTTGATAAAGAATTTTGAATATTGATAGTGGAAATGATTTAAAATCTTGAAAACAAACTGGAGTTACAGATTAACCTGGACACAAGGATCAAGAAGATGCAAGAAAGGTTTAATAAGGATCTTGAAGAAATAGAAAAGAGTGAATATACAATGAATAATGCAATAGATGAGATCAGATACACTCTGGAGGGAACCAACAGTAGAATAACGGAGGCAGAAAACAGTTGATAAGTGACCTAGAAGATAGAATTGTAGAAATAAATGATTCAGAGAGGAAAAAATAAAAATTTTTGAAAATAAATGAGGACCATCTCTGAGACCTCTGGGACAATGTTAAATGCCTCAATATTGGAATCATAGAAGTCCCAGAAGAAAAGACAAAAAGAAAGGCCATGAGAGAATACTTGAGGAGATAATAGTTGAAAGCTTCCTTAAATGGGGAAGGAAATAATCACACAATTCCAAGAAACACAGAGAGCCCCTAACACGGTAAACCCAAGGCGAAATACTCCAAGACAAACATTAAACTAACAAAGAGCAAACACAAAGAACAAATATTAAAAGCACAAGGGAAAACCAACAAATAACACACAAGGGTTTCCCATAAAAATAACAGCTTATCTTTCCACAGAAACTTTTCAGGCCAGGAGGGAATGGCAAGACATAGTTAAAATGATGATATAAAATATCCTACAGCCAAGGTTGCTATACCCATCAAGGATTTCATTCCAATACGAAGGAGAAATCAAAAGCTTTACAGACAAGGAAAAACTGAGAGAATTCATCATCACCAAGCCAGCTCTCCAACAAATGCTAAAGGTTCATCTCTAGACAGGAAACACATAAACAGTATATAAACTCGAAGCCCAAACATAAAGAAAATGGCAATGGGATCACACTTATCAATAATTATCTTAAATGTAAATGGGTTGAATGTCCCAACCAAAAGACAAAGGCTGGCTGAATGGATACAAAAGCAAGACCCCTATATATGTTGTCTGCAAGGGACCCACCTCATATCAAGGGAAACATACAGACTGAAAGTGAAGTGCTATAAAAGATATTCCACGCAAATAAAGACCTAAAGAAAGCAGGAGTAGCAATACTCATATCAGATAAAAATAGACTTTAAAACAAAGGCTGTGAAAAGAGACAAAGAAGGACATTACATAGTGATCAAAGGATCAATCCAAGAAGAAGATATAGCAATTATAAATATATGCACCCAACATAGAAGCACCACAATATGTAAGACAATTACTAGCAAGTATGAAAGGGGAAATTAACAACAATGCAATAATTGTAGAAGACTTTAATAGCCCACTCACATAACTAAACAGAAAATTAACAAGGAAAGACAAACTTAAAGTGATACAATAGACCAGTTAGAACTAATTGATATCTATAGGACATTTAACCCCCAAACAATGAATTTCAACTTTTTCTCAAGCACACACGGAACATTTTCCAGGATAGATCACATCCTGCTCCATAAATCTAGGCTTGGTAAATTAAAAAAACCTGAAATCATTCCAAGCATCTTTTCTGACCACAATGCAGTAAGATTTGATCTTAATTACAGGAGAAAAACTATTAAAAATGCCAACATATGGAGGCTGAAAAACACACTGCTGAATAACCAACAAATCATAGAAGAAATCAAAATGTGCATAGAAATAAATGAAAATGAAAACACAGCAACCCAAAACTTATGGAACATTGTAAAAGCCGTGCTAGGCAGAGGTTCATAGCACTACAGGTATACCTCAAGAAATAAGAAAAAAGTCAGCTAAATAACCTAAATCTACACCTAAAGCAAATAGAAAAGGAAGAAATGAAGAACCCCAGGCTTAGTACAAGGAACCAAACATTAAAATTAGGGCAGAAATAAATGCAAAAGAAACTAAAGAGACCATAGCAAAAATCAACAAAGCCAAAAGTTGGCTCTTTGAGAGGGTAAATAAAATTGACAAACCACTAGCCAGAGTCATCAAAAAACAACGGGAAAAAAACTCAAATCATTTAAATTAGAAAGGAAATGGGAGAGATCACAACAGAGAACACAGAAATACAAAGGATCATAAGACACTACTATCACCAATTATATGGCAATAAAATGGACAACCTGGAAGAAATGGACAAATTCTTAGAAAAGTACAACCTTCCAAAACTGAACCAGGAAGACATAGAAAATCTTAATAGACCCATCAAAAGCATGGAAATAGAAGCTGTAATTAGAAATCTTCCAGCAAAAAAAAAAAAAGCCCAGAGCCAGACGGCTTCACAACTGAATTCTACCAAAAATTTGGAGAAAAGTTAACACCTATTCTACTCAAACTCTCCCAGAAAATTGCTGATGAAGGTAAACTTCCAAAATCATCTAGAGCACACCATCACCATAATCACAAAACCTTGCAAAGATCCCACAGAAACAGAAAACTATAGGCCAATATCACTGATGAACATAGATGAAAAATTCCTTAACAAAATTCTAGTAAGCTGAATCGAACAACACATTAAGAAGATCATACATTATGACCAAGTGGGCTTTATCCCAGGAATGCAAGAATTCTTCAATATTCGCAAATCAACCAATGTAATACAGCACATTAACAAGAAGGAAAAAAAAATGATTATCTCAAAAGATTCAGAGAAACCCTTGGACAAAATTCAACACCACTTTATGATAAAATCCCTCCAGAAGTTGGGAATAGAAGGGAAATATCTTAAGATAATTAAAGCTATATATGACAAACACACAAGAAACATTATCCTCAATGGTGAAAAACTGAAAGCCTTTCTCCTAAAGTCAGGAACAAAACAAGGGTGCCCACTCTCACCACTACTATTCAACATAGGTCTGGAAGCTTTGGCCACAGCAATCAGAGCAGAAAAAGAAAAAAAAAAAAAAAAAGGAATCCAAACTGGAAAAGAAGATGTAAATCCCTCACAGTTCGCCAATGACATGACCCTCTACACAGAAATCCCTAAAGACTCTACCAGAAAACTACTGGGGCTAATCAATGAATAAAGTAAAGTTGCAGATTTTAAAATCAACACACAGAAATCCCTTGCATTCCTATACACTAATAATGAGATAATAGAAAGATAAATTAAGGAAACTATTCCATACATTGTTGCAACGAAAAGAATAAAATACTTTGGGATCAGTTCAGTTCAGTCGCTCAGTCGTGTCTGACTTTGCGACCCCATGAACCACAGCACGCCAGGCCTCCCTGTCCATCACCAACTCCCAGAGTTCACTCAAACTCATGTCCATCGAGCCGGTGATGCCATCCAGCCATCTCATTCTCTGCTGTCCCCATCTCCTCCTACCCCCAATCGCTCCCAGCATCAGACTGTTTTCCAGTGAGTCAACTCGTCGTGTGAGGTGGCCAAAGTATTGCAGTTTCAGCTTTAGCATAAGTCCTTCCAATGAACACCCAGGATTGATCTCCTTTAGAATGGACTCTTTGGATCTATTTGCAGTCCAAGGGGCTCTCAAGAATCTTCTCCAGCACCACAGTTCAAAAGCATTAATTCTTTGGCGATCAGCTTTATCAGAGTCCAAATCTCACATCCATACATGATAATGGGAAAAACCATAGCCTTGACTGGACGGACCTTGGTTGGCAAAGTAATGTCTCTGCTTTTTAATATGCTATCTAGGTTGGTCCTTCCAAGGAGTAAGCGTCTTTTAATTTCCTGGCTGCATTCAGCATCCGCAATTATTTTGGAGCCCTCAAAAAATGAAGTCTGACACTGTTTCCACTGTTTCCCCATCTATTTCCCATGAAGTGATGGGACCGCATGCCATGATATTCGTTTTCTGAATGTTGAGCTTGAAGCCAACATTTTCACTCTCCTCTTTCACTTTCATCAAGAGGCCTTTGAGTTCCTCTTTACTTTCTGCCATAAGGGTGGTGTCATCTGCATATCTGAGGTTATTGATATTTCTCCCAGCAATTTTGATTCCAGCTTGTGATTCTTCCAGCCTAGCGTTTCTCATGATGTACTCTGCGTACAAGTTAAATAAGCAGGGTGACAATATACAGCATTGACTTACTCATTTTCCTATTTGGAACCAGTCTGTTGTTCCATGTACAGGTCTAAATGTTGCTTCCTGACCTGCATATCCACCTAAAGAAACAGAAGACTTGTATAGAAAACTGTAAGACACTGGTGAAAGAAACAAAATAGGACACTAATAGATGGAGAAATATACTGCGTTCGTGAGTTAGAAGTTAAATATTGTGAAAATGTGTATACTGTTTAAAGTAATTTATACATTCAATGCAATCCCTATCGAGCTACTAACTGTATTTTTCACAGAGCTAGAACATATAATCTCACCATTTGTATGGAAATACAAAAAAACCTCGAAAAGCCAAAGCAATCCTGAAATAGAACGGAACTGAGGGAATCAACCTTCTGGACTTCAGGCTCTACTACAAAGCCACAGTCATCAAGACAGTATGGTACTGGCATAAAGACAGAAATATAGATTAATGGAACAAAATAGAAAGCCCAGAGATAAACCCATGCACCTATAGACACCTTATCTTTGATAAAGGAGGCAAGAATATAAAATGGAGAAAAAACAGTCTCTTTAACAAGTGGTGCTGGGAAAACTGGTCAGGCACTTGTAAAAGAATGAATCTGGAACACTTCCTAACACCATACACAAAACTAAACACAAAATGGTTTAGAGAACTAAATGTAAGACCAGAAACTATAAAACCCTAGAGGAGAACATAGGCAAAACACTCTCCGACATAAATCACAGCAGGAACCTCCATGACTCGTCTCCCCGAATATTGGAAATAAAAGCAAAATAAACAAATGGGACCTAATTAAAATTAAAAGCTTCTGCACAACAAAGGAAACCATTAACAAGATATAAAGACAGGCTTCAGAATGGGAGAAAATAATAGCCACTGAATCAACTGAAAAAGAATTAATCTCCAAAATATACAAGCAGCTCCTGTAGCTCAATTCCAGAAAAAAAAAAATAATAATAAACACACAATCAAAAAATGGGCCAAGGAACTAAACAGACATTTATCCAAAGAAGACATACAGATGGCTAAGAAGCAAGTGAAAAAATGCTCAACATCCCTCATAATCAGAGAAATACAAATCAAAATCTCAGTGAAGTACCATTGCAAACCAATCAGAATGGTTGCTATCCAAAAATCTACAAGTAATAAATGCTGGAAAGGGTTTGGAGAAAAGGGAACCCTGTTACACTGTTGGTGGGAATGCAAACTAGTATAGCCACTATAGAGAACATTGTGGAGATTCCTTTAAAAACTGGAATTAGAACTGCCATACGATCCGGCAGTCGCACTCCTGGGCACACACACTGAGAAACCAGAACTGAAAGAGACACATGTATTCCAATGTTTATTGCAGCACAGTTGATAATAGCCAAGTCATGGACTTAACCTAGATGTCCATCTGCAGACCAATGGATAAGACAGCTTTGGTACATATACACAACTGAGTATTACTCAGCCATTAAAAAGAATACAATTGAATCAGTTCTAATGAGGTGGATGAAAATGGAGCCTATTATACAGAGTGAAGTAAGCCAGAAAGAAAAACACCAACACAGTGTATTCATTCATATATATGGAATTTTGAAATATGGTAACGATAACCCTGTATCAGTTCACTTCAGTTCAGTTCAGTCGCTCAGTCATGTCCAACTCCTTGTGACCCCATGAATCACAACATGTCAGACCTCCCTGTCCATCACCAACTCCCGGAACTCACTCAAACTCATGTCCATTGAGTCTGTGAATCCATCCAGCCATCTCATTCTCTGTTGTCCAATTCACGAGACAGCAAAAGAGACACAGGTATAAAACAGTCCTTTGGGCTCTGTGGGAGAGGGATGATTTGGGAGAATGACGTTGAATCATGTATATTACCATATGTGAAGTGAATCACCAGTTCAGGTTTGAAGCATGATGTAGGACGTTTTTGGCTGGTGCACGGTGTTGAGCTGGAGGGAGAATAATGGGAGGAGAGATATGGGAGGGGGGGTTCAAGAAGGGGAACTCATGCACAGCTGGGGCGGATTCATGTCAATGTACTGCAAAACCAATACAATATTGTAATTAGTGCCCAATAAAAAATAATAATAATAAATAAAAATAAGTAAAAGAATTAGTGTGCAAGTAAAATTACATCCAAGCAATAAACAATGAAGGAACCCTCTTGACTATGTTAATAGTAGACAAATAAGTCTTTTAAGCAAAAATGTTTTGAGACAAATGGCATTCAATATTATTATACAACATTTTTAAAATTTGTTTTAGTTGTAGTATAATTAAAGTATTGTAGTGGATTTTGCCCTTCATTGATATGAATATGCCATGGGATTAAATATGTTCCCAATCCTGAGTCCCCCTCAGGATTAAGTCTGGCTGAAGTAAACACAATTCTCAAGTTTTTGGCTGTGCATTTTTCCCAATCAGTAGAACAAATTCCAGGATTTTAAAATAAGTGATCCTTGTAGAACACCTCAACTTTCAAGCTACATGTCTAATTTCCTACTTTGGATAGTCCTGAATATCAGAGGCTTACTATTAGGTACTAAAATATGAAGGAATTCATGTTTGTATAAATTGGTGACATCAACTGATAATCCTTCTTTACTTTTAGAAAACACAACCAGTGCACCTTCTCAGGCGTATGTCAACCAGCCAGAAACCCAAGAAGTCCTGGCCAGCAATGAAACCTGCCTGCAGTTTGGAATCAGACGCTTTTCTGGGGACAAGATTGCCCCCTTCTGGCTCTGACTGCCCTCCCCTGCCTGTCTCAGTGGGGGATAGGTTTTCGAAGCTAGCGAAACGGAGGGAGGGAAGAAGATGGTGGAGGAATAGGATGGGGAAACCACTTTCTCCTGAATACATTCATCAAAAGAACATTTGAACACTGAGCAAATTCCACAAAACAACTGAATGCTGGCAGAGGACATCAGGCACCCAGAAAAGCAGCCCATTGTCTTCTAAAGAGTTGGGAAAAAAACAAAAGATAAAAAGAGAGACAAAAGAGGTAGTTTTGGGAGCTCCATCCTGGGAAGGGAGGCATAAAAAAGAGAGAAGTTTCTGAACACCAGGAAGCACTATCACTTGTAAGTCTGTGGTGAGCCTTGAAACCTCAGAGGGCAACATAATGGGAAGGAAAAAGAAAGAAATAATCAAAACCCACAGATTACTCTCCCAATGGTAACTCCTAGCAGAGAAGCAACACAGAAGCCTGCATCCACCAATAGCAAGTCGGGGCTGGGCAAGGATGCGCAGGCTGCATTGAGGACCTGGCCTGAATGCCTCAGGGCAATCTGAGAGCTAACTGGAGATAGAAAAGCAGACTGAGGGATAGCTACCGCAGGAAAAGGCAAAAAGCCCAAACCTAAGACTCCACCAGACCCGCTCACAGAACAAAAGACGGAGCAGAACTAGCTAGCTGCGAAAACCTATCCCCCACTGAGACAGGCAGGGGAGGGCAGTCAGAGCCAGAAGGGGGCAATCGTGTCCCCAGAAAAGCGTCTGATTCCAAACTGCAGGCAGGTTTCATTGCTTGCCAGGACTTCTTGGGTTTCTGGCTGGTTGACATATGCCTGAGAAGGTGTACTGGTTGTACACCCAGAACACCCAGCAGCAGGGACCACAGAGGTCATATATCGCAGCGACTGTGCTAGCCAAACACCTGGTCACCTGAACTGCTCAGATCAGGGAAGGGCACAAAACACAGGCTCAATCAAGTGCGCACCTTTGTGCAATACCCAAGCACCTGAACCTGAATGCCTCAGGCCAGAGATGTGCATCCAACCCAGAACCTCTGTGGGAGAGGGTGACGGTGGGATGATTTCGGAGAATGGCATTGAAACATGTATATTATCATATGTGAAACAAATCGCCAGTCCACGTTCGATGCATGATGCAGGATACTCGAGGCTGGTGTACTGGGTTGAACCAGAGGGATGTCATGGAAAGAGAGGTGGTGGTGGGGGGGGTTTCAAGATGGGGAACACATGTGCACCCAGGGCAGATTCATGACAATATATGGCGAAACCAATACAAGAATGCAAAGTAATTAGCCTCCAATTAAATAAATTTTTAAAATATTAAAAAACATAAAAGAAAAAAATGGCAATCAAATGAAGTGAGGAATATTTATGTCTAGAGTCTGAATTTATTCTATTTTAGCTCAGAATTTTAAGTTTTGCTTTATGGTTTGTCTACACATACTAAAGCAGACCTTGGTGCAGATTTTACTTGACAAATGCGCTGGTACATATTTTACTTGACATGTGCACTGTGATGCATTTCTTGCCACTTGCCCAAGTTGGCCAAGGACGGACTCATTTTTCAATTTAATAAACAATTTGAAATGGGAGAATAATAGCTTTACAATGTTTGTTACTTTCTGCTGTACCACAATGTAAATCGGCTATCAGTATATATACATGAGCCTCCCTTTTGAGCAGCCCTCCCATCTGTTCTTAAGACTGCTCTGCTACCCCACAATCCACTCCTCTAGGACACCCCAGAGCCCTGAGGAGGAGCTTCTCACCAGCTAACTACTCCATACTTGGTACTGTACATATGTCAGGGCATCCTGCTCAAATTGTGCCACTCTCTACTTACACTTCTGTGTCCAAGTCTGTTCTTAAACTATGCATTTCTTTTCCCACTCTTCAGATAGATTCTTCAGAACCAGATTTCTAGATTCCACATATATGCGTTAATCTACAATATTTGACTTTGTGTTTCTAAATTACTTCACTCTATATGATAGGCTCTAGATACATCCATATCTCTAGAACTAATCCACGATTTTCCTCTATCTGGATGAGAAATGTTCCATCTTAAGGATGTGCCATAACTTCTTTATCCATTCATCAGTAGATGGACACCTAGATTGTTACATAACTTGTTTAATGTAAATGGTATTGCAGTGGATACTGGGATACAGATTTTTTTTTTTTTCTTTTTCCAATGGTGGCTTCTTCTGTGTATATGTCAAACAGTGGGATTTTGGACATATGGTAGTTTTATTAATAATTTTCTAAAGAATATTCATACTCTGCTCTATCTTGGTGGGAGTTGGTGATGGACAGGGAGGAGTGGTGTGCTGTGATTCATGGGGTCACAAAGAGTCGGACACAACTGAGTGACTGAACTGAAATGAACTGATCTGAAAAACACTGTAGAGTGTTCCCTTTCCTTCACATCATCTCCTATATTCATTGTTTTAAGGTTTATGTGTGTGCGTGTGTGTATATATATATATTTAAAATGTTTGTTAATTTATAATATAAACATTTGCATATTATATTTATAAATTTGTATATTATTTTAATTTTATTTTATTCTTGGGGTTCTCAAGGCAAGTATACTGAAGTGGTTTGCCATTCCCTTCTCCAGTGTATATATATAAAATGTTTGTTAATTTATAATATAAATATTTGCATATTATATTTATATTATACATTTGTATATTATTTTAATTTTACTTATATATTTTAATTATATTTGTATTATATTTTTAAATTGTATTTTATATGTATATATAAATATACACATCACACACACACACACACACACACACACAAACATTTGCTTCTTTATTTGGTTACACCAGGCCTTAAATGCTGCATATGGAGTCTAGTTCCATGACCAGGGATCAAACATGGAACCCCTGATTTGGAATCACGGTGTCTTAGCCACTGGACCATCAAGGAAGGACCCTACTGTCGATTTTTATGATGATCACCATGCAGAATAGTGTATGATACCTCACAGTTGTTTGGATTTGTATGCCTTTACTATGTTGAGGTAATGTTTGCTACGCTCAGTTTCTGAAAGATTTTTTATCACACATGCTTGTTGGATTTTATTAAAGTTTTATTTTTTTTCTATTGAGGTTATCATTTAAAAAATGTGGCAAAAATATGCAGAAGATCTGTACAAAAAAGATCAAGTTAATCACGATGGTGTGATCAATCACCTAGAGCCAGATTTCTTGGAAGGTGAAGTCAAGTGGGACTTGGAAAGCATCACTATGAACAAAGCTAGTGGAGGTGATGGAATTCCAGTTAAGCTAATTCAAATCCTGAAAGATGATGCTGTGAAAGTGCTGCACTCAATAGGCCAGCAAATTTGGAAGACTCAGAAGTGGACACAGGACTGGAAAAGATCAGTTTTCATTCCAAACCCAAACAAAGCCAATGCCAAGGAATGCTCAAACTACCGCACAATTGCACTCATCTCACACGCTAACAATGTCATGCTCAAAATTCACAAGCCAGGCTTCAGCATGCATGAATGGTGAACTTCCAGATGTTCAAGCTGGTTTTAGAAAATGCAGGGGAACCAGAGATCAAATTGCCAACATCCGCTGGATCATGGAAAAAGTAAGAGAGTTCTAGAAAAACATCGATTTCTGCTTTACTGACTATGTCAAAGTCTTTGACTATGTGGAGCACAATAAACGCTAGAAAATTCTGAGAGGGATGGGAATAACAGACCACCTGACCTGCCTCTTGAGAAACCGATATGCAGGTAAGGAAGCAACAGAACTGGACATGGAACAGACTGCTTCCAAATAGGAAAAGGAGTACGTCAAGGCTGGATATTGTCACGCTGATTATTTAAGTTATATGCAGAGTACATCATGAGGAACGCTGGGATGAAGAATCAGAAGCGGGAATCAAGATTGCTGGGAAAAATACCAATAACCGCAGATATGCAGATGACACCACCCTTATGGCAGAAAGTGAAGAGGAACTAAAACACCTCTTGAGGAAAGTGTAAGAGGAGAGGGAAAAAGTTGACTTAAAGCTCAACATTCAGAAAACTAAAATCATGGCATCTGGTCCCATCACTTCATAGCAAATTGATGGGGAAACAGTGGAAACAGTGTGAGAGCTTTCTGGGGCTCCAGAATCACTGAAGATGCTGATCACAGCAGTGAAATTTAAAGACGTTTACTCCTTGGAAGGAAAGTTACCACCAGTGTAGATAGCATTTTAAAAGAGTAGAGACTACTTTACCAACAAAGGTCCTTCTAGTCAAGGTTATGGTTTTTCCAGTGGTCATGTACAGATGTGAGAGGTGGACTGTGAAGAAAGCTGATCGCCAAAGAATTGATGCTTTTGAATTGTAGTGTTGGAGAAGCCTCTTGAGAGTCCCTTGGACTGTAAGGTGATGGAACCAGTAAGGAGATCAGTCATGGGTGTTCATTGGAAGGACTGATGGTAAAGTTGAAACTCTGATATTTTGACGACCTCATGCAAAGCGTGGACTCACTGGAAAATACTTTGATGCTCGGAGGGATTGGGGGCAGTAGGAGAAGGGGACGACAGAGAATAAGATGGCTGGATGGCATCACTGACTCAATGGACATGAGTGGAGTGTACTCCGGGAGTTGGTGATGGACAAGGAGGCCTGGCGTGCTGTGATTCATGGGATCACGAAGAGTCGGACAGACTGAGAAACTGAACTGAACTGAGGCGATCATATGGTTTTAATCCTGAAATTTGTTATAATGCATCTCATGGATTAATACACAGCTACCGGAGAATGTCTGCATATCTGGGGAAAAACCTCAATTTTAAAGGTGTTCGATATTTTAAAGTGTTGATGGAATCTTCTTGGGATGATTTTGTTGAGGATGTTTGCCTCTATGTTTGTCTATGTGATACTGGTCTATAATTTTCCTTTTCCGTGTTAACTTTGTCTTTGCTATCAGGTGACGCTGTACTCGTAGGATGAGTTTGTGGGGTTTCCTATCGTTGTAGTATTTCGGAAATGTTTAAGAAGCCCGTATGTTAACATTTAACTTAAAGGTTCATAAAACACCATCTGACATCATTTGGACCTTGAATGTTGTTAGCTGACAAATTTTTCATAGCAGTGTCAATATTAGTGGCTGTAATATTGTGTTCAAATTTGCTGGTTCCTCTTAGCTGAGTTCATAAGAAGTAGTCTGTGCTTTCCAGATTCTACATTTTATTGGCTTAAAGTTCTTTGTAGTAATCTATCATGATCTTTTGGTATTTCTGTGCTGTTGGTTTAATGTGTCCTTTCTGATGTATGACTTTATTGATTTGAGTGTTCTCCCTTTTTTGTTGATGGCTCTGGCTCATGTTTTATGTATTTTCTTTATTCTCTCCAAGAGCCCCTTTTAGTATTATTGATCTTTGCTACTATTTTCATCTTTTTTCCCCCCACTCTTCTCTGTTTTGTTTTTATTTTCCCAAAACCAATTTTTGGTTTTGTGTTTATTCTTCTAATTGCTTTAGTTGTAAGTTTAATTAGTGTTTTATCCTGTTTCATGTGTTTTATGCAATCACGATTTCATTGTCATTCGTTTGTATGAATATGTACTTCATGGGAAATAGACGGGGAAACAGTGGAAACCGTGTCAGACTTTATTTTGGGGGGCTCCAAAATCACTGTGGATGCTAATTGCAGCTATGAAATTAAAAGATGCTTACTCCTTGGAAGGAAAGTTATGACCAACCTAGATAGCATAATAGAAGGAGAGACATTTCTTTGCCAACAAAGGTCCATCTAGTCAAGGCTATGGTTTTTCCAGTGGTAATGTAGTGATGTGAGAGTTGGACTGTGAAGAAAGTTGATCGCCAAAGAATTGATGCTTTTGAATTGTGGTGTTGGAGAAGACTCTTGAGAATCCCTTGGACTGCATGTAGTTCCAACCAGTCCATTCTAAAGGAGATCAGTCCTGGTTGTTCATTGGAAGGACTGATGCTGAAGCTAAAACTCCAATAATTTGGCCAACTCATGCAGAGTTGACTCACTGAAAAAGACTCTGATGCTGGGAATTGGGAACAGGAGAAGGGGAAGGAAGAGAATGAGATGTCTTGATAACATCACTGACTCAATGGACGTGAGCTTGAGTGAACTCAGCGAGTTATATATATATTTTCTCTCTGATTCTTCAATGATTTCTTGGCCATGAAGAGGTGCATACATGAACCTCAATGTATTCATGCTTTTCAGTTTTTTCTTTTCTTTGTTATTTATACTTTGTTTGTTTTTTCTCCCCCACCCATGAATGACATATAAATCATAACACTGTGGTTAAAAAAAAAAAAGTCTGATACAATTTTGATTATTTTAAATTTACCAAGTCCTGATTAGTGATCCAGCTTTTTATTTATTCAGAAATATTTCTTTTGACCTGCCAAACTGCACTCTGCGGGTTTTGGGTGAAATCTACTTCAGTATCAACTGAATTGTCAGGTCTGCTTGTTCTTTAAATTTGTTTTCTTTCACTACTTCATTTAAAAATTGAAAGAGAATTGTTTCCCAATGTTGTTCTGGCTTCTGCTGTACAAAGGCATGGAACAGCCTACAATACACATATGGCAGTTATTGTGCTATCATTCATTTCTTGTTGTTTCGTTGTTCCATGACCTTCGTAAGTGTTTCTTGCATGATCTCCATTTATTTTCGGAGAGGTTTGATCATCTTTCCTATCGTTACTCTCAATTTTTTTTCAGTTGCAATTTCTATTTCCTCTTTAATTATGACACGTGTATTTTTACCTTGTTTCTTTGCCTGCAAAATACTTTACTGTCTTCATATTTGCTTAGCTTACTATGTAACTAGTCTTTCCTACCCAGGGTATAGGATGGTAGTACTTGCTTCCAGTCTGTATCGTGAATGTATAAGTTTGGTCCAGTGGTTTGTGTGTCCATGGAAGGGGAGGGACTGGCAACTACATTGTTATAGCCACAGCTGATGCTTCTCTCTCTCATGGTGGGACCGTGTCAGAGGAGTCTTTTTCCGGTGTGTATAGGTTTAGTGTACTTTAGACAGTCCATCTGGGAATGATTTGGCTTGTGTTTCTGTCTTACATTTTGTGTGGTGTGAGGCAGCATCTCTGGGTAGTATAGGCTTTTGGGTGGAATGGTTCTTCGTTTCAGATGGAGGCCTTCATAGAGACTCTCACCAATTAATATTCATTAGAGCTGGGAATTATCTGGTGGTCTATGATACATTGTTGAAGCCCTAGGTGATCAGGCCCAACTTCCAGTCAGAGAACCAAGATCACATAGTAAAAGATTAGACAGGGGAACAAAGGAAGATAGACAAATGGTAAGAAATCAAAATCAAACCACAAGTAAAATAATAGAAACAGTAATGACAATAGGGAAGAACACAGAATCAAGAAAACTAAGCAAATATCTTGTAAGACATAAACAACACCAGAGCAGAGTGTCATCTGAAGAATATAGGAAAAAACTCTGACAAAATGATAAGAGCTTTCCCACAGAATAAGAGAAAATCACAGTTAATAAGGAAATATATGTTTATTAAAACAAAAATGACAAGAAACATCAAACAACATCAACAAAAGGCACAGAAATAAGGAAAAGAAAATGCACAATAGATACATACCAATATAAACAATCTTAAAGCACCAAATAAGCAAGAATAATAAGAAAGCTTTTAAGTGAGACAGAGAGTGAACCACCACGCATCATAGCAAAACATCGGAAGTACAATGAATGTTACCTAGGGTCCCTGGGTTTTGGCCCTGAATATGTGCCACAGCACAAATTCACCTCTCTAGAAAACTCGCCAAATGTGGGCAGAACTTAACTCTGGATTTTCAGTAAGGACAGGTCAGACTCTAAACTGGGATTACTCCTTTGTTCTGAGAGCTGCAAAAGCCTGGGTATTTTCATTCATTGAAAATCTATTGTCCTTTTTTATCCCATAGAGAAAGCATCTGCAGAGTTGATTGCATGTATTTAATCTGTGGCTCGCTCAGCTGGTGGGAAAGTTTTCAATCCTTTTCCTTCATTTCCCTGATCCTGAGTCTCAGATGTAGTTTGATAACAACCTCTCCGTGTGGTCACCAGAGAATACTGTCCCCAAGACCCTTGTGGAACACTTGGGCCTGCTTGGTGAGCGCAGGAGCAAGAGGTAAAGCTGCTGGGACTGTAGGAACCCTGGTGGTGTCAGTTTTGCAGAGGAGCCAGCGACCATGGGCAGAAAAATTATGGCCCTCATGTGACAGTTTTCTAGCCTGTGGTGGCAGAAGCATGTGTGATAGTTCTAGTTGGTCTTTTTCTATTGCCTGATAGTAGGTCTCAGCATGTGGCACGAGGGGGAAATTCAATGCTGTCACCACATCCTCTGTGTGACTGAGTACTAAGGTCCCACTTTTTCAGTTTGGGATTTTTCAAAGGCATTCCTTTCTACACAATTTGTCATCCCAGTTGCATAATTCCATCTCCACATAGTCAAGCAGTTCCCTCACAGGTTGCCTTTCTAACCCCATGCTTGATCTTCCACGCCCTTGTACACTAGTTGACCTGGCCTGCCATATGGGGCATGCAGGACCAAACCACACATTCTCTGTTTGATTTTCACTATAGGCAAACTATATTTCATCAGCTTCTTCACCTTGCTTCCTTTCAGTCAAAATTAATTTAAGTTTTGTGAAGTCGCTTGCTTGAATCCTCAATCTATTCCCTGATTCTCCATCTTCCACCGCAAGACAAAGGCTTGGTTCTATTCCTCTCATCCTCCTCCCATCTTCCCTCCATTCTTCCGAGTTATCTCTAATTTCCATATAGACCTCACTGTTGAGCAAGATCTTCTGCTAATATCCATTTGATGCTCTGGAGGAAGTGTTGTCTTGATAGAAGTATTATTTGTCATGCCTCCGTAGAGAGAGTTGCACTCAATGTCCTCTTATTTTCTGCGAAATCAGAAATTCTGATCTTATTTCTAGGCAAGCTCTGTAATTCCTTTATGCATGCTGGTGAAACAACAAACTTTAGCTGACATGAATTAATCAGTTTGATGGGCGGTTACATACATATTTACGTAATTGTTACATCATTGATTTTGAACACGCAAATAAACACATTTATTTTTCTTGAAATTTCTGCTAATGAGGAATTGTCATCTGATTAATGGCTCAGAGGTGAAAGCATCTGCCTGCATTGAGGGAGACCTGGGTTCGATCTCTGGGTTGGCAAGATCCCCTAGAGAAGGAAATGGCCACTCACTCCAGTATTCTTGCCTGGTAAATCATACGGACAGAGGAGCCTGGGGGGCTATACTCCACGGGGTAGCAAAGAGTCAGACATGACTGAGTGACTTCACTTCATTAAGGAACTATAGCTCTTTCCAGGATGAGAAGTGGTACAGGAATTGCGCTCAAGAAGTCAGTCCCTGAAGATATCTAACTATTTGTCAAGCTGTCCTGACGTTTTCCCAGAGCACAGATTCCTTATTTCAGCTCTGGAAACTTAACTGTTTTAAGTGGGTGTCAAAGGTCAGAGAGTGGCATGGGCATAATTTAATTCTTGTATAGGAAGATGGCAAGGGCCCAGGAATGTGACAATTGGTAGATGATAGCTTAAAAGAGAGAGACAGAGAAAAAAAGTGCATAACAAAACAAAGCAAAACAGGGAGGTGTAGTTAGTCATTTAATCTTAAGGTAAACCTTAATTGGAGTTTGGATCATAGAAAAAGCAAGGGAATTTCATAAAGTTATCTACATTTTCTTTATTGTCTCTGTTACTGGCATAGACTGCGTGTGCAAATGAGGTCATTTAGGTGTGCTTGACTCTTTGTGACCCACTGGACAGTAGCCTACCATTTCCTTTTGCTGGGCATCTTCTAGAAGCAGTGATCAAAACTGTGTCTGCCCCATTGCAGGCAGATGCTTTAGCATCTGAGCCACCAGGGAAGCCCTTTGACTGCGTGGGTGACAACAAATTGTGGAACATTCTTAAAGGGACAAGAATACGGGACCACCTTACCTGTTTCCTGGGAAACGTGCATGCAGGTGAAGACACAACAGTTGGAATTGGACAAGGAACAATGAATTGGTACATAATAGGGAAGGAAATACATCAAGGCTATATATTGTCACCCAGCTCATTTGACTTCTGTTCAGAGTGCATCATGGAAAGTAACTTGCTGAAAGAATCTGAAGCTGGGAACAAAATTACTGTGAGAAGAATGAATAACCTTAGTTATAAGATGACAACACACAAATGGCTGAAAAATACCAGGAAGTAAAGAGCCTTCTGACGAAGGTGAAAGGGGAGAGTGGAAAAGCTGGATTAAAACTCAATATAAAAACAAACACACAAAAAATAAGCTCATGGAATTTGGTCCCATCATTTTGAGATATATTGATGGGATACAATTGAATTAGTGACAGGTTTCCCCTTCTTGACCCCCTCTATCACTGCCGAATTGACTGCAACCATGAAATTTAAAGGAACTTGCACTTTGATGAAAAGCTGTGACCAATCTAGACACCATGTTAAAAAGCTGAGAGATTGCTGAAAAAGACCTGACGAGTCAAAGTTGATTTTCGGGAGGAACGTGTGGAGGAATAAGCAGAACCACAAAAACTGAGTGCCGTAATATTGATGTTTTGCAACAGAGCCTGGAGAAGATGTGTGAGAGTTCCGTGGTGAGTGTGGAGTTCAAACTGGATAAGCTTGAAGGAAACCATCTCTGACTGTCTCAGAAGGACTGATGCTGAACATGAAGAGCCAATATATCAGCCACATGAGTCCTAGAGCAAAATCACTGGGAAGAAACCGATGCTGGGAAAGATTGGGCATAGGAGAAGTAGGGAAGGGCAGAGACCGAGATGGCCGCAAAGCATCACTGACTCAAAGGTCAAGGATTTGAGAAAGCTCTGGGAGATTTGAAGGGCAGGCCATCCCCGGGTTCTTTCTGTACATGTAGTCACAAAGAATTAGACAAGAGTGAGTGATTGAACTACATCAAAAAATTAGTCTTGGAAGTGCTGGGAGATAGTTCAGATAGAATGGTAAGCCTGTCATTGTACCTGGGATGATAAGTGATATTCAGGACAATTAGAAAGAACAAAGCTCTTGTCAGTTTCCTTCTTTTCCTCCCTCACATTGTACTTCTCACAATGTTTTTGGAGAGCTTCCCAGAAAAGGAGAACTCCTGCGGAGTTATGTGCTATCCTGAGACAGAAACATTACCGCACCAGCCGCTTTGATCTACAAGCTTGGTCTTAGGCAGAAGCAGGTATTGTCTGTAAATATCTGCTAGAACTGCCCACCTTCTGATGTGTTAACAGGCATGATATTTGATCTTAAGGATGAGGTGAGAGTTAAGCAAACTTATATCTTTTCAATTAAACTCTGTAATCATGGGAGAAGCATCTTTGACTTGTGTATTCTAGTTACCCTTAGGAAAGGTTACAAGAGGTTACATTACTGAGCATGGATGTAGGTAGGAGAGTGTATTCATTTAAACTTTGCTACTTGCCTTCTCTGTACATAGACCATTCCTCTTTTAGTGTCACAGTTTTTGTCTTCAGATGAGGGTTGAGAATTGTGGAACTGTGTGAATGTATCTGAAGTCTCATGAAACAGAAGACAGGGAGTACACAGTTTTCCTCTTTGAATCAAATCTCAAGATTTTTGCCTTAATCAATTTTCACTATCAGTGCATCTCAAATATTCATACATTTTTTTCATTTATTTATTTATTTTAATTGGAGGGTAATTACTTTGCATTATTGTATTGGTTTTAGCATACATTGACATGAATCTGCCCCGGGTGCACATGTGTTCCCCATCTTGAACCCCATGTCCACCTCCCTCCCCAACCAATTCCTCTGGTTTATCCCAGTAAACCAGCCTTGAGCATCCTGTATCATGCATTGAAACGGGACTGGAGATTCGTTGCATATATGATCATATACAGGTTTCAGTGCCATTATATGACGATTGCCACACAGAGCTGAAACCAGAATTCATGTATAGTCATTATCCTATCAGTGTGGTAGGGCTTGGATATTGAAGATTTTATCTACGAAGTATGTGGGCCATATTATCACTTCCTTCTATTTAATTGTCTATTTTAACTGATACCCTTGTGAAGGAGGAAGGCCACTTCTACCATGTGGGAACAGAATTACAGATTTCATCATTAGATTCTTTGATCCCTAAGAATGTTATTCATAATGGTGAGTGTGCCACCTCCTATAGGAAGATAGTATCCTATTATAGGAAGGCCTGGTTGAAACTCCACGCACCTACTTAGCTTCTCTGGTATTGCTAAATTAGTAGGTGGGTGTTTTTGTTATTGCCATACATCGCAGACTTCTAAGGCCCCTCTCAACTTTGGTGGGCTGATTGTGACAGTGCAATAGATTTTAAGTATCTTAGGGTGGAGAAGCTTGGCTATTATCGAAATGCTTTCAATCTCTGAGACTCATCCATTTGTCTTGTACTTTGAAATACTAAAGCAGACTTTTGAATGGACATTTTAATTTGTACCTCTTTATACTATTGAATTAGCCTTTTCTTCAGCCAAAATCTCTAACATAAAAGTCCAAAAGAGAACCCAGACGTACACTCACAATCACATTCTTAATCTGATACACACACATACACACACACACACACAAGGAGAGTCACAATCTTACATGCCCAAAACACAATTGTGAAAGGAAAAGAAAACCAAAGTACTCACTGAAGGACACCTATGAAATGCACTGAGTTCTCTGTTATCTGTTTCTAGGCCTAATGTTGGAAGTTATTTTGTAGTTAAATGATTTCACTCTAGTGACATTTTGAATCAGAATGTTTCAAAAGATAGAACATTGATCTACGTCCCATGGGATCTTAGAATATTTGCATGAAAAACTATTCTGTGATTTGATGAAAATAAAGTTGTAGTGTAACAATATTGAAGTCATATTGACCTCTTTAGCCCCTTCAGTGACACATTTGCTTACTATACATTAAGTATCCAATTTCATCCCCTGACCTTGTCCTATCAATTCTTTCTACTTTTTGCCCCAATCTTCTGTATTTACCTCACTTAATTTTTGTTTTCAGTTTTACAATTTTAGGCACCCATTATAAAGTAAATACATAAAGGAAAGAAAATTGAATTCATGTACAATGCTTCCCTAAGGTATTGAGCTATTTTCTCTATAAGCTTTGGAGAATAACAGGTACTGATAATTTAAAGCCATATGGGAATTGATAACAAAGGGAATGGACCATATAACCAGGTTTCCCTTGGTAGGACAATTGAAGTACAGGTTAATGCTGTTAGTACAGGTTAGTACTGTAGCTTTTCAACATGATATATTGAATGTCCTTGTCCATGTCTTTTCCAAGTTATCACAGAGGACTAAGTGGATTATTCTTGTTCTTTATGAGAAAGACCTGCCACTCAAAGCAGAACATGAAAAGAAGGTAAAAGGGACTGAGAACGAATAATCAGTACATGGCAATGAAATAGCAAATGGAATCACCTTTAAGGTGATATTTCTCAAAGGATGCAAATTGAACTACATCGTCAGTCAGTTTGTCAGTTCAGTTGCTCACTCCTGTCTGACCTTTTGCGACCCCATGAATCACAGCATACCAGGCCTCCCTGTCCATCACCAACACCTGAAGTTCACTCAAACTCATGTCCATCAAGTCGGTGATGCCATCCAGCCATCTCATTCTCTGTCTTCCCCTTCTCCTCCTGTCCCAAATCCCTCCCAGCATCAGAGTCTTTTCCAGTGAGTCAACTCTTCATATGAGGTGGCCAAAGTATTGGAGTTTCAGCTTCAGCACCAGTCATTCCAATGAACACTCAGAACTGATCTCTCTTAGAATGAACTGGTTGGATCTCCTTGCAGTCCACGGGACTCTCAAGAGTCTTCTCCAACACCACAGTTCAAAAGCTTCAAGTCTTCGGCTATCAGCTTTCTTCACAGTCCAACTCTCACATCCATACATGACCACTGGAAAAACCATAGCCTTGACTAGCCAGACCTTGGTTGGCAAAGTAATGTCTCTGCTTTGTATATGCTATCTAGGTTCATCATAACTTTCCTTCCAAGGAGTAAGTGTCTTTTAGTTTCATAAAAAAACTGAAATCTAAAACAAGAGCATTGAACTTTGGGCTTGAAATCATAACTAAGGACACCAATTTCAATAACACTTACCATTGCTTCAAAATGCTCACCCCTTGAATGTAATTTTTCAGTGAAAGAAAAAGTGTGTTTGCTGACCACTCCTTTATCTACACAGATATTCCACAGATTTCACTGTTCATTAGCTGCAAGAATGAAAGTGGTCAACTTAACTTGATGTTGTCCTATGTGGGTAACCATCCCAAAACAGGGATCTGACTTGATGTTTCCACCAACATCTAAAGGAATGAACCCAAATTTGAGATTACAAAGATTTCTAGGTAGTGTTCATGACATCTGGATAGTCCAACAAGCAGACAGTTTGTTCAAAGTATTTCTCTGTGAAATATATTAGGGATCAACCATTGATATTGATCCCTGCTTACTCCATGACTTCTAGATTATTAAAATTAATGATTCTTTTTTTTTATTCATGTCACCACAACTACTATTGAATTTTAGGGTACTGGGTCCTGAAACTACATGCTTAGAATGGGTTCTTATAGAATGTAAACTTCATGATATCAGCAGTCATTTTATAGTTTGAATTCCCACATTTAACATTCGTGTAAATATAATAAATATTTTTCAACTTGGAAAAAGTTATCAGTAAAGAGGAAAGGCCAATTATGATAAAACTGACGGATATAGGAATATGTTGAGTAATGTATATAGCATTTGATTGGTTATGACATTTCTTTATTGATAACTTAGTAAGTACTGAAAATGTATCATTTGCAGGCTCTAATTTTAGCTAATGTTAAAGATACATAAAGAGAGTAGACCCAAAACACATGGAAGACCTGAATGACAGTTCCTTCCAACCCCAAGAAAGAGTTGAGACAAAATTGTGAGAAGGGGCTTAGCATGACTGAAATTAGGTTGAGAGATTGTAGCTCTGGAAGCACAGTATAAGAGAAAGATAATGAAATTATTAAGGAAAAAAGGTACCATGTCTTCACAGAACTTGTTCATCACACTGATGTGCTGCAATCACCACCAGGAATTTATTATGTCTCTGTGTGAACCGATAAGCAACATCTAAACATGCATTGGGAAATATAGGGTGGAATCTTGGTTTCAGGAAATAAAGGTGTGCCTCAAGGACAGCATCTTCCCTGGTGGCTCAGACAGGAAAGCGTCTGCCTGCAATGTGCGAGACCCGGGTTTAATCCCTGGGTCTGAAAGGTCCCTGAAGAAGGAAATGGCAACCCACTCCATTATCTTTGCCTGGAGAATCCCATGGATGGAATAGCATGGTAGGCTAGAGTCCACAGGGGTCGCAAAGCGTCGGACACGAGTGAGCTACTTCACTTTGGCTTTCACTTAAGGACAGCAGAACAAAAATGTCCCTATACATTATCACTTGTAAAATACATATCTTGTGCTGACCATGGGCCAGTCACTGGTTATGTCATGTTTTCTTTGGTATCACAGTGACAGTACAGTGTTGATCATGATTTTGATGATCATGGTTTTATATTTTCAAGTACATAATGAATTTCTATACTGAAAATAACCTTCTGTCTACCCTTTTAAGACTCTACCAGTATCTAATAGAATATAATGTAACTGTGAATGCACTAAGGTGCACACTGTGCATTTCCATTTCTTTGATTTTATTTGTATCTCCTCCTTCACCCATACACTCCTCATGTAGACACCCGTTCATTTCAGCAGGGATGATTTCAGAAATCACGTTACATCCATTACCTCTTTTCCCTTTGTTCTCATTTTCTTGCTTACAAATATTAGATCAGTTGTCATTAACCTAAGATGCATAATGAATGTTTTCTTGTCCTGAAGAGTTTATAAAACAGTGCAGTAAAATAGCCAGACATTAAACTAAGCCTCATTTTTCTCTTCATTGTTTGAAAAAAGAAAATGAAACTATGCAGATGAACATGTAACTTTATTGTTCAAATACAAGAATTGTAGGTATTTGTTGACATCTCCCAACAAAAGTTTCAATCTTCATTAGGCTCCATAATATGACATTTATTTGATAGGTCCGTTTTAATTAGCATGGTTTTCACATAACGATGATCCTTGATGAGTTGACTTGAAAGAGAGGAGGCAGATTTATAAGTGATCTTTGGCACTGAGGGCCATGAGTTGCCTCTCTTTTGAAGGTCACGGAAAGGACTGTCATGGGCTGACATATCACTATATCTATCTGGAAATTTAGAAGGCTTCACCATCAGTCTAGAATAACTGCTCTGTAATGGAGATAGGATGTGGTTCTGAGAATTCGATGTAGTTGTAGTAGGCAAGTCCTCAACTTGGCCATTTACCTGAGTGTAGCTGCTATGTGAGTGCCACTTAAAAATGCTCAACTGATTCAAAACAGCAGGTTTATCTCCCACAATCTGTTCTGTTTGGCTAACTGATATTGATGATGGGGAAGGTAAGTCACACAGAGCTAGAGCTCTTGTATTAGCGACTATCTGGCTGATGTGAGGCTTTTGTATGAAAGGCACACTTAAACTGTTGGAGGCTGAAAATGTACTCTCTCCACTAGTTTCATGAAGAAAATCAGAGTTACGATGATCTATGTTGACACTTGCTTTAGCATGCTTCTTCTTGCAATCTCGGACTAATGAAGATATTGCAGACACATTGTCAATCCCAACTCTTCTTTTTATTCTTACTAAAAATTGAGGATACCCTCTTTTGAAATTTGGATTATAGTAGATCTGTAACTAAAGTCAAAGGATACAATTATTTAGTTTCTTTATAAACCAAGGTAAAACTGCCATAAAAGCTAAACTATAAAAGTTTATTCCTTCATACAGATGGCTAACAAACACATGAAAAGATGCTCAACATCAGTCATAATCAGAGAAATGCAAATCATAACCACAATGAGGTACCATTTTGAGCCAGTCCGAATGGCTTATATCACAAAGTCTACAAGCAATAAATACTGGAGGGGGTGTGGAGAAAAGGGAACCCTCTTATACTGTTGGTGGGAATGCAAACAGCACAACCACAATGAAGAACATTGTGGAGATTCCTTCAAAAACTGGAAATAGAGCTGCATAAGCAATCACACTCCTGGGCATACACACCAAGGAAACCATAATTGAAAGAGACACATGTACTCTAATGTTTATCGTAGCACAGTTTATAATAGCCAGGACATGGAGGTAAACTACATGTCCGTCTGCAGACGAATGGATAAGAAAGCTGTGGTGCACATGCACAATGGAGTATTAATCAGCCATTAAAAAAATACATCTAAATCAGTTCCAATGAGGTGGATGAAACTGGAGCCTATTATACAGAGTGAATTAAGGCAGAAAGAAAAACACCAATACAGTATACTAACGCATATATATTGAATTTAGAAAGGTGATAACAATAACCCTGTAAATGAGACAGCAAGAGAGACACAGATGTATAGAACAGTCTTTTGGACTCTGTAGGAGAGGGCGAGGGTGGGATGATTTGGGAGAATGGCATTGAAACATGTATATTATCATATGTGCAACGAATCACAATTCCAGGTTCGATGCATGATACAGGATGCGCGGGGCTGATGTACTGGGTTGAACCAGAGGGATGAGATGGGGAGGGGGGAGGGAGGGAGGTGGGAGTGGGTTCAAGATGGGAAACACATGTACACCTGGGGCAGATTCATGTCAATGTATGGCAAAACCAATACAATAATGTAAAGTAATTAGCCTCCAATTAAAATAAATAAAATGAGAAAAGAAAAAGTAATTCCTTCAATGATACCAATAAAATTCCATGAAATTAAACGCCTCCAGAGTAGTTTTAACAGCTAACATGTTAGAAACAAATGTGCTCCTCAACTAAAAATATGTTGTATATATATAGTAAATACCATAAGTAGCTTCAAGACTCGTATCTTGTTTCAAGTTGATTGGAAAGTTTGTTAAACAACAAATATTGTATCCTCCAGCTGTCTCAACTTCAAACAATAAAGCTTTTTCAACAAATTGCTATGTCAATTTTGAATTCTGTTTTAGCTACATATGGTAACATGCTTTCTAGGTCACATGATTTAATCTTACATATTGCTAATAAGTGAAAATTTTGGGATACCTTGCTCAAAAGAGAGATGTTGTTTTCTTCTTCCAGAAAGTCAGATAGTGAAGCAGGTCTTTGAAGAGGTTGTTGTTTTTTACTAAACCCATAAAGGTTCAGCTGTCGAGCTAAACTTTTCATATTATTGGTTTCAAATATTCTGAAAGGCGCCTTTCTTTCCAAGACTTCTTTCTTGAAGAGTTCTTCATTGATCACTATACAAGTGCCACTCTCATCCCACCAAATAGATTGAAATTGATCACTTTCCACTATATTCCACAATTTTTGTGGAAAAGTGAGTGGAAGAAAATCATTCAGCTCACCTGTTTCAGAGACAGAAAATGTGTAACATGGCCTTTTCATCAGAACTTCCTCAGACAAAGCCTGAAAAGCATATTCTTCAATAAGAGATCGCAAAACCGAGTCCCCAGCAAGTGTATAATCATACAAACGTCTGATGGAGCTTTCTGAACCAGTGGATTCATCGTTAGGAGGCACATCTTGAATTTCTGAAGAAATATGTGCCATCTCAGAAAAATCTTTCTTCAGATACTTTTCTCATTTTTCTGATATTACATACAGCAAATTCAAATGCTGCTTGGCTGGCCTAAGAGGGAAGCTCCCTAGACCATCACAGTGGTTCCAAAAGGCACTGATCTCCTAGCAATGGAAGAGTAGCTGTGACATCACAAAGTCACTGGTCTCCTAGCAAGTGAAGGGTAGCTGTGACATAACAACATCATTGGTCTTCTAGAAATTGATGGGCAATGTTCAACCAGTGTTTATACATCAGCATCAACTTAAAATACAGGCTCCTTACACAAATAGCAACAAAAACCATGAGCCTGCAAAATCTCATTCCTAAAGAATTTTTATATGTATAAATCAAATCAGTAAATCCATTTGGTTTCTGAAATAAAAGTGATTCTTGGCAGAGGCCAAGAGGAGCTACCCTATACCCAAGGCCAGGGGCAGCAGCCGAAAAGAGCTATCCCACATCCAAGTGGCGCTGGCTGTGCGGGCACAGGAGGGCCATGAGGATCGACTCCATATTCAAGATAAGGTGGGGCAGCCATGAGGAGATAGTCCCCGTCCAAGGTAAGGTGCAGTGGCTGTGCTTTGCTGGAGCAGCCGTGAAGAGATACCCCATAACCAAGGTAAGAGTAACCCAAATATGATGATAGGAATTGCGAGAGGGCACCAGAAGGCAGACACACAGAAATCGTGATCATAGAAAGCTAGTCAATCTGATCACATGGACCACAGTTTTCTCTAATTGATCTCTAACTGAATGAATCTAAGCCATGGTGTGTAGGGCCACCCACGATAGGCGGGTCATGGTGGAGAGGTCTGACAGAATGTGGTCCACTGGAGAAGGGAATGGCAAGTCACTTCAGTATACTTGCATCGAGAACCCCAAGAACAGTATGAAAAGGCATAATAATAGGATACTGAATGAGGAGCTCCCCAGGTCGGTAGGTTCCCAGTATGCTACTGGAGATCAGTGGCGAAATAACTTCAGAAAAAATGAAGGGATGGAGCAAAAGCAAAAGCAATGCCCAGTTGTGGATGTGACTGGTGATATAAGCAAGGTCTGATGATGCAAAGAACAATATTGCATAGGAACCTGGAACGATAGGTCCATGAATCAAGACAAATTGGAAGTGGTCAAACAAGAGATGGCAAGATTGAACATAGACATTCTAGGAATCAGTGAACTAAAATGGACTGGAATGGGTAAATTTAACTCAGATGAAAGTTATATCTACTACTGTGGGCAGGAATCCCTTAGAAGAAATGGAGTAGTCATCATGGTCAACAGAAGATTCCGAAATGCTGAACTTGGATGCAATCTCCAAACGAACAGAATGATCTCTGTTCATTTCCAACGCAAACCATTCAATATTACAGTAGTTCAAGCCTATGCCCCAACCAGTAACACTTAAAAAGCCGAAGTTGAACGGTTCTGTGAAGACCTATAAGACCTTTTAGAACTAACACTTAAAAAAGATGTCCTTTTCATTTTAGGGGATTGGAATGCAAAAATAGGAATTAAGAAACATCTGGCGTAACTGGGAAATCTGGCCTGGGAGCACAGAACAAAGGCTAATAGAACAGGACAAAGGCTAATAGAACAGGACAAAGGCTAATAGAGTTTCGCATGGGAACACACTGGTCATAGCAAGCAAGTTATTTCAGCAACAGAAGAGAATACTCGACACATGGACAACACCAGATGGTCAACATCAAAATTAGATTGACTGTATTCTTTGCAGCCAAAGTGGAGAAATACTATAAAGTTAGCAAATGCAAGACCAGAGCTGACTGTGGCTCAGATCATAAACTCCTTATTGTCAAATTCAGACTTAAATTGAAGAAAGTAGGGAAAACCACTAAACCATTCAGATATGACTTAAATCAAATCCCTTATGATTATACTGTGAAAAGGAGAAATAAATTTAAAGGACTAGATCTGATAGATAGAGTGCCTGATGAACTATGGATGGAGGTTCATGACATTGTACAGGAATCAGGGGCCAAGACCATCCACATTGAAAAGAAATGCTAAAAAGCAAAATGGCTGTCTGGGGAGGCCTTACAAATAGCTGTGAAAAGAAAAGAAGCGAAAAGCAAAGAAGAAATAAAAAGGTATAAGCATCTGAATGCAGAGTTCCAAAGAATAACAAGGAGAAATAAGAAAGACTTCCTCAGCAATCAATGCAAAGAAATCGATGAAAACAACAGAATGGGAAAGACAAGAGATATTTTCAAGAATATTAGAGATACCAAGGGAACATTTCATGCAAAGATGGGCTCGATAAATGACAGAAATTTTAGGGACCTAAGAGAAGCAGCAGATATTAAGAAGAGGTGGCAAGAATACACAGAAGAACTGTACAAAACAGATCTTCACAACCAAGATAATCATGATGGTGTGATCAATGACTTCAAGCCAGAAATCTTGGAATGTGAAGTCAAGTGGGCCTTAGAAAGCATCAATATGAACAAAGCTAGTGGAGGTGACAGAATTCCAGATGAGCTATTTCAAACCCTGAAAGATGATGTTGTGAAAATGCTGCACTCAATACGCCAGCAAATTTGGAAAACTCAGCAGTGGCCACAGGGCTGGAAAAGGTCAGTCTTCATCCCAGTCCCAAGAAAGGCAATGCCAAAGAATGCTTAAATGACCGCACAACTGCACTCATCTCATAGGCTAGTAAAGTCATGTTCAAAATTCTCCAAGCCAAGCTTCAGCAATATGTGAACCGTGAACTTCCAGATGTTCAAGCTGGTTTTAAAAAAGGCAGAGGAAACAGAGGTCAAATTGCCAATATCCTCTGGATCATGGAAAAAGCAAGAGAGTTGCAGATAAACATCTATTTCTGCTTCATTGACTATGCCAAAGCCTTTGACTGTGTGGATCACAATAAAATCTGGGAAATTCGGAAAGAGATGGAAATGCCAGAAATATCAAATGGAAATATCAAATGCCCTGCCTCTTGAGAAACCTGTATTCATGTCAGGGAAAAATCAGTTAAAACTGGACATGGAACAACAGGCAGCTTCCAAATAGGAAAAGGAGTACTTCAAGGTTGCATATTGTCACCCTGCTTATTTAACGTCTATGCAGAGTACATCATGAGAAATGCTGGGCTGAAAGAAGCACAGGTTGAAATCAAGATTACCACGAGAAATATCAATAACCTCATATATGCAGATGACATCATTCCTACTGCAGAAAGTGAAGAGTAACTAAAAAGCCTCTTGATGAAAGTGAAAGAGGACAGTGAATAAGTTGGCTTGAAGCCAACATTCAGAAAACTAAGATCATGGGATCTGGTCCCATCACTTCATGGGAAATAGATGGGGAAACAGTGTCAGACTTTATCACTGTGGATGCTGATTGTAGCTTTGAAATTAAAAAATGCTTACTTGGGAGAAAAGTTATGAGCAACCTAGATACCATATTAAAGAACAGAGACATTACTTTGCCAAAAAAAGTCCATCTGGCCAAGGGTATGGCTTTTCCAGTGGCTACATATGGATTTGAGAGTTGGACTGTGAAGAAAACTGATCGCCAAAGAACTGATGCTTTTGAACTGTGGTGCTGGAGAAGACTCTTGAGAGTCCCTTGGACTGCAAGGAGATCCAACCAGTCCATTCTAAAGGAGATCAGTCCTGGATGTTCATTGGAAGGACTGATGCTCAATCTGAAGCTCCAGTTCTTTGGCCACCTCTTGCGACGAGCTGACTCACTGAAAAGACTCTGATGCTGGGAGGGATTGAGGGCAGGAGGAGAAGGGGACGACAGAGAATGAGATGGCTGGATGGCATCACAGACTCGATGGAGGCGGGTCTGAGTGACCTCTGGGAATTACTGATGGACAGGGGGGACTGGCATGCTGTGATACATGGGGTCGCAAAGAGTCGGACTCCACTGAGCGACTGAACTGAACTGAACTGAACCCAACTAAACTTTGATTACTCACTTCTGTGCAATAGTTTATTGTAGAACCTAGCAGCTGGTCCTTCAAAGACCCAGACTCCCTGAATATGTTCAGGGGAACGATTTTAATGACACAGTGAGGTTGGGCATGGGGTGTGTGATATAGTTTGGGGACATTCTACTAGTGGCCTGTTACTGAGGATATTTGGAGTCAACATCATTGCCCATCTGGTTCCAACTGCTCTGTGGTCTAGGTACTTACATTTCAGCCTGGTTGGGGCTTTCAGTTCAGTTCAGTCGCTTAGTCGTGTCCGACTCTCCGAGAACCCATGAATCACAGCATTGCAGGCCTCCCTGTCCACCACCAACTCCCAGAGTTCACACAAATTCATGTCCACAGAGTTGGTGATGCCATCCAGCCATCTCATTCTTGGTCGTCCCCTTCTCCTCCCGCCCTCAACCTTTCCCAGCATCAGAGTCTTTTCCAGTGAGTCAACTCGTCGCATGAGGTGGCCAAAATATTGCAGTTTCAGCTTTAGCATCAGTCCTTCAAATGAACACCCAGGATTGATCTCCTTTAGAATGGACTGGTTAGGTCTCCTTGCAGTACAAGGGACTCTCAAGAGTCTTCTCCAACACCACAGTTCAAAAGCATCAATTCTTCGGCGATCAGCTTTCTTCACAGTCCAACTCTCACATCTGTACATTACCATGGGAAAAACCATAGCCTTGACTAAACAGATCTTGGTTGGCAAAGTAATGTCTCTGCTTTTTAATATACTACCTAGGTTGGTCATAACTTTCCTTCCAAAGAGTAAGCGTCTTTTAATTTCATGGCTGCAATCAGCATCTGCAGTGATTTTTAGTATCTCTAAAACTGTTCACAGGATATTGCTCAGAATGTTGTCTATGGCACTTGAGGATGAACTAAAGATCCTTGACTTTGCTTAATGGCTAAAATATTATTATTCTATATCGCTTGATTATTTTCCTTTGTTTCTGTCTTTTCTATTTTCTCTGATTAATATGACTCTTGGAACACGAGGAAGTCTAGAATCTCCTATTTTTCTCTCTCGGTTTTCATACTTTTCAATCTTAAGAAGCGACTGATTAGAACAAGAAAGGAAATAAAGTGTTGGATTTAGAGCGTGATCATATGTGACTGAGAATCCCAGTTCCAGGTTCAATTTTTAATCAGGATCCCCAGTTCTTGGAGTGCTTGAGTCAACAATAACTTTGGCTCTTTCATGATGAGATGGAGCATGGAGTTGGAAATAATTCTGGCATCTAAACTTGGTATCAATATTTTCTGTTAAGCAAACATATCTGTCTATTTTATATAGGTATTTGTATATCTATGATGTATTTATATATGTATATATACATATATATATATTTCCATAAGTGTTTATTTTTGTTATTAAACCTGGACAAACATTTGAAAATTGGTAGATATTTATTAAAACCAAAGAGGGGAGTTATATAAAGGAGTCCTCATATTTTAGATGTAGCCAAAGAAACATATTTGGAAGTATTTCCACTTACGTATATTCAATAACCGAGTAGACTTTTGAATCATTCTGCTTTTGGGTTTGAATTTTTTTTCCATTGCTGCTTTGCCTAACAGGAATTAAAAGCCATTGTACATTTTTCTATACACACACCCATACATACAAACATGCACGTTGTGTATATATGTGTATATGTTAAAATATAATTTTAGACAACTTTATTTGGATGATCAAAATCTTTGATTGCTTCCAAGATCTTAAATGAACTGTTTGGGAACCTCAACACTACTTAATAACTTTCTGCCTGAATAATATAGATCCTATTGCTGAAAGACTATCCCTTAATCGAGCTTATCTTCCACTATTCTTTGTGTAAGAGATGGGGTTCACACATAAGAGGACACCTTGAGCACATAAAACCACAACTCTCATTTACTTAGAGATACAGACTGGTTCCAAATAGGAATAGGAGTACGTCAAGGTTATATATTGTCACCTTGCTTATTTAACTTATATGTAGATTACATCATGAGGAATGCTGGGCTGGAAGAAGCACAAGCTGGAATCAAGATTGCCGGGAGAAATATCAATAACCTCAGGTATGCAGATTACACGACCTTTATGGCAGAAAGTGAAGAGGAACTAAAAAGCCTCTTAATAAAAGCAAAAGAGGAGAGTGAAAAGGTTGGTTTGAAGCTCAACATTCAGAAAACAAAGACCATGGCATCTGGTCCCATCACTTCATGGGAAATAAAACGTGTTACAGAGGAAACAGTGTCAGATCCAAAATCATTGTGGATTCTGATTGTAGCTATGAAATTAAAAGACACTTAATCCTTGGGAGGAAAGTTACGACCAACCTAGATAGCATATTAAAGAGCAGAGACATTACTTTACCAAACAAGGTCCGTCTAGTCAAGGCTATAGTTTTTCCAATGGTCATGTATGGATGTGAGAGTTGTACTGTGAAGAAAGAATTGATGCTTTTGAACTGTGGTGCTGGAGAAGACTCTTGAGAGTCCCTTGGACTGCAAGGAGATCCAACCTGTTCATACTAAAGGAGATTGATCCTGGGTTTTCTTTGGAAGGACTAAGGCTGAAGCTGAAACTCTAATTCTTTGGCCACCTCATGCGAAGAGGTGACTCAATGGAAAAGACTCTGATGCTGGGAAGGATTGTGGGTGGGAGGAAAAGGGGACGACAGAGAATGAGATGGCTGGATGGCATCACCGACTCGATGAACATGTGTTCGAGTGAACTCCGCAACTTGGTAATCGACAGGGATGCCTGACATGCTGTGATTCATGGGGTCGCAAACAGTCGGTGATGACTGAGCATCTGAACTCAAATGAACTGCTGAATATTCAAATTATATGATGTGTACATTAAAATTGCTTCTCCATAATTCAGTGTGTACATTTTTCTTTCATCCTTTAAACTTCTGGTACCAAATATTTCAATAGAAATCATTGATGATCAAAATTTATCTCCGTTTATACCACAGGGGTTCAGCTTCATGCAGCCCTCCACATTATATCTTTTTTTTCTTGTCCTCCTTTGTATTTTTGTAGTTGTCACATTAGAGAAAACCTAACTAGAGAACATGAACAGGCTCAATATATTATGTTAATAGAGAAATGTAATATAGGCTGTGCATTTTGTCAACATTTTACAGAGTTGTCACAGAAGCATGACACAAATGCTCCAACAGGAAACTTAAAACCAAAAGTATTATATATATTGAGTAGCGACCATCTTAGAATACTCTTAGAAAATAATTTCTTATCCAAAACACTGAGGGGAAAACAAAGGTAAAAGAATAAAATAGTTCTTAATGTTGATAGGAAAACAGGGTAAACAGTACACTTGAATTCTCAGTATTAAACAAAGTAAGATCATGGCATCTGGTCCCACTGCTTCATGGGAAATAAAGGTGGGAAAAGCAGAATCAGTGACAGATTTCCTCTTTTGTGGCTCTATATTCACTGTGATAGTGATGGCAGCAATAAAATTAGAAGACAATTGCTTCCTGGAAACAAAGTGCTCACAAATTTAGTAAGTGTGTTAAAAAGTGAAGAGTTGACTTGACCAAAGGAATCACATTGAGTAACACTAATGGTCTTTCCAGTAGACATGTATGGATGTGAGAACACCAAAGTGCTCTGCTTGTGATGACTTGTGAGTGTCCATTGGATTGCAAGGAGATCAAGCTAGTAAAACATAAAGGAATTCAACTCTGAAGATGCATTAGAATCACTGACGCGGAAGCTGAGTCTCCAAAGCTTTGACCACCTGAGCAAAGAACTGACTCACGAGAAAAGACCCTATTTCGTAGGAAATAATGAAATAAGGAGGACAAATGGGTTAGAGAGGAGGAGAAGGCTGTATCATTTCACCCATTCATGGACATGATCTCAGGCAGACCCTGAGATATGGTGAGGGGCAGAGAGGCCTTGTGTGCTGCAGTCCAAGGGGTCACAAAGAGTCTGACATGGTTTTGTGACTGAACAACAACAAGATTTCAGTTAATAAAATGGATCTTCCAGGGTTGCGGTGGTGGTCTCATTATGTTAGAGGAATAGGAGCCTGAGTGCACTTTGTCCCACACAAATCCATCAAAGGATAGATTGCACGTGGAACACCTTCCACAAACCAATTTGTGACCGATGTTGATGGGCCCTAGAAACTGATAAAGGAAAATCAGTCTCTTAAAAAGTAGGTAAGAAAAAATATGTGATGAAAGGGAGGAAATGTTTTAGGGATCGAGACTCGCCTTGGAGAAGGAGTCTTAAAGGAGGAGAAATTTGCACAAAATAGGAAACCCTCTCTCATAGGTGTCAGTCGGGGAAGAAATAGAACTAGACAGAGGAAGAACAAAAACACAGATTATGCCAATAAAACCGATCACTAGCCAAGGAATGATTCAGATGCTCCCGTTCACTGTCATACATGGGGCATTGAAGGCAGGTCTGGGATGTATCAAACACATTATGGTTAAAAGCAGGCTTTAGTGCCCTGAGGACAATGTGATGAAGCTAAGATAACATGCAAACCTAAACCATGGGGACACCGGAGACAGAAATTTTAGAAAGGACCTTTCCTGTGAGAAGGCTCTAAGGCCACATTGAACCATGGCATACTCACAGAACAGAAGATTGTGTACTAGAAAATACCAAAGGAGACCAAGCCAGTGTCCATTTAAGACCCTTTCCTCCACGGATTGAGAGAGGAACTTGTACGACTGCCAGAGGCAGAAGGAAATAGGCTACTAATATCTTGGCACCAGAGACATCCCCTACCAAGCTCTAAGCTGACTGACAGTTGCTAATGATGAATTCCTCACTTCATGGACAGTTCACATAGGCCAGGAACATGACAGCCTGGGTCAGTTAGCCTGAGGAGACACATGGCATACTTGAGACTGCCCGCTGGCATAGGCAGCAAACTGAGTGACTGAGACCAGAGAGCTGCATAAGATGCACGGCCGACTTGGGACTGTGCCTTGCCTCCAACCAGTCACCCGAGATTTTGGACTTGGGAAGAGCACAAAACACATAGCCAATCGTTGTCATGGCCCTTGCCAAGCATCTGACTGCCTGATTGGCTGGGAAGTGCATGTAACACAGGGCCCACTTGGGACTGTGCCTTCATGTATCAACCAGGAATCTGAGCAGTGTGGACCCAGAAAGTACAAGTCACATTTGTCATTCAAAAGCCCAATGTGATCAATCCACCTCAAGCACCCCCAATATTCCAATGGTATTTGTTCTCTGTGTCCCACTTCTCACCCCCCAAAGCACTGAACAAGTGAGCTAGAATATGAGGCTATTGCACCCTCGTTTCATGGTGAAAACCAGATAAGGAGAGGTTTTCAAATAAAAGAAGGAAATATAAACAAAGAAACGAAAACCAACCCAGAAGTGACAGGTTCAATGGAATAAGTCAGCAATATATGCCCAGACTGTTCAACTGAGGAACAGTCACCTTTGACAATACAAGCTTCAGCAAGAGACTGTCTGACACTATATTGAAACCAAAAATCACACAACTGCTTTGAAACTCTGTGATCTATTTCCATATGATTTCTTTAACTTTAAACTATTTTAGTCCTTTATTATACCCTAAACTTTTATTTCTACTATTATTATATTTCAAACAAAACACATATAAATCTATTTTTAAACACATTTTTTATATATGAGAGAATAAATTTCGACTCCATTTTCTTTTTTTACACTATTTTTCTTGTTTCTTAACTTTTATTTTCCCAAAATTGATATCAATGTTGTGACTTTAGTAACAAAATCTTTACGATCTGATTTCATTTATGGATTCGTTTCCTGAATTGATTGCTGTTTTCCATTTTAACACTCCCCTATCTCCTCATAGGCACCTCTTTCACTCTCCTCCCTTTTCTCTGCTGTCTGAAATTCTGTTCATCCTGTTGATACTTTCTGGATGAGGAGAATTGTGTCACCATTAACCTGGGGTTTATCTTCTGTATTGTGTGGATGTGGACTTTTGATGTTACTGCAACCTGGGAAAAGAAACCCAGAGGCCAAGATGTCAATTCCAGAACTTTAGAGCAACATCGAACTCCTTACCTCAAGGAACATTAAAGGACAGGCACACATCCCAGAGTTTCCGTGTCTACATGGAAAGCAATCTCCATACTTGTGTCAGTAAGTTCAGTACAAGAGAAACCACACCTATTCTTCAGCAAACAGAAACAAAACAGTGAATATTATAAAAGGGGGTCCACTAAGCCATACCAAACTCACAAACACCCCAAAGCACTGTCCATGGACAATTTATTGAATTTCAGAGAGAAGAGACACAGATCCGTGTGCCAGTGCACAGACACAAATGATCCGAAGCATTAAACCTTGAGAAGTCACTGGTCCAATCCCACCCACAAAGGACAGGATCCACAACATATTGGAGCTATAACGCTCCGGCCTGCAGAAAGGGGACCCAAATCACAGTAATCAAAGCAAAATGAAAAGGGAGAGAAATATGCAGTTGCTGAAGGTAAATGATAAAAACCCACAAAGACAAAGAAAAGAAGAGGAGTTAGGAAGTTTTCCTGAAAAATAATTCAGAATAATGAAACTAAAGATGATCAAAATCTTGAAAGATATGTAGAGTTGCCGGTAAATACACTGGAGGACTGGAATGAGAAGAAATAAACATTTTTACCATGGATCTAGAAGAAATAAAGGAGTCAAACATCAATAATCCATGCAATAACTGAGATTAACAATACCTTGGAAGGAACCAACTGTAGAATAACTGAGACCGAGAAATAACTAATTAGGTGGCGGTAGAAAGGAGGAAATCAATGAAGCATGCTGAGGTGTGCAACAAAAACAACAACAACAAGTTAAACAGGCAAAGCTCTGACTGGGGCAATGATAAATGCCCCACAATGAGAAACTTAGGTGTCTATATGGAGAACACCAAAAACAAAAAGGGGTGGGGTAACTGGAAAATGATTGAGGAAGTGAAAGTTGAAAGCATCCTTAAATGAGTCAAGCCGCAAGAATTGGGAACAGACATGGAACAATTGAATGTTCAAAACTGGGAAAAGAGAGTGACAAATCTCTAAATTGTCACTCTGTTTATGAGAATCTTAAGTAGAGTATACTATTAAAATAACAAATGAGTAAATCACAAGCTGGCATCAAGGTTTGGGAGAAACATCAACAGCCTCAGATATATAGATGGCAACACTGAAACAAATAGAAAGTGAAGAGAAAATAAAAAGTCTTTTGATGAGGGTGAATGAGAAGAGTGTAAAACCAAGCTGACAATTCAGCATTCTTAAAAACATAGATAAGGGCATCTGGTCCCATCACTACTCTGCAAATAGAAGGGGTAAAAGTGAACTTCCAGATGTTCAAATTGGTTTCAGAAAAGGCAGAGGAAAGAGAGATCAAATTGCCAAATTCCGATGGATCATGGAAAAAGCAAGAGAGTTCCAGATAAAACCTCTCTTTCTGCCTTATTGACTATGCAAAGCCTTTGACTGTGTGGATCACAAGAAACTGTGAAAAATTTTGGAAGAGATGGGAATAGCAGACAACCTGACCTGTCTCTTGAGAGAATTATATGAAGGTGAGAAAAGAGCAGTTAGTGATGGATGTGGAACAACAGACCTGTTCAAAATAGGAAAAGGAGTATGTCAAGACTGTATATTGTCACCGTGCTTTTTTAACTTATATGCAGAATACATCATGAGAAACACTGGGCTGGAAGAAGCACAAGCGGGAATCAAGACTGCTGGGAGAAATATGGAAACCTCAGATATGCAGAAGACACCACCCTATGGCAGAAAGTGAAGAGGAATTAAAAAACCTCTTGATAAAATTGAAAGAGGAGAGTGAAAATGTTGGCTTAAAGCGCAAAATTCAGAAGAGTAAGATCATGGCATCTGGTCCCTTCACTTCATGATAAATAGATGGAGAAACAGGAGAAAGAGTGTCAGACTTTAATAATTTGGGCTCCAAAATCACTGTAGATACTTATTGCGCCATGAAATTAAAAGACACTTACTCCTTGGAAGGAAAGTTATCACCAACCTAGATAGCATATTAAAAAGCAGAGACATTACTTTGCCAACAAAGCTCCATTTAGTCAGGGCTATGGCTTTTCCAATGGTCATGTGTGGATGTGAGAGTTGGACTGTGAAGAAATCTGAGCGCGCAAGAATTGATGCTTTTGAACAAAATTCTGTAAAATAATTATCCCTAAGTTTAAAATAAACAAACTAAAGTAATTCCTCAAAGCATGGAATTCTGTATATTTCATATTTCAACATCTAGGTGCAGATGTTTCTAACTGAAGTAGGGAATACTCTATATCTCCCATATTTAAAATTGTAAGCAGAATCTCCGATTAGCGGTAATGAATTCTCTATAATTGACGTATGAAAAACTGTTGAGGAATTTTGGACATGGAAAGGTGCGATTTTTGCTCTTTCAAATGTGAAAACGAGGGAACACATTGTCTTATAAGCCATGAACTATGCTTATTTCAGATATGAAAATGTAGTGTAGAAATTTTACATGAAGTATGCATCTAGTCAAAGCCGTTGTTTATCCAGTAGTTATGTAAGCATGTGAGAGGTGGACTATAAAGAAATCTGAGCAGGAAAATTAATGCTTTTGAACTGTGGAATTGGAGAAGACTCTTGAGAGTCTCTTGGATGCCTATGTGAAATCCAACCAGACTATCCTAAAGGATATCAGTCCTGAATATTTCTTGCAAGGACTGGGGCTAAAGGTGAAACTCCAATACTTTGGCCACCTGATGTGAAGAATGGGCTCATTGGAAAAGACCCTGCTGCTGGGAAAGGTACAAGGTGGGAGGAGGAGGGGCAGCAGAATATAGTTGGATGGCATACCGAATCAATGGACATGAGTTTGAGTAAACTCAGTGAGTTGGTGATGGATAAGGAGGCCTGACATGCTGCAGTTTATGGGGATGCAAAGATTTGAACAGGACTGAGCCACAAAACTGAACTCAACTGAACATGGACCTGTCTATCTGAATAAGAACCAGTTTTCCCCTCAGTTAGTCTCTCCCATCAGGAAGCTTCCACAAGACTCTTATCTTTCTCCATCAGCTGGAAGAGAGAATGAAAATCATAATCACAGAAAACTAACCAAACTGATCACCTGGTCCATAACCTTGTCTAACTCAATAAAACTATGAGCCAGGCATGTAGGGCCACACAAGATGGCAGGGTCATAGTGAAGGTTTCTGACAGAATGTGGTCCTTGGAGAATGGAATGGAAAACCTCTTCAATATTCCTGCCTTGAGAAACTCATGAGCAGCATATAATTGCAAAATATAGCATGCAGAAAGAGGAACTCAAAAGGTTGGTAGTTGACAATGATGCTACAGCAGATCAGTGCAGAGGAAATGACAGAAAGAATGAAGACATGGAGCCAGAGAAAAACAGAACCCAGTTGCAGATGTGACTTGAGATAGAATGAATTCTAATGCTGTAAATAGTAATATTGCATAGAAGCCTGGAAGGTTAGATCCGTGAATTAAGGTTGTTCAGAAGGGGTCAAACAGGTGATGGCAGGAGTGACAATTGACATTTTAGGCATCAATGAATTAAAATGGACTGGAAAGGGTGAATTTAACTCAGATGACCATTATGTCTACTATTGTGGGCAAGAAGCCCTTACAGAAAATGGAATAGCTGTCATAGTTAATAAAGAGTTCAAAATGTAGTCTTGGAGGCAATCTCAAAGACGACAGAATGATCTCTGTTCATTTCCAAAACAAACCAGTCGACATCACAGTAATCCATGCCTGTGCAACAAATAGTAATGCTGAAGAAGCTGATGTAGTGCAGCTTTGTGAAGACCTACAAGAACTTCTAGAACTTACACTCATAAAAGATGTCCTTTTCATCATAGGGGAATGGAATGAAAAAGTAGGAAGTCCAGAGATACCTGGTGTAACAGACAAATTTGGCTTTGGACCACAAAACGAAGCCAATGAAAAAAAATAGAGCTTTGCCAAGGGAACACACTGCTCATTGAAATCACTCACTTCCAGCAACACAAGGCAAGATTCTATACATGGACATTATCAGATGGTCAAAACTGAAAACAGATTGATTCTTTTCTTTGCAGCCAAAGATGGAGAAACTATATACAGTCAGCAAAAATAAGACTGAGATCTATTGTGACTCAGATCATGAACTTTTATTGCCAAACTCAGATTTAAATTTAAAAATGTAGGGAAATCACTAGACTGTTGATGTAAGACCTAAATGATATCCCTTATGATTGCACAGTGAAAGTGACAAATAGATCCAAGGGATTAGATCTGATAGAGTTCCTGACTAACTACAGACAGAGGTTTGTGAAATTGTGCAAAAGGCAGTGATCAAGACCATCCTCAAGAAAAAGAAATGCAAAAAGGCAAAATGTGTGTCTGAATATACCTTACAAATTGCTGAGAAATGAGAAGAAGCTAAAACAAAGGAGAAAAAGACAGATATATCCGTTTGTGCAGAGTTTCAAAGAAGAGGAAGGAGAGATAAGAAAGTCTACCTCAGTGAACAGTCCAAAGAAACAGAGAGGAAAAAATGGCACGGAAAAGGCCAGATCTCTTCAAGATAATTAGAGATACCAAGGGAACATTTCATGCCAATGTGGTCAAAATAAAGAACATAAATTATTGGGGACCAACCTCGATATGGCCCAAGGTATCCTCGGGATGAACGGCGTCGGCATCAGAGAGAGAGAGAAAGAGAGAGAGAGAGACAGGGGCTGATGATTCCTTGGTTTATGCTGGAAACCAATAAAACCCCAGCATGGGGTTTGCTCTGTTTACGTAGGCCGCAGGCGCCCTCTCGAATCACTGGGGGCACCCTACCAGGGCACCCCCTCGAGTGGGTCTTAGAAACCCAGGCAGATAAGTAAACTCAGAGGGCCCAGCTCTCCAAGGATCTCAACCAGAAAAAGGAGAATAGAGAAAAGGACGGAAAAAGAGAAAGAACGACACGGGGAGACCAAGCTTCAGTGAGCAAGGCCCAAAACTTTATTTTCCAGTGCTGCTTTTATATCCTAAGTTATGCGCCTAAGAAACAGAGAAAGGGAGGTATAAAGTCACGCCAAAATCAAGTGGGGTCAGCAGTCTTGATCCTTATCAGGATCAGGGCTTATTTTTGTGTGTCTCGTGACAAAAGTTTTAGGTGGTTTACCCCCTTCTGGCCAGGGGGCCTGCTCACAGTTTTATGGCCCTCTTCTCCTGACAATAGGTTAGTTAGCAAGTAAAAGACTTTTCTTTCCTAAAGTTAGGTGCATAACAAAGTTACATTCCTATAAGGCACCTGTGTAGTGAGCTGCAAGAAAGGAATTTATTAACTTAAGATCTGATGTGGTTAAATCAAAGGATACTGCTTATATTCTCTATATGTGATTAATATATTTCCAAGGATACAATAGATAGAAGAAACTGCAGCAAGCATTGATTCAACAATGAAATCATTTTTAGTACTACTCTAATGATTTTAACTTCTTCAACAGATTCCTGTATTTTAGAATATTAGGCTTTCTGTCCTTGCATGGCTGGGAGGCTATAAACAGTCACACTCATAGTTGTAAGAGCCCGGACAAACTTGTCATGCAAGTTAGAAAGCTATCAGAGGGGCTTGGATTGGAACACTCCTATTAAGCCGAGGAGAACTTTTAAACTACAGCTTTGAATTAATGTTTTCAGAGAAAGGTGGTTGCGGGGAAGCCCCCGTAAGTATTAGAGGACTTGGTAAGAGTAGTAAGATAGTACAGCAGTCAGACTCCGGTTTTCTTTGGGGTAGATGCTCAGGTAAGTCCAGGGGGCTCCTCGAGTCCTGATTAGCCTTTGCCCATCAGGCCTCTTCCCCAGTTAACCTTTGCCATGGGTAGGATTTCCCTCACTGGCTCCCGGCAATAAATGGTGCGGACCTAACAGAAATAGAATATATCAAAAAGAGGTGTCAAGAATACACAGAAGAACTATAGAAAAAGGATCTTCAATACCCAGATAACCTCGATGGTGTGATCATTCATCTAGACCCAGACATCTTGGAATGTGAAGTAAAGTAATCCTTATGAAGCATCATATAGAGAAAACTAGTGGAGCTGATGGAGTGTTAGTAGAGTTATTTCACAGGCTAAAAATGATTCTATGAAAGTGCTACACTCAATATGACAGCAAATTTAAAAAACTCAGCAATTGCCACAGGACTGGAAAAGTTCAGTTTTCAGTCCAATCCCAGAGAAAGGCCAAATCCCAAGGAATGTTCACACTACCACACATTTGCCCCCATGTCAAGCGGTAGAAAACTAATGCTCAAAATTATCCAATCCAGATTCAAGTGTACATGAACAATGAACTTCCACATGTTCAAGGTGGATTTAGACAAGGGTGGGGAATGAAAGATCAAATTGCCAGCATCCATAGGATCATCAGAAAAACAAGAGATCTCTAAAAAGAAAAAGTAAAGCCAAAACCTCTACTTCTGCTTCATTCTTTATGCCGAAGCCTGTGACTGTGGGGATGACAACAAATTGTGAAAAAATAATAATAATAAAGTGGTGGGAAAACCAGACCATCTGACCTGCTTCTTGAGAAATCTATATCCAGGTCAAGAAGCAACAGGGATAACAGGCTGCTTCCAAATCAGGAAAAGATTGTGCCAAGGCTGCATATTGTCACTCCTCTTAATTAACCTCTATGCAGTATAAAACTTGTGGAATGCTAAGCTGGATGATGCACAAGCTTGAATTAATACTGCTGGGAGAAATACAAATAAACTCTGTGAAGCAGATGACATCACCCTTATGGCAGAAAGTGAAGAGTAACTAAAGAGTCTTTTAATGAAAATAAAAGAGGGGAGTGAAAAATTTGGCTTAAAAACTCAACTTTCAGAGAACTAACATCATGATATCCAATCTAATCAATGCTCAGCAAAGGGAGAAACAATGGAAAGAGCAAAAGATACTATTTTGGGGACTGTAAAATTACTTCTGATGTTGACTGCACCACGAAATTAAAAGATGTACTCCTTGAAAGAAAGCTATGACCAAACTAGACAGCATTTTGGAAAGCAGAAACATTGCTTTGCCAAGTTCCACATAGGTAAAGCTATGGTCTTTTCAGCAGTCATGTATGGGTGTGAGACTTGGACTCTAAATATAGCTAAGGGAAGAAGTCTTGATGCTTTTCAACTAGTTTTGCTGAAGACTCTAAGTGTCACTTGGCCTTAAAGAGGCTAAAGGAAATCCATCCTGAATATCCATTGGAAGGACTGATTTTGAAGGTGAAGCTCCAATAATTTGGCCACCTGATGAGAATAACTGACTCATTTGAAAAGACCTTGATGATTGGAAACATTGACAACTAAAGCAGAAGAGGACAACAGAGGATGAGATGGTAGGAAGGAATTACTGACTCGATGGACGTGACTTTGTGTATGCTCCGGGAATTGGTGATGGACAGGGAAGCGTGGGGTGCTGCAGTCCATGGTGTTGCAAAGTGCTGAACATGATCCAGAGACTGAACTGAACTAAAATCAAATGTAGAATCACCTACATTTTTACATGCGAATATTGTGATGCTGATTTTACTACTTGATACTTGGCTTTTTTTTTTATTTTTTATTTCATTCATGGAAATATGGAAGCTGTTTTCCTTAGGTGAAATGTGGAATTCTCTACACCTCATGTATGAAAATCCAGTTAGTAATTCTCTGCCATTAAATGAGGAAATATGTATATTTCACATATGAAAATCTTGTCACTCTCTTTCTGAAGATAAGGAGAGCCAGTGTGAAATTTCAATTTTCTCTATTGCACAAATGAAAATCTGGACACCACTGTTATATCATAAATTAGAGAATCTTTTCATTTCCCAAACATATAGCAAAAGAAAGAGTTTCTTCCATGAAATATGTGATGTCCTGTATTTACTGTATTAAAAGCTAGGTGCTAATTTTCCATCTTGGATGTTGGACTTCTCTATATTTCGTATTTGTGATCAGAATGGATATTTTACTATTAAAAAAACTGGAAATCTCTATATTTCATATGATGCACTGGTTCTTCAGCTACAGAAACACCTATGTTCCCAGTTTTCCTGTTTCCCTGTGCCTTGAACATTTGTGTGTGTCTACACGTATGAGTTTGTGAGCTGTGTTTTTCTGTTTTACCTGTGTGGATATGTGTATTTCCACAACTGATGAAGAGATGAAGGTGACAGATCACAAGATGTCTAACAAGCAGAAGGATCTTTGATCCTTTCCAAGACAAACCATTCAATAGTGTAGTAACCCAAGTCTGTGTGCTGACAAGTTATGCTGAAGTAGCTTAAGTGGAACAGTTCTATGAAGACTTACAAGACGGTCTAGAACTAACACCCCCCCCCCCAAAAAAAAAAAAGATGTCCTTTTCATCATAGAGGAATGGAATGCAAATGTAGAAAGTCAAGAGATACCTGAGTAACAGACAAACTTGGCATTCGAGTACCAAAGGAACCCAGTCAAAGGTTAACAGAGCTCTGCCAAGAGAGCACACAGCTTATAGCAAGCACTCTGGTCGACAACACAAGAGAAGACTCTACAGATGGAATCATCAGATGTGCAATACTGAAATCAGGTTGATTCTTTTCTTTGCAGGTGAAGATGGAGAAGCTATACATAGTCAGCAAAAACAGGACTGAGAGCTAACTGAGGCTCAGATCATGAAGTCCTTATTGCCAAATTCAGACTTAAATTTAAAAAGGAGGGAAAATTACTACACTCTTCAGATATGATCTAAATCAAATCCTTTAGGATTAAACATGAAAGTGACAAAGAGTTGCAAGGGATTAGATCTGATAGAACGTGTGCCTGAGGAAATACAGACAGAAGTTTGTGGCTCTGTAGAAGAAGTAGTGACCAAGCCATCCTCAAGAAAAAGAAATACAAAAAGGTGTAATGGTTTTCTAAAGATGCCTTACAAATAAATGAGAAGAATAGAAGCTGAAAGCAAAGGAGAAAAGGAAAGATATACCCATTTTAGGGCAGAGTTCCAAAGTATAGGAAGGAAAGATAAGAAAGGCTTCCTCAGTGATCAAAGTGAAGAAATAGAGGAAAATAATAGAATGGGCAAGACCAGAGATCACTTCAAGAAAATTAGACATACCAAAGGAATATTTCATGCAAAGATGGTCGAAATAAAGTACAGAATTTTCATGGACGTAATGGAACCAGAAGATACTAAGAAGAGGTGGCAATAATACACTGAAGAACTATACAAAAAAGGGTGTTCATTAACCAGATAACCAAGATGTTTTGATCACTCACCTAGAGCCAGACATCTTAGAATGTGAAGTCAAGCAGTCCTTATGGAGCATCCATATGAAGAAAGCTAGTGGAATTGATGGAATTCTAGTTGAGTTATTTAACAGCTATGTAAGTGCTTCACTCAATATGCCAGCAAATTTGGAAAACTCACCAATGGACACAGGCCTTTAAAAGTTCATTCCTATGCCATAGAAAGATAATGCCACAGACTGTGCATGCAAACATACACTTGCCCTCATCTCAAACGGAAGCAAAGTAATGTTCAAAATTCTACAAGCCAGGCTTCAACAGTACATGAACCATGAAATTCCAGATGTTCGAGCTGGATTTCGTAAAGGCAGAGGAACCAGAAATTAAATATCCATCATCTGTGGGATCATCAAAATAACAAGAGAGCTACAGGAACAAGCAAACAAACAAAAATCTACTTCTACTTCATGTTTATATCAAAGGTTTTGACTGTGTGGATCACAAGACACTATGGAAAACTCATAATGTGATAGGAATACCAGATCACTTGACCTGCCTCCTAGGAAATCTGTATGCAACTCAAGAAGAAACTGTTACAACTGGATGTAAAGCAATGGACTGCTTTCAAATAAGGAAAGGATTATGACAAGGCTGCAATTTGTCACCCTGCTTATTTAAATTATATGTAATGTCCACTTCAGTCGCTCAGAAGTGTCCAACTCTTTGTGACCCCATGAACCGCAGAACGCCAGACCTGCTTGTCCATTACCAACTCCTTGAGTCAACCCAAACTCATGTCCATTGAATCGGTGATACTATCCAACCATCTCATCCTTTGTCATCCCTTTCTCTTCCTACCCTCATTCTTTTGCAGCGTGAGGATCGTTTCCTTTGTGTCAGTTGTTCGCATCAGCTAGCCAAAGTATTGGAGTTTCAATTTCAGCAACAGTCATTCCAATGAACATCCAGGACTCATCTCCTTTAGGATTGGCTGGTTGCATATCCTTGCAGACCAATGGACACTCAGGAGTCTTCTCCAACACCACAGTTCAAAAGCATCAATTCTTGGCACTCTTTATAGTCCAAATAAGACATCCATACATGACTACTGCAAAAACCATGGCTTAAATAAACAGCTTTTTTGGCAAAATCAGGTCTCTGCTTTTTAATATGCTATCTAGGATGGTCAAAACTTTCCTTCCAAGGAGTAAGTATTTTTATATTCATGGCTACAATCAACATCGACAGTGATTTTGGAGCCCTACCCCCCAAAAAAAATAATATTGGCAGACACTCTTTCCACTCCTCCCCCATTTGTTTGCCAGAAGTGATGGGACTGGAGGCCATAATCTGAGTTTTTAAAAGTTGAACTTTAAGACAACGTGTTCACTCTCCTCATTACGTTAAACAACAAGGCCTGAACACAGCCACACCCATCAAGAGTAAATTGGATTAAAGATTCACTGAATATGGCCCCATATATCAGAGTTGGACCAAGGCTCACTCACAGTCAGTTTCTTCCATCAGGAAGTTTTCATGAGCCTCTTATCTTTATCCATCAGAGCGCAGAGAGAATGAAAAGCACAATCACAGAAAACTAACCAAACTTCAAATGGATCACACCTTGTCTACCTCAATGAAACTATGAGACCTGCCGTGCAGGGCCACCCATGATAGATTGGACATAGTGGAGAATTTTGGCAAAATGTGGTCAACTGGAGAAGGGAATGGAAAACCACTTAAGTATCCTTGCTTTGAAAACCCCATGAACGATATGAAAGGCCAAAAAGATAGGATACTGAAAGATGAACTCTCCAGGTTGTTAAGTGTCCTAAATACTTCTGGAACTCAGTGAGGAAGTAACTCCAGAGAAAATGAAGAGATGGAGCCAAAGGAGAAACAACACCAAGTTTTGGATGTGAGTGGTGATAAAAGTAAAGTGTGATGCTGTAAAGAATGATATTTCATAGGAACCTAGAATGTGAGGTCCATGATGAAGGTAAAATTTATGTGGTCAAACAGGAGATGACAAGTGTGAAGATCAAAGTTTCAGCAATCATTGAATTAAAATTAAATGGAATGGACAAATTTAATTCAGATGATCATTTTGTCTTCTAAGTTGGGCAAGAATCCCTAGAGGAGAAATGAAAGAAGCTGCCCTCATCAATAAAAACAGTGTGAATTTCAGTACATGATTGCAATATAAAAATGAAACATCTCTGCTTGCTTTCAAGACTAACCATTCAGTAGCACGGCAATCCAAGTCTGCGTCATGACCAGTAATGCTAAAGTAGAAGTTGAGCTGTAGGCCAGGGTGAAGCTGAGGTTGAGTAGGTCTGTGATTACCAGTAGGACATTCTAGGACTTACACACAAAAAATAAGATGCTATTTTCATCATATGGGACTGGAATGGAAAAGTAGGAAATTGAGAACTACCTAAAGAAACAGACATGTTTGGCCTTCGGGTGCAAAATAAACCAGGGCAAAATCTAAAACAGTTTTTCCAAGACAAGTTACTGTCATTGGTTACACCCTCTTCCAACATGAGATGTGACTTCATACATGCACATCATCAGATGATCAATGCACAAATCAAACTGATAATATACAATGGAGCTGAGGATAGAGAATCTCTTTCAGTTCAGATCAGTTCAGTTCAGTCGCTGAGCCATGTCCAAGTCTTTGTGACCCCATGTACTGCAGCACAACAGGCCTCTCTGTCAATCACCAACTCCTAAGTTACTGAAACTCATGTCCATTGCATGGGGGATGCCATCCAACCATCTCATCTTCTATCATCCCCTTCTCCTCCTGCCCCCAATCCCTCCCAGCATCAGGGTATTGTCTATTGAGTCAACTCTTCGCATGAGGTGACCAAAATATTAGAGTTTCAGCTTTAGCATCAGTCCTTTCAAAGGTCACACAACACTGATCTCCTTTAGAATCAGTCCTTTTGGACTGGTTGAATTTCCTTGCAATCCAAGGGACTCTCAAGAGTCTCTCCAAAACCACAGTTCAAAAGCATCAATTGTTTGGCACTCAACATTCTTCACCACCTAACTCTCAATCCATACATGACCAATGGAAAAACAATAGACTTGACTAGATGGACCTTTGCTGGCAGTCATGTCTTTGCTTTTTAATATAATATCAAGGTTAGTCATCACTTTCCTTATGAGGAGTCAATGACTTTTACATACATGCCAACAATCACCATCTTCAGGGACTTTGGAGCCCCCCCAAAAAAGCTGACACTGTTTCCACTCTTTCCCCATCTATTTCCATGAAGTGATGGGACCAGATATGATGATCTTAGTTTTCGAAAGTTGAGCTCTAAGACAACTTTGATACTCTCCTCTTTCACTTTCATCAAGAGACTTTTCAGTTCTTCTTCACCCTCTTCCATTTGGGTGGTGCCATCTGCATACTTCAGGTTATTGATATTATTCCCGGCAATTTTGATTCCAGCTTCTTCCAGCCCAGCATTTCTCATGATGTACTCTGCATAGAAATTAAATAAGCAGGGTGACAATAAAAAGCCTTGAAATACTCCTTTCGCTATTTGGAATCAGTCTGTTGTTTCATGTCCAGTTTTAACTGTTGATTCCTGACCTGCATATAGGTTTCTCAAAAGGTAGGTCAGGTGACCTGGTATCCCCATCTCTTTCAAAATTTTCCACAATTTATTGTGATCCACACAGACAAAGGCTGTGGCATAGTCAATAAAGCAGAAATAGATGTGTTTTCTGGAACTCTCTTGCTTTCTTGATGATTGAGCAGATGTTGGCAATGTGATCTCTGGTTCCTCTGTCTTTTCTAAACGCAGCTTGAACATCTGGAAATTTACAGTTCATGTATTGCTGAAGTCTCTATACAGTCAGCCAAAACAATACTGGGAGTTGACTGTGGCTCAGACCAACAACATATATTGAAAAAAATTTGTACTTATATTGAAGAAAGTAGAGAAAACCCCTTCATCATTCAGGTATAACCTAAATAAAATATCTTTTGATTGCAATAGCAAATGTAAAATTGATTCCAGGAATTAGATCTGAAAGAGAACTTTGTACAGAAGTTTGTGATATTGTACAAAGTGAAACAATGAAGAATATCCCCAACAGAAAGAAATGCAAAAGGCAAAATGGTTACCTGAAGAAGCCTTAAAAACAACTGAGGAAAAGGAAACAAAAAGAGAGAGAAAGAGAGAGAGAAGTGGAAGGGAAAAAAGAACAGGAAATTTACACCCATCTGAATGCAGAGTTTTGAAGAATAACTATGGCTTATAAGAAAATCGTCCTTACTGATCTATGATAAGAAATAGAGGAAAACAATAGAATAAGAAAGTCTAGAGATCACCTCAAGAAAATTAAATATACCAGGGGAACATTTTATGCAATGAAGGGCACAATAAAGGATACACATATTAGGGAAAAAAGAGAAGCAGAAATATTAGAAGAGGTGGCAAAAACACAAAGAAAGTGTTCAACCCTGAAAAGCACGATGGTATCATCAATCAACTAGACCCATATATCCTAGAATGCACAGTCAGGAAGGCTTTAACATTAAGAAACATTAGTGAGAACAAACCTTTTGGAGGTGATGACTATCCAGTTGAGATATTTCAAATCCTAAAATATGATGCTGTGAAAGTGCTGCACTCAATATGAAGGTAAATTTGGAGAACTCAGCAGTGGCCACAAGACTGAAAATGATCACTTTTCATTGCATTCCCAAAGAAAGACAATGTCAGACTCTTTGAACTAACACACAATTGCATTCATCTCACATAAAGCAAAGAGTAATGCACGGAATTCTCCAGGAAGTTTTCAACAGTATGCAAAGAAAGAATTTCCAGAGGTTCAAGCTGCATTTAGAAAAGGCAGAGGAACCAGAGATCAAATTGCCCAAACCCGTTGTATGCTCAAAAAAGCAAGCAAGTTCCACAAAAACATCCACTGCTTTATTGACTATGTCAAAACCTTCAGCTTATGGAACAAAAAAAGTGTGGAAAATTCTTCAAGAGATGGGAATACCTGACACGCCTCCTGAGAAACTTCTATGCAGATAATGAAACAACAGTTATCATGGATGGGGAACAATGGACTGGTTCCAAGCTGGGCAAAGTAGCAACTCAAGGCTATGTATTGTCATCCTATATACTTATGTAGATTGCGTCATGTGAAATGCCCAGCTGGATGAAGCACAAGCTGGCATCCAGTTTGCCAGGAGAAATAGAAACAAACACAGATATACGATGCCACCAACATTGCGGCAGAAAGTGAAGAGAAACTAAGAAATCTCTTAATGAAAGTGAAATTGGAGAGTGAAAATTTTGGTTTCAACCTGAACATTCAATGACTGAAGTTCCTGGCATCTGGTACCAACGCTTCATGGCAAAGAGACAGGGAAACAGTGGAAACCATGACAGGCTTTGCTTTCTTGGACTTCAAAATCACTGTAGATGGTGACTGCGGCAATAAAAGCTAGGAAAATATAGACAGCATTTTAAAAAGCAGACACATTACGTCCATCTAGTCAAAGCTATGGTTTTTCCAGTAGTCATGTATGGATGTGAGGTTTGGACCTTAAAGCTGACTACCGAAGAACTGATATTTTGATCGATCATATTGGAAAAGACGATTGAGATTTACACTGCATCTTGTTCATGAGTATTCGGAGAGATGCTGAAGCTGAAACTGCAGTATTTTGGCCACTTGAGGTGATGAAAGACACTGTAAAACACTCTGATACTGGGAAAGACTGACGACAGAAGGAGAATTGGACGACAGAAATTAAGAAGGTTGGATGGCATCAACATTTTCCAAAGAACAGCAAGAGAGATATTGCATTACCACTTGATGGAGATGTATTTAAGCAAGTTTTCAATGAACAGGTAAGGCTGGCATGCTTTGGTTGATGGGGTCATAAATTGTAGGATGAATGAGGGACAGAAATAACTTGAACTGAATGATGGTTGGCTGTTTGCATCAAGGGATCCTAGGACAGTGATGTTCCTGAGAACAGTTCAGAGCCTTCAGCTTTTCAGTCTTAGGGCACAAGGAATAGCAGTCATCACAAAGATGTCCGGCTTCTTCAGCCAGAAATCCTGACATAAATTTCTTTCTTTCTCTGGGATCTCATCCTTGCCTGTGGATGGCAGAGAGGCAAAATATCTCTCTGAACTTGAGGGATGGTTCTGAAAGTCTCACTGAAGGACAATCTCTGATTTTTTTTGTGGTAATCCTGAGTGAAATGTGCACCATAAGACTCTCTACCACAGCTTTATGAGGGCAAGAGAAAGAGAGCCTTGGCATTTAGCATGTTAGGGAGGCCTGGCCTGGAATCATGCCCTCTTGGAACATTTGGGAGAGGAATGCCACATTCTGAACAATAGAGCCATGATTTGTGGGCCCAGGGTAGGCAGGCTCTCCATGGTGTGATCTGTGTGGGGGTTCTGTGTATGTGTGGGTAGAAGTAAACTGTGGTGTTGCCAAAAAAGGAAGCCACCTGACCGTTTGGATTTCACGTTCAGTGACTTGTTTCAGCAGAGGTGCTTTGGATCCATAGGTACCTTCTTCATGATATTGTTTCAGACACAGTCCTGTCACATTCTCTTTGGCCTTTTGGAGGCCTCGATTTGGCCTTTCCCTGCTACAGGGAGATAACCAGAGCGGGAGGGGGAAGTGAAAACATCTCCAAACAGACTATTACACAATTAGGAGGCACAGGCGCACTTCTCTCAGAAGGTCTTGGGCCTGAATAGGTACTGGGCCTGCCATAAGAGCATGTCATTGACAAACAATGATTTTGAGAGAGCTTTCTGAGATGAGGTGCTCAAAGTCAGTGCGGTCCAAAGCCCCATGCTATTTCTGGTGTGACTGCTGGAAGGAAAGCGTATGGAATAGAATCATGCCAATGTGACTGGCACTGTGAACCAGTCAATGTGATGGAGGAATACAGAATAGCACCACTCATTCAGTTGTCCACCACGAGCATTTCCAGCCAACCCAACTCTTTGCAGGTCAGTCCTCCTCATGAGCATATCCTAACATTTTGTAACCTTCCAGAATAAACAGTATAGATAGAAGAGGACACGAACTTGATTGACAAGGAAATGGAAGAAAACCACCAGAGAAAATAAGAGGTGCTTACCCAAGTCCATTATCCTGGACAAGCAAAGGTATGGTTCTGCATCTGTGAAAATTTCCTTTTAGCGTTGGGTGCATCTGTGTCTGTGTGTCCACTCACTGGCCCAAAACTGCATGCGAACTGCCAGAACTGGACAGGCTGGCAGATTGAAGCCAGGGAATCAAGCCCAAGGATATCAAGTGGTGGGAAGAGAGCACTCAGGGCCTTTCAGGGAGATTCAAAGCAGCCAAGAAACAGAATGGGTCAGATTACAATGCAAAGAGATGGGGTATGCAGAACCCCTACAAAGAGCTTTCTGTCTTTCTCAAATGCAGCATTATTCTTTCAGCCACAGGATCAGGTACATCTTTCTTTTATGTAAGGTTTGGGAGTCTGATGGCTCTGTAGCATAAGTTGATGCTGCTTGCTGAGTAGAATTGTCCAAAAGAGGCAATGCCAAAGAAGCTCAAGCTACCACTCAGTTACACTCAACTCACATATGAGTAAAGTAATGCTGAAAATTCTCCAACCAAACTTCAGCAATATGTGAATCATGGACTTCCAGATGTTTAAGCTGGCTTTAGAAAAGGCAGAGGAACTAGAGAGCAGATTGCCAAAATTCTCTGGATCATCGCAAAAGCAAGAGAGTTCCAGAAAAACATCTATTTCCGCTTTATTGACTATGCCAAAACCTTTGACTGTGTGGATCACAATAAACTGAGGAAAATACTGAAAGAGATGGGAATACCAGACCACCTGACTTACATCCTGAAAAGTCTTCATGCAGGTCAGGAAGCATCAGTGAAAACTGGATGTGGAACAACAGACTATTTCCAAATAGGAAAAGGAGTACGTCAGGCTGTATATTGTCAAATACATCATGAGAAACACTGGGCTGGATGAAGCACACCCTGGAGACAAGATTGCAGAGAGAAATATCAATAACCTTAGATATGAAGATCATACCACCCTTATCGCTGAACGTGAAAAAGAACTAAAGAGCCTCTTGATGAAAGTGAAAGAGGAGAGTGAAAATCCTGGCTTAAAGTTCATCATTCAGAAAACTAAGATCATGGCCTCTGGTTCCATCACTTCATGACAAATAAATGGGGAAAGAATTGAAAAAGTGGCTGCCTTTATTTGTTTGATCTCCAAAATCACTGCAGATGGTGACTGCAGCCATGAAATTAAGAGACACGGTCTCCTCAGAAGGAAACTTATGATCCATGTAGACAGCATATTAAAAAGCAGAGACATTACTTTATCAACAAAGGTCCATCTTATGAAGGATATGGTTTCGCCACTAGACCTGTATGAATGTGAGATTTGGACTATTAAAAAAAAAAAAAAAAAAAACCTGAGCACTGAAACACTGATGCTTTCCAACTGTGGTGTTGAATAAGATTCTTGAGAATCCCTTGGACTTCAAGGAGATTCAAACAGTGCATCCTCAAAGAGAGCAGTCCTAAGTGCTCTTTGTAAGGACTGATGTTGAAGCTGAGACTCCAGTAATTTGGCCACCTTATGTGAAGAACTGACTCACTGGAGAAGACCCTGATGTTGGGAAAGATTGAAGGCAAGAGGAGAATGGGATGACAGAGGATAAGATGCCTTGATGGCATCATCGACTCAATGGAGATCACTTTGAGCACACTCCTGTAGTTGATGATATGCAGGGAGGTATGGCATACTGAAGGCTATGGGCTCATGAATAGTAGGACATGACTGAGCGCCTGAACTGAACTGAAACTGCAGAATTTGCCACTTTCCAACATCACTCAAGTATTCACAAAATTTTTAAGCATCAGTGCTTTGTAGTGGATGGCTTAGGATGATCCTCCTGCTGCTCCCAGCCCCAAAGCGCTGAGGTGATAGGGTTAGCTGGCATGTGTTCTCACTTGGAGGCAGGAAGAAAACAGAACCACTTTGAAAGGGCCTCTGTACAGTAAATGAGCTGACTTCAATGCCCCTGGCACTTATGAGTCATGTCCCTTAGCGGGATGCTGACTTTGATATTCCTTATTTAGAGATTCTTCATCTGTAATTCTCTTTATATAGAGAGAATTCAGTCTCTAAATAGGGAATTCTCCATAGGTCGCATATTGCCGTATGGGCAAAATATTTCTACGTGAAACACAGAACTCAGAGTTTCAAATATGAATGTATGCATGTAAATCCCATGTATGAAATATGGAATTCTCTATATTGCATATGTGAATTTCTCAACCCTCAATTTCCACAATGAAAATGGAGATCTCACTTGATCTTAGCCAAAAGGATGCACAGTTTCATTTTCAATTGTTTGTGAATCCATTCAGAAAGGGATAACACATTTGTTTACCAAACTTTGGAAGGAATGGTTGATTCAATTTGCAGTGGGAGAGTGAATTTCTATCTCCTTTTATAAGCTGCATATTACATCTGTGAATGTTCCCCTCTCTGCATTGCCTAGAGCTGTGCACTAACTAAGACATCCCACAGAAAGGTAGATTTCATCCTGTCACCTGTATAGTACCTAAAGCCATAGGAATGACATTACCAAGAATGTTCCCAAAGTTTAGACCAAAACAAGACTAATGGTTCTAATGGTGGGAATCACAAACACAGACACACACACACAAACACACACACACACACACACACACACAATGATTTCCTAATTAAGTAACAAATCTTACTGGTTGTAGTTCAGACAAGAACCCTCCCAAATCAGGCAGCACACGTTACTGCAAATTAGCATCTGGATAACTAATATAATTTTACACCTGTTCATTCAGCTAATTACTGAACACTGCTGAATGTCACCAGAACACTATACTTAACAACGTGCATAGCTAACATTGTATATCTTCAATTGGATCTCAATACCTAGTCAAGTAATAGACATTTTAGGAGGGACAAATAAAGTTGGCTTGGAGATTTTAGGGAGGATTTACCTCATTTGAAATAATCATTCAAATGTCAAAATTGAAGTATAGCTCTCATTTCATCCCAGTACTTAATAAACGTGGTACTGAGAGCCCTTGTAGCTAAACTTTAACCTCTGTGAATACCTTACTGAATATCTAGTTAATCCCTTTACCTGCAAATAGGCTCAGATTTTGTAAGTAGGGACTAATCAAGTACCTACAGGACACTGCATACACCCAGAGGAACTCCTGTTCTACCAAACTTTCTAATTCATGTCACAAATCAGTAAGTCCAACAAGAAACCCCAAGAGTTAAGTGTGTCAAACAGGACCACTGGGAAAACATCACTGGAGGAATTACAAGGCTAAAACTCAGTGCTGCTAGGCTAATAGGGCATTTTTTATTGAAAATCGAGTTTGGACATTCTTCATATCCAGTCTTTTCTTTCTTAATGTGGTACATTTCAGACTGGTACAAGTACTGTATACAATTCAGTTTAATGCAGAAGGAAATTCACTTTTTTGAACAAGAGGGAACAAAATAACACCCCAAGAGATGTGGAATCAGGGACTCAACTTGACAATGTAGGCTTTTTCAGTCTGGGTTTTAAGTATACTGAGCATGTCTAGAAGAAAGTCAGCATTCTAGATCCCACCAAGGACTTATTCATATGACAGAAACTGGGAAACTCTCTTATAATAATTTAAAAGGAACTTTTAAAAGATAGTTCTTTCTTCTAAATAGGAAACTTCTAATCTCCTAGATATTTCTACATAATTGACCAATAATTGTCTCCAATTTAGCACATTTCTTGCCTGACTCCAAAACCTCCTTTAGTCTTTTTCTCAAAAAATGGCAACTCAATTCCAATTGTTAAAAAAGAAAAAGAAAAGATGGCAGAGTCATCATTGACTTTTTTCCTTCACAGGCCACATTTCAGTCTTTGGCAAATCTAGCATTTGAACACTTCTCATCATCTTCACTTATACTGAAGGGTTTCAAGCCATCATTACTGCTAACCTTCTTTATTAATTGTTGTTCCATCATTAGTCATATCTGACTCTTTGTTACTCCATGGACTGCAGCACACCAGTTTTCCTGTCCATCACCAACTCCCAGAGCTTGCTCAAAATCATGTCCATCCGATCACTGATACCATCCAGCCATCTCATCCTCTGTCATCCCCTTCTCCTCCTGCCTTCAATCTTTCCCAGCATCAGAGTCTTTTCCAATGAGTTGTCTCTTTGCTTCAGGTGGTCAAAGTATTGGAGCTTAAGCTTCAGCATCAGTCCTTCTAATGAAATTTTAGGACTGATTTCCTTTAGGATTAGCTGGTTTGATCTCCTTACAGTCCAAGGAACTCTCAAGCGTCTACTCGTAACCAGCAGAGTTTGAAAGCCTCAGTTCTGTCACTCTATCCTGTCAATTCATTTTATTCCACTGTTCAGTACCAGTGGAATGATTTTCTGTATCATTTTGAGTAAAAATAAAAGTCTTTGCAGTTTAAAACAAAAAGAGAGAGAGAAAAGAAAATTCAATGAAAATCTCTATTTCATATGAGAATCTGTATGCATATTTTTCTACATGAAAATGGGAATTAAATATATTTCACCTATACATAACTGGATGCTAAATTTCCTTCATGACATCTGGAATTTTGCATATTTCACTTATTAAATGCTAGCCATTGGTTTTAGTATATGTCAATCTGGGCACAGATTTTCTTCCTTTAAATATGGAATTCTCTATATTTCACACATAAAAACTCAATTGAAGTTGGACTCCATTAAAATAATGAATTGTCTATATTCCATTTAGCAAAATATGGGCCAAAATTCCAATTGTCTGTATCTCACAAATGAAAAGCTCGCTCTGATTTTCCTACATGTAATATGGATTTCTATATTTTCCGTATTTGAAACTCTAGGCATGGTGCTTTTTTTCCATGAAGTATGAAATCATTTTGTTTCACATCATCTATACAGTTGCCAAATTTCCTACTGGAAATATGGAATTACTTATTTCACATAGTCAAATCAATGCCTATATTCCGATTTGAAATATCAGTTCTCTACAATTTACATATGAATATTTGGTGAAGATTTTTTTTCCTACATTACATATAGAATTTTCTACACTTCACAGCTAAAGATCAGGATAGTTATTTTTCCTACAAGGAATGAGGAGTTCTTTTCCTTGAACAAGAACATCTGGGTGCAGATTTTAATACATGAAAAATGGAAGTCTCTGCTTTTCAATTCTTTACCATCTCTGCTACTAGGGAACTTGAGTGATTTTAGGAAGACTTGCAAGCCCTTTCTAAAATTAATGCTGAGAAAATATGTCCATTTCATTATAGGGTTCTGGAATGTGAAAACAGAGAATCAGAAGATACCTGGTGCAATGGGCATGTTTGGCCTTGGTGTATGAAATGACGCAGGACAAAGACTAGCAATGTTTTGGCAAATAGAAAGGATGAAAATGAAAATAGTGGCAGACAGATTTCTTCGGCTTCAAAATCTCTGGGGACAGTGACTACATCCACGAAAGTAAAAGACCCCTGCTCCTGGGAAGAAAAGCTATGATAAGCCTAGACATAGACACAATGTAATGAAAAGGAGAGATATCTCTTTGGCAACAAACGTCCCTATAGTCAGAGCTATGGTTTTACCAGTAGACATGTACGGATGTGCTAGTTTCACTATAAAGTGGGCTGAGTGCCAAAGAATTGAGACTTTGCGACTGGGTGCGAGAGATGGCTCTTGAGAGACCCTTGTCTAGCAAGGAGATCAACCCCACCAATCCTAAAGGAAACTAACCCTAAATATCCATTGGAAAGACTGAAGTTGAAGCTGAAATTACAATACTTTGGCTACCCTCGTGTGAAGAAATAATACATGGGAAAAGATTGAGGTTCTGCCTTGTCACTGAACATAATAATAATTATTATCGGCTCTGATGTGGGTAGATGTAGGACAGCAGGAGAAGGGGACGACAGTGGGTGAGATCGTTGGACAGCATCACTTGACTCCATGAACATGAGTCTCAGCAAAATGTCGGAGACAGTAAGAATAAGGAGGTCTGGAGTGCCGCTGTCCTGTCTTGCAACCAGTTGGACCTGACTGAGTGACAGAATATCACCAACAACTGTATTTCACATATATTAATTGGGATGAGATTTTCGACCTTGAAACATGGAATTGTCTATATGTCCATAGAAAAATTAGATGTTCCTGCCTTTCTCTACTTCATTAATGAATGTCATGGTACAGAACTTACCTCCTAAACTATGACAGTTTGAATATTTCATGCACCAAAATCTGAATTAAAATATTTTGACATGGAATATGGACATGAAAAATGACATGAAATATTTGATATTTCAAATATGAAAATCTAGGGATATATTTTCATATGTGAAACAACATGTGATTATGGATGCATTACCAAATTTTCTGTTTCATGTATTGAAATCACACCAGATAGTCCTACATGAAAGAAAAAAATTCTCAGTTTCACATAAGAACCAGGGGATAGATTTTTCAATTAAAAGTAGGGAATTTTCTGTATATTATATGAACGTATGGACACAGAATTTTCTGCATGAAATAGGAAATCGTGATGCAATTTTCAGATTTCTCATTTGAAAATCTGTGTGCTGCTTTCCATCATTAAATGCAGATTGCTCTGCATTTCATATTTGAAAAATGGCATCGCTTTTGCTACAAAAAATTTGGAATCTTCTATTTCATATAAGACAATGTGATTTTCATGATTGAGCAATAAAATTCTGTATATTTCACCGATACAATCTTCCGACAAGAAATATGGAATCTGGTATACTTAACATTTGAAAATCTGAGGACAGATTTGCTCATATGAATTACAAAGCCTCTATTATTCACATTTGAAAAGCTGTGTCAGATTTTTCACACATAAAATATGGAATTGTCCATGATTCAGAAGAGATGACTCATTTGAAAAGAACCTGATGTTGGGAAAGATTGAAGGCAGGAGAAGGGGACGACAGAGAATGAGATGGTTAGATGGCATCATGGTTTAAATGGACATAAGTCTGATTAAACTCTGAGAGTTGGTGATGGACAGGAAGGCCTGGCATGCTGTGGTCCATGGGGTCGCTAAGAGGCAGACACGACTGGGCAAATGAACTGAACTGATGATTCAAAAATTAAGATCTCGGACAAGCAAAAAATATATAGAATTGACTTATTTCTCATCTGACTGATACCTGATTTCCCTATTTACATTTATAATTCTCTGTATTGCATTGATGAAAGTCCATGTGAAATTTTCCCAAAATGAAAAACGCAATAAACTCTATGTGTCACATGAAAGTCTGGGTATAAATTTTTCTACAGGGAAATGTGTACATCTCTATAGTAACGTGAATTTTTAGATTTTGGATTCCCCACATGACCAGTGGAAATCTGTATATTTCACATATAAATATTTTGATGCCATTTTCTCTGCATGAAATACGGAATGACCCCTATTTCCTGTTTTGAAAACCTGGGCAAAAAATTTCGCACATGAAATATGGAACCTCAGCAATTATTTCATGAAAATATGGGTGTAGATAGTCTCATGTGCATTTGGGAATCCTCTAAATTTCACATATAAAACCAAGGCACTTACTTTCTGACATGAAATATGGTAGTCTTATCTTTTTTATTTCACCATTTAAGTGTAACTATTTCTAGTTGATATATGGAATTCTTTGTATATCACTATTTAGATCTGCTGTTCAAGGTCAGGAGGGGCGGCCTTGAGGAGATACCCCTCGTCCAAGGTAAGGTACAGCGGCTGCACTTTGCTGGAGCGGCTGTGAAGAGATTTTCCACGACCAAGGTAGGAGAAACCCAAATAAGACGGTAGGTATTGCTAGGGGGCATCAGAGGGCAGACACACTGAAATCATAATCACAGGACTGATCACATGGACCACAGACGAATGTGGTCCACTGAAGAAGGGAATGGCAAACCACTTCAGTATACTTGCCTTGAGAACCCCATGAACAGTAACAAAGGGCAAAATGATAGGATACTGAATGAGTAATTCCCCAGGTCGATAGGTGCCCAGTATGCTACTGGAGCTCAGTGGAGAAATAACTATAGAAGGAATAAAGGGATGGAGCAAAAGCAAAACCAATACCCAGCTGTGGATGTGACCAGTGATAGAAGCAAGATCCGGTGCTGTAAAGAGTAATATTGCATAGGAACCTGGAATGTTAGGTCCATGAATCAAGGCAAATTGGAAGTGGTCAAACAGGAGATGGCAAGAGTGAACGTCAACATTCTAGGAATCAGTGAATTAAAAAGGACTGGAATGGGTGAGTTTAACTCGGATGACCATTATATCTACTACTGTGGGCAGGAAACCCTTAGAAGAAATGGAGTAGCCATCGTGGTCAACAAAAGAGTCCGAAATGCAGTACTTGGATGCAATCTTAAAAATGACAGAATGATTTCTGTTCGTTTCCAAGGCAAACCATTCAATATTACAGTAATCCAGGCCTATGTCCCAACCAGTAATGCTGAAGAAGCCGAAGTTAATCGGTTTTATGAAGACGTACAAGACCTTTTAGAAGTAACACCCAAAAAAGATGTCCTTTTCATTCTAGGGGACTGGAATGCAAAAGAAGGAAGTCAAGAAACACCTGGAATAACAGGCAAATTTGGCCTTGGAGCACGGAATGAAGCAGGGCAAAGGCTAATAGAGTTTTGTCAAGAGAATGCACTGGTCATAGCAAACACCCTCTTCCAACAACACAAGAGAAGACTCTACACATGGACATCACCAGATGGTCAATACCTAAATCAGATTGATTATATTCTTTGCAGCCAAAGATGGAGAAGCTGTATACAGTTAGCGAAAACAAGACCAGGAGCTGACTGTGGCTCAGATCATGAACTCCTTATTGCGAAATTCAGACTTAAATTGAAGAAAGTAGGGAAAACCACTAGACCATTCAGATATGACCTCAATCAAATCCCTTATGATTATGCAGTGGAAGTGAGAAATAGATTTAAGGGACTAGATTTGATTGATAGAGTGCCTGATGAACTCTGGACGGACGTTCGTGACATTGTTCAGGAGACAGGGACCAAGACCATCCCCATGGAAAAGAAATGCAGGAAAGCGAAATGGCTGTCTGAGGAGGCCTTAAAAATAGCTGTAAAAAGAAGAGAGGTGAAAAGGAAAGATATAAGCATCTGAATGCAGAGTTCCAGAGAATAGCAAGGAGAGATAAGAAAGACTTCCTCAGTGATCAATGCAAAGAAATAGAGGAAAACAACAAAATAGGAAAAACAAGAGAGCTCTTCAAGAAAATTAGAGATTCCAAGGGAACATTTCATGCAAAGATGGGCTCGATAAAGGACAGAAATTGTATGGACCTAACAGAAGCAGAAGATATTAAAAAGAGTTGGCAGGAATACACAGAAGAACTGTACAAAAAAAAAAAAAATTTTTTTCTTTATATTATTGTATTGGTTTTGCCATATATTGCCTTGAATCTGCCCCTTGTGTGCATGTGTTCCCCATCTTGAACCCTCCTCCCACATCACTCCCCATCCCATCCCTCTTGTTCATCCCAGTGCACCAACCCTGAGCATCCTATATCATGCATGGAACCTGGATTGGCGATTCGTTCCACATATGATAATATACATGTTTTAATGTCATTACCCCAAATCATCCCACCATTGCCCTCTCCCACAGAGTCCAAAAGACTGTTCTATACATCTGTGTCTCTTTTGCTGTCTTGTATACAGGGTTATCATTATCATTTTTCAAAATTCCGTATATATATGCATTAGTATACTGTAATGATATTTTTCATTCTGGCTTACTTCGCTCTGTATAATAGGCTCCAGTTTCATCCACTTCATTAGAACTCATTCAAATGCATTCTTTTTAATGGCTGAGTAATATTTCATAGTGTATATGTACCACAGCTTTCTTATCCATTCGTCTGCAGATGGACTTCAGGTTGCCTCCATGCCCTGGCTTTTATAAACAGTGCTGCGATCAACATTGGAGTGCATGTATCTCTTTCAATTCTGGTTTCCTCGGTGTATATGCCCATTAGTGGGATTGCTGGGTCTTATGGCAGTTCTATTTCCAGTTTTTAAGGAATCTCCGCACTGTTCTCCATAGTGGTTGTACTAGTTTGCATTCCCACTAACAGTGTAAGAGGGTTCCCTTTTCTCCACACCCTCTGCAGCATTTTTTGCTTGTAGACTTTTGGATAGCAATCATTCTTACTGGCATGAAATGGGACCTCATTGTGGTTTTGAATTGCATTTCTCTGAGTGATATTGAGCATCTTTTCATATATTTGTTATCCATCTGTATGTCTTCTTTGGAGAAATCTCTGTTTAGTTCTCTGGCCAACCCATGTTTTGATTGGGCCATTTATTTTTCTGAAAATGAGTTCAGGAGCTGCTTGTATATGTTTCAGATTAATTCTTTGTCAGTTGCTTCATTTGCTATTATTTTCTTCCATTCTGAAGGCTGTTTTTTCACCTTGCTTATAGTTTTCTTTGCTGTGCAGAAGCTTTTGATTTTAATTAGGTCCCATTTGTTTATTTTTGCTTTTATTTCCAATATTCTGGGAGGTGGATCATGGAGGATCCTGCTGTGATTTATGTCGGAGAGGGTTTTGCCTATGTTCTCCTCTAGGAGTTTTATAGTTTCTGGTCTTACATTTATATCTTTAATCCATTTTGAGTTTATTTTTGTTTATGGTGTTAAGGAGTGTTCTGGTTTCATTTTTTTACAAGTGGTTGACCAGTTTTCCCAGCACCACTTGTTAAGGAGGTTGTCTTTTCTTCTTTGAATATTCTTTCCTCCTTTGTCGAAGATAAGGTGTCCGTAGGTGCTTAGATTTATCTCTGGTCTTTCTATTTTGTTCCATTGATCTATATTTCTGTCTTTATACCAGTACAAAACTCTCTTGATGTCTGTGGCTTTGTAGTAGAGCCTGAAGTCCAGCTTGTTGATTCCCCCAGTTCCATTTTTCTTCCTCAAGATTGCTTTGGCTATTCGAGGTTTTTTGTATTTCCATACAAATTGTTAGATTATTTGTTCTAGTTCTGTGAAAAAGATCGTTGGTAGCTTGATAGGGATTGCATTGAATGTATAAATTACTTTGGGTAGTATACTCATTTTTACAATATTTATTCTTCCAATCCATGAGTATGGTATATTTCTCCATCTATTAGTGTCCTCTTTGATTGTTTTCAGTAGTGTTTTATAGATTTCTATGTACAAGTCTTTTGTTTCCTTAGGTAGATATATTCCTAGGTATTTAATTCTTTTCGTTGCAACAGTGAATGGAATAGTTTCCTTAATTTCTCTTTCTATTTTCTCATTATTAGTGAATAGGAATGCAAGGGATTTCTGTGTGTAGATTTTATATCCTGCAACGTTACTGTAATCATTGATTAGCTCTAGTAGTTTTCTGGTAGAGTCTCTAGGGTTTTCTGTGTGGAGGATCATGTCATCAGTGAACAGTGAAAGTTTTACTTCTTCTTTTCAAATTTGTATTCCTTTTATGTCTTTTTCTGCTCTGATTGCTGTGGCCAAAACTTCCAAAACTATGTTGAATAGTAGTGGTGAGAGTGGACACCCTTGTCTTGTTCCTGACTTTACGGGAAATGCTTTCAGTTTTTCACCATTGAAGATAATGTTTGTGGTGGGTTTGTCATATATAGCTTTTATTATGTTGAGGTATGTCCCTTCTATTCCCACTTTCTGGAGGATTTTTTATCATAAATGGATGTTGAATTTTGTCAAAGGCTTTCTCTGCATCTATTGAGATAATCATATGATTTTTATTTTTCAGTTTGTTAATGTGGTGTATTACATTGATTGATTTGCGGATATTGAAGAATCCTTGCATTCCTGGATAAAGCCCACTTGGTCATGATGTATGATCTTCTTAATATGTTGTTGGATTCTGATTGCTAGAATTTTGTTAAGGATTTTTGCATCTATGTTCATCAGTGATATTGGCCTGTAGTTTTCTTTTTCCTGTGGGGTCTTTACCAGGTTTTGGGATTAGGGTGATGGTGGCCTCATAGAATGAGTTTGGAAGTTTCCCTTTCTCAGCAATTTTCTTGAACAGTTTAAGTAGAATAGGTGTTAGTTCTTCTCTAAATTTTTGGTAGAATTCGGCTGTGAAGCCGTCTGGACCTGGGCTTTTGTTTGCTGGAAGATTCCTGAATACAGCCTCTAGTTCCGTGCTTGTGATGGGTCTGTTCAGAATTTCTTTCTTCCTGGTTCAGTTTTGGGAAGTTGTACTTTTCTAGGAATTTGCCCATTTCTTCCAGGTTATTCATTTTATTGCCATAAAATTGCTGATAGTATTCTCTAATAATCCTTTGTATTTCTGTGTTGTCAGTTGTGATCTCTCCATTTTCATTTCTAATTTTATTGATTTGGTTCTTCTCCCTTTGTTTCTTGATAAGTCTGGCTAGTGGTTTGTCAATTTTATTTACCTTCTCGAAGAACCAGCTTTTGGCTTTGTTGATTTTTGCTATGGTCTCTTTTGTTTCTTTTGCATTTATCTCTGCCCTAATTTTTACGATTTCTTTCCTTCTACTGACCCTGGGCTTCTTCATTTCTTCATTTTCTAGTTGCTTTAGATGTAGAGTTAGGTTATTTAGTTGACTTTTTTCTTGTTTCTTGAGATGTGCCTGTATTGCTATGAACTTGACCCTTGGCAGTGCTTTTACAGTGTCCCAGAGGTTTTGGGTTGTTGTGTTTTCATTTTCATTCATTTCTATGCATATTTTGATTTCTCTTTTGATTTCTTCTGTGATTTGTTCATTATTTAGCAGCGTGTTGTTCAGCCTCCATATGTTGGCATTTTTAATAGTTTTTCTCTTGTAATTGAGATCTAATCGTACTGCATTGTGGTCAGAAAAGATGCATGGAATGATTTCAACTTTTTTTGAATTTTCCAAGGCTAGATTTATGGCCCAGGATGTGATCTATCCTGGAAAAGGTTCCGTGTGCGCTTGAGAAAAAGGTGAAGTTCATTGTTTTGGGGTGAAATGTCCTGTAGATATCTGTTAGGTCTAACTGGTCTATTGTATCATTTAAAGTTTGTGTTTCCTTGTTAATTTTCTGTTTAGTTGATCTATCCATAGATGTAAGTGGGGTATTAAAGTCTCCCACTATTATTGCATTATTGTTAATTTCCCCTTTCATACTTGTTAATAATTGTCTTACATATTGCGGTGCTCCTATGTTGGGTGCATAAATATTTAGAATTGTTATATCTTCATCTTGGATTGATCCTTTGATCATTATGTAGTTTCCTTCTTTGTCTCTTTTCACAGCCTTTGTTTTAAAGTCTATTTTATCTGATATGAGTATTGCTACTCCTGCTTTCTTTTGGTCTCTATTTGCATGGAATATCTTTTTCCAGCCCTTCACTTTCAGTCCGTGTGTGTCCCTCTTTTTGAGGTGGGTCTCTTGCAGACAACATATGTGAGGGTCTTGTTTTTGTATCCATTCAGCCAGCCTTTGTCTTTTGGTTGGGGCATTCAACCCATTTACGTTTAAGGTAATTATTGAGAAGTACGATCCCGTATCCATTTTCTTTATTGCTTTGGGTTCGAGTTTATACACCCTTTCTGTGTTTCCTGTCTAGAAAAGATCCTTTACCATTTGTTGGAGAGCTGGTTTGGTAATGCTGAATTCTCTCAGCTTTTGCTTGTCTGTAAAGATTTTGATTTCTCCTTCATATTTGAATGAGATCCTTGCTGGGTACAGTAGTCTGCGCTGTAGTTTATTTTCGTTCATCACTTTAAGTATGTCTTGCCATTCCCTCCTGGCCTGAAGAGTTTCTGTTGAAAGATCGGCTGTTATCCTTATGGGAATCCCCTTGTGTGTTATTTGCTGTTTTTCCCTTGCTGCTTTTAATATTTGTTCTTTGTGTTTGATCTTTGTTAATTTGATTAATATGTGTCTTGGAGTATTTCGCCTTGGGTTTATCCTGTTGGGGACTCTCTGGGTTTCTTGGACTTGGGTGATTATTTCTTTCCCTATTTTAGGGAAGTTTTCAACTCTTATCTCCTCAAGTATTCTTTCATGGTCTTTCTTTTTGTCTTCTTCTTCTGGGATTCCTATGATTCGAATGTTGGAGCGTTTAACATTGTCCCAGAGGTCTCTAATATTGTTCTCATTTCTTTTAATTTGTTTTTCTTTTTTCCTCTCTGTTTCATTTATTTGTACAATTATATCTTCTAACTCGCTTATCCTGTCTTCTGCCTCTGTTATTCTACTGTTCGTCCCTTCCAGAGTGTTTCTGATCTCATCTATTGCATTATTCATTTTATATTGACTCTTTTTTATTTCCTCTAAGTCCTTATTAAACCTTTCTTCCATCTTCTCAATCTTTTTCTCCAGGTTATTTATCTGTAACTCCATTTTGCTTTCAATATTTTGAATCATTTTCACCATCAAAATTTGAAATTCTTTATCAGGTTGATTCCCTATATCTTCCTCTTTTGTTTGTGTTGATGGGCATTTATCTTGTTCCTTTACTTGCTGGGTATTTCTCTGCCTCTTCATCTTGCTTATAATGCTTTGCTTGGGGTGGCCTTTCCCTCTTCTGGCCGTTTGTGGAGTTCTCTTTATTATGTAGTTTCCTCGTTGTGTGTGTGGTTGGACAGGTGACTTGTCAAGGTTCCTTGGTCAGTGTTCTCTCTGGAGTGCAGTGAAGTGTCCAGTTATGAGTTATGAGATGTCAGTGGGTTTGGAGTGACTTTGGGCAGCCTGAATATTGAAGCTCAGGGCTAGTTTCCTGTGTTACTGGAGAATTTGCGTGGTATGTCTTGCTCTGGAACTTGTTGACCCTTGGATGGTGCTTGGTTTTAGTGTAGGTATGGAGACGTATGATGAGCTCCTATTGATTAATGTTCCCTGGAGTCAGGAGTTCTCTGGTGTTCTCAGGATTTGGGCTTAAGCCTCTTGCCTCTGGTTTTTGGTCTTATTCTTGGAGTAGCCTCTAGACGTCTCTATCTGTCATTTCCAAGGTGGTTCCCTCTGTTTTAGCTTCTGTTTGCTGGTCTCTTCAGTGTCTAATTTCCTCCCTGATACTAGGGGGTGGGTGGACACTTTTTAAGGCTCAGTTGTTCAGTCCTGTTTTGGGAAGGGAGGAACGCTGCAGACGAATATCTCTGGCGTCTGTGGGGAGTACTCACAGCGTCTCGGCCACACTGGGTTTGCCCCTGCTCACAGCACGTATGCTGTCCCAGTCTACACTGCACAGGCTCTAGGTTGCTCTGCTGGGAACTGTCCGAGGCCGGCACTGGGTTGTATGCACTTTCCAGGTCTGAGCGGCTCAAGTTCAGATTCTCAGGTACTCCACAAAGGCGCAGACTTGGTTGGGCCTGCGTTTTGTGCCATCCCTGGTCCGAGCAGTTCAGGGGACCAGGTGTTTGGCGAGCGCTGTCTCTGCGACTTATTGCCTCCCCAGTCCCCGCCACTCAGTTTTCTGGGTGTACAATCGGCTCACCTTCTCAGGGGGTTATTGACCCGCCTGAGCCCAAGAAGTCCTGATTAGCAACAAGCCTGTCTGCAGTTTGTATCAGATGCCTTTCTGGGGCCGCGGTTGCCCGCTCCGGCTCTGGCTGCGCTCCCTGCCTGTCTCGGCGGGGGATGGGGGATGGGCCGACCGCAGCCGGCTCGCTCTGCTCAGTCCTTTATTCTGTGAGCGGGGCTGGCCGAGTATTAGGTTAGAGCTTTCCACCTTTTCATGGGGAAGCTATCCCACAGTCTGCTTTTGCTCTCCCCAGTTCTCTCAAATTGTTCTCGTGGAATTCAAGCCCAGTCCTCTCTCTAAGCAGTTCAGCCGGCTCCTCCCTGCCCAGCCCCCACTTGCTCATGACGTATGCAGGCGTCTGCGCTGCTTCTCCGCTGGGAGTTACCCTTTGGTGGGTAGTCTGTGGGTTTTAAAAAAATCTTAAAAAAAAAAAAGAGGGTTATGTGGCCCTCTGATCTTCCAAGGATCGTCACAGATTCGCCAGTGAGAGTGTTTCCTGGTGTTTGGAAACTTCTCTCTTTTTAAAGCCTCCCTTCCCTGGACGGAGCTCCGTCCTTACTTCTTTTGTCTCGCATTTTATCTTTTATGTTTTTTCCTACCTCCTTTCGAAGACAATGGGCTGCTTTTCTGGGTTCCTGACGTCCTCTGCCAGCATTCAGAAGTTGTTTTGTGGACTTTACTCCTTGTTCAAATGTTCTTTTGATGAATTTGTGGAGGAGAGAGTGGTCTCGCCATCCTATTCCTCCGCCATCTTGTTCCTTCCCCCAACATTTGTGATTTTAAATTAACTGCTTCACTTTTGTTGACTTTTCCTTGCTCTAAAGACAGGAGGATAAATGCAAAAGTGTAGCTGGAAGAGACTATAGATATTCTTTGAGATCTTAAGCGTCCTCTCATTTTCGTGGATAAAATTAACATACGTCACCTTGAAACAGCACTCATTTGTTGTAATACTTGAACATTGTGTTCTTTTTAAAATCATGGTTTGGTCTAAATTTTGCACTAAAAGTGGCATTACCAACCTAATAACAAGAGTTGCATTTTAAGAAAAATTGAACAGTATTTTACGGTTTTGTTTTTTTCTGTTTTGTCCCTTCCTTAGAATATGCTCAAGTAACCAAAATGTTGGGAAATGCACGTTTGGAAGCAATGTGTTTTGATGGAGTGACAAGGATATGTCATATCCGAGGAAGTTTGAGAAGAAAGGTCAGTGTGGAGACATATTTTCCTTTAGTACAAAAATTACCTTTAAAATATATATCTGTTCTTCCAAGTGACTGAATTTGGTGCATTCTTGAAAACTTCAAAATCAGTGATATATAAGGCAATATAAGGCCATAAAACTAGAAAATCCTTGGTAACTTTAAAAATAGGGTTTAGATTTAGAAAGAATGATTTGTGATACCTAGCCTGGACTTATGCCAGAAATGTTTGCTCTTGAGGAAACAGACACATTTCGTGTATGAAACAAATGGCCTAGTCTCTTAACAAAAATATTAAGCCATGAAAGAAAGAAAGAAAAATAAAACACCTGAAAATTATTTTTAAGACAAAAGGAGTCCAATTGCTAATTAAATGTACTGTGTGGTCCTGGATAAGACTTTGCTTTGTGGGAACAGTTCTATGTGGCGTTAGGAACATTTGAAATTGGAACACGATAAAGCATCTTATTCAGTAATTTTGGCACATTGATTGATCATATTGTTTAAAAGTTCCTTCAAGCATAATTCAAAACAGTTTTGTTCTGCTGAGTCCTTCTTTTCCAGTTAGTAGTGAGTTAGGGGCCTGAATTGATGTCGATTGGTAACTAGATGGCTATATTTGTGTATATGACTTCTTTTCATTTGTTTAAAAGAACTAGAAACGTCCAGTGCGATTTGTGAGTAAAAGTAATTCATGTAAAGCAATAAAAGAATTATGCTTTCGTAAATTTAAAGGCTTCAGTTGAAGTAAAATTATTATATATTGCAATATCCTAAATTAGAAAATTGGACCCAAACTGAACTGCCTAACTTTAGTTTTTAATTAACACGGTAAGTATCTTTAACTAAACTTTGCCTCCTAGGCATGAGAACACACAGAGATAATACACAGATACAGGCACATCCACACACGACACCCACACACACACTCATCTGCAGTTTCGCCGTAATTATTAATAGCTACTTTTCCCATACCGAAAGAATTGTATTTTTTGTATTCAGTATGGCTTTACATCGAACACTATTATTTGCACTTTTCATGGAGTATACTGTGAGCTTTTTTGTTTCTTTGTTTGTTTAAATATAGGTTTGGATAAACACTTCCTATATTATATTGATTGGTCTTCGAGGCTATCAGGTAACAATAACAGTTAATTTTATAATGTTCCTCAATTTAGGAATTATTAATATCAGTATTTAGATGATGCAATAAAATGCAATCGACCTGTTCTAGCCAGTTATGATTCTCATCCTTCTGGCATCAAAATTTATTATGATCCACGATGTTTAAGATAATAGGATTCTGGCTGAATGCCAGTACATAGTGTTTTGTGGGAAGACTGGCTGTTTATTTACTTTAAATATAATAAGTACTAAATATTCTCTTATAATTTTGGATAACTACTACAGCTCATTGGTCTGTCCTCCTTTGAAGTCCAGGTGTATTCAAGGCTCTATGATGGGTTTTCAGGGATTATGGTGCACATAATTATGGCACACACACTTTGCGTGTTCTGCAGTAAAATGAGAAGGTATCTTCTTATTTTATGATATGTATATCACAGAGCTATATTATTCATTTTCATTTCATAATTTTTCTTTCATTTTTGATGGCACTGCAGCTTGTGGGAGCTTAGATCCCCAGTCAAGGATTGAACCCAGAATACTGCTGAGGAAGCCCTGAGTCCTTATCACTGGGCCGCCAGAGGACTCCACCTATTTTGCTTTTTAAATATTTTTTTAAAAGCCCTTTGCTAAACAGTAGCATAAGACAGTGATATTCGTTAGTATTCTCATTCATTAAAAGAAAAATTTAGTAACTTTATATTGGCTTCTCAGTTACGAAGTTTAAATATAAAGGTCTTAAATCCAAGTTTGAGTAATCACTGCTGTAGATGTTGCAATTAAATCAGGCCAAACCTCTATCTCCAAAGAAAGTTTTTTTTTTTTTTTCTTTTGTTTTCAATTATAGGAGAAAGGTAAGACATAGACTAGGTCATTTAGAGTGTAAGTTATAAATCCAATATGAATACTTAGAAAACTACTTGGTAGTTGCCCACTACAATATTAATGCTTGAAGTATGACTTGTAAGACAGAAATCCTTTCGATTTTTGTGTCAAACGCATCACGTGTACTCAACAAAATTTTGAGTGAAATAAGTGTTCTCTCTCTCCCTGGTGGCTCACAAGTTAAAGCCTTTGCCTGGAATGCAGGAGACCCGGGTTCGATCCCTGGGTTGGGAAGATCCCCTGCAGAAGGAAATGGCAACCCACTCCACTACTCTTGCTTGGAGAATCCCATGGAGGGAGGAGCATGGTGGACTACAGTCCATGGGGTGGCAAAGAGTCGGACACGACTGAGTGATTTCACTTTCACTTTCTCTATATTCTATTATCGGGTCATATTTTCTGTAAATAGTTAAGACGATGTGATTTGTAAAGTTTCAGTCTTCTGTTTCCTTGTTGATTTTTTGGTGTGATTGTGCTCTTAGTGATTAAAGAGACATTTTGAAGACAGTTAATCCTGGATGTTCATTGGAGGGACTGATGCTAAAGCTGAAACTGCAATACTTTGGCCACCTCATGAGACGAGTTGACTCACTGGAAAAGACTCTGATGCTGGGAAAGGTTGGAGACAGGAGGAGAAGGGGACGACGGAGAATGAGATGGCTGGATGGCATCACTGACTCTGTGGACATGAGTTTGAGTGAACTCCGGGAGTTGGTGATGGACAGGGAGGCCTGGCGTGCTGTGATTCATGGGGTCGCGGAGAGTCGGACACGACTGAGCGACTGAACTGAACTGACTCCACGTTTTATCTCCACTAGTTTTGTTTTAAAGAATATGTTTGTCTTGATTCTCCAGTAAAATATTCTTCTCAACTAAAAACATATTATGCACCTTGTTTCTTGTCTTCTCTTAATGAATGCTACCTGAGGTAACATCTCTGTTATGTCCAGCTTCTAGGCTTTCTCAGCCATGGTTTGTATTGAGTACTTATTTTCTGGTATGTGACCGAACACCTTTCCGTGTTTCTTTGTGTGTCTCGTGGTTTTTGTTGTCGTTGAAAGCCAGAAAATGCAAATATTACATGGTGAGATGGGAGATCAGATTTGTTCTCCCAAGGATTTTTTCTTGCCATGGTTTGTTGGGTGATTTCAGAGACAGATTGTGTACGGCATGTGTCTTTTCCTTGCACGTGGCCACTGAATGTTTGTTCACAATGTCACAGACAGCCCATGTTTGAGGTTTCATTAAAAACCAGCAAGGCTCTCAGTCTCTCCTTTTAGGCTTTGAGCTTGCAGGGGCATACCTTTGATAGTCAGCCAGGCGACTGATAGTTCTTCTCTTCATTTCAGGCCTGTGCAGAAAATCCAGGTCACTCGAAGCTGAGAGAGATCAGGAGCATCCCTGAACTTTGACTAGTTTGTGTTCAGTCCTGACTCCACATAAAAATGAGGTCCTACAGTGCTTGCTTTCTCTGTGTGACTTGCTTCTCTTAGCACACTACTCTCCAGGTTCATTCACGTTGTTGCAAAAGGCAGGATTTATCTACTTTGGATGTTAATTCCTTATTGGTCATATCATTCGCAAATATGTTTACCGATCTAGTACCCTGTCTTTTTAGTCGTTGTTGACAATTTCCTTTTCTGTGCAAAAGCAATTTAGTGTGAAGTATTTACACCTACTAGGTTTTGTTTGCATTCCTTATGGCTTTGGAGTCCTATACCAAAATCAGAGTGCAAGAGCACTACATTTGGTAGTTTTACACCGTGTTCCCTTGCAGCAGTTTTATGGTTTCAGGTCTGTGTTTAAATCTGTGATCTAGTTCAGGGTACATTTAGGTAGTTTCTGGTGCATGATAGGGGTCCACGTTTAGGTTAAGTACTGTTTTCCCAGTCCTGTTTATTGGGAAGGACGTCTTCTCTCCACAGTAACCTTGCTTCCGTTCGTATTAGTTGACTGTCTTTGAAAAATTGTATTCTGAGTGCTCAGTTTTTTTCCAGCATCTGCATTATTGGTGGAATTCTAGTGCCATATTGTTTGGACAGTAGTGTTTGAAATGCAGGAAGTGTGTGCCCTCCAGCTTTATTCTTCCTCAAGATCGCTTTGGCCCTTAAGATAGTTTGAGGTTCCATTTAACTTTGTCTCTGAAAATAACTGCTACTTGAATTTTATAGGAATTACATGGAATCTCTACATTACTTTGGGTAATACGGACACATTACTACTATACCTGATTTTTGTATGTTGATTTTACTGAATATTTTTCCCTTGTATGTTTTTGTGATCTGGATCATCCATTCATAACCTTTCCATTTTGAGTATGTGATGACAGCAATATATACTCTGTCTTTAAATGTGTATCAATTTTGTGTCCACTTATTTTAGTTTAACAGCCTATAATCCCGGAAATGGAGCGAAAAATTGTTAGTTCCCAGGTTAATTCTTTGTCTCATGGGCAGTGTAACCACAGTTTTATTAATTCATTAAGGGGTTAAAATGCTAACTTTAAAGTGATAGCCACAAACAGCTCTTCTGATTTTTCACCTGGTGTGGATAAAAACAAACCCTTGTTGCTCGAATCATAATGTAAAGATAATAGCAGCATCCCCACTCAATGGAAGTGTATTAGCACATTGTTAGCTAATCTCTTCCCTACTGAGTTGGACTCAGAGTTTTCACACAATACCTACATGTGTTTTGTGCACATTAGAGTTTGATAAGTGTTGGTATGTATTACACTGCAGTTTTATGACTGTGATATTTTCAATTGCCTTTCTGTAGGCCTTTGCTAGGTTAATTGTAAACATTTAGAATCATTGCCTCAAATGAACATTTTTAGGGCAGTGCTTTTCAGGCATATTTGCATCAGAAACACCCAGAAGAGCTTTATAAACACACAAGGCCTTCACTTCAAGCCTGCCAGGTTTTAGGAAGATACCGGTATCTTTTTAAAGCACCTCCAACAATTCGACTCATTAAGATACTCTAAGAACTCTGCATTATAGACAGGTTTCTCTTGGGTAAAAATACCACTTCCGCCTTGAACTACAGTGTTAGAGTGTGAACAAGGACAACATTGCAAAACCACCACCACCCATGTTTCCTTTTCTTACTTTGATTCAGTGCATTGTATACATCACAATCCTAGTCTATACTTTATTTGGTCATGCATGCCAACTTCGTCATGAGGATTTGTGTGTGTGTGTGTGTGTGTGTGTGTGTGTGTGTGTGTGTGTGTGTGCAGATGATAGAAGGAAGGTGAGCGAATAGTAACGTTTTACATAAGAGTGTTTAATTTGAAATTAACTTATGAAAGAAATGATGATTCTTTGCATGACCGGTTTTGATCCTTCCTTGTTCTTCTCCAAGGATAACAAAGCAGATGTAATTTTAAAGTACAATGCAGCTGAAGCTAGAAGTCTGAAGGCTTACGGAAAACTTCCAGAATATGGTAGTTAATATCAAAGTTTTTACATTTCCTTGTCTTCTCATAGCATTTGTTAGTTAGTGTTTAGGTGAAGCAGTTGTTTCAGAATTCTCTATTATGTATTTTTACATATAGGCTTCAATTCACTGTAACTGTGTACTAAATACTTCAGTATATTAACAACTTAGTAATGGATTCTCTTCCTACAATATGTTCTTTGGGTGGCGAATTATAAAGTTTACAGACTCAAGACTTATCTGTAAGAATTGTTAAAGTAGTGCCTCTTGTGAACAATTCTTAAGAGAGTATACCTGGTTTCAGAAACTCTATAACAACAATTATGGTACTGGTATGGATTTTTATGGAGCAGTGTTCAGTGTTTCTTAGTATATAGAGTGTCGTTGTGGTGTTTTGTGGAGAGTGTTTTTAAAAGATATCCCTTTTATTTCTTAAAGAGAAAAGTATTCTATTCTTCCTCTAGTAAGCTTGGAAAGATTAAAATATGCTTCTGGTAACAAAAGAGAGGACATATACTAAACTCACGTTTTGAACATGAGAGCAGTGTTACTTTTTCTATTACAGTGCATTTTATTATAAAGTGAGGTGATTTTTAGGAAGAGTGAAGATTCTGATGACAATTAGGCCATTTAAGAAATCCTAAGATAAGTGGGAATCAGATCAATACTTACTTGGCTGTGAATTTCTTTTAGTGGTTTCATTGTGACTTTGTTCTCTGTGATATGTTTGCAGTTAGGAAGATTTTTCTCGGAATGAGACAGTTGAATCGAAGATTGAGTCCAAGCAGTTTCTTGTACAGTTCAGTGTTTCACTATTTATCCAGTATTATTTTTTTAAATCAGCAATTAATCTAGGAACACCTTGATTTGATATTTTTAAGAGTATGCTCTTACTGTGTTTTTAGCAGAACATAGTGAAACAGATACCTTTGATCCTGAAGATGATGACGAAATCCAGTTTAAGGACACTGCAGGTGAGGATGAAGACATTGAGGTGAGGTGTAAGTCCAGATTGAACCATGTGCATGTGTGCTCTTTCATGTCTTGTACAAGAAAGCAGCCACATCTTCCACCACCTCAGGTCTCAGAAGGTTGAACGCTTGAATTGAATATATATTGAAGAGTAGGTATCCATGAATTTGAATATTCATTAAAATTCAAGAACCACTGTGTCAACCGTTGTGAATTTTTGAAAACTTTATAATTCATGGGATCCTTGTTTGTTTGTTTTCTTAAATCAATTAGGTCTGACAGTGGGCACTTCATAATGACACTTTATTACGCAAGGGGGGTCTACAGAGATAGCATTAAGATGTTTTGCAGACAGGTTTAAAATGTATCATCTCCCAAAGCTGGTACGTTAATAGAAGTAAAGTATGCTGCAGTCAGTTTGCTGAAGCTCTGGAATTTTAGTGTACTCCAAAGCATTCTTAAAATGAAGGCCTGTTTTGTTGCCCATGTGTTTAGAAGTTACATTAATTGTCCTGTATCTCTCTAGGACAAACTTTTAGTTTGGAGTTTTTGTGTGTGAAATGGTTGCTTATCTTGGTAAGGAGAAAGTGGTGATAAGACTTAAATACCTCACTGTTCTACTATGAATGTATTTCAGTAAAAATTTTATTGATTTGTATCTCTTGACTTTTCAGACAGACATATCAATAATTGCAATGACAGTATGGTTTATATATACTCTTGTAAGGCCTGTTAGGTGTCTTCTTCCTGTTTTGGTCCTTCGTGCAAAAACGTCAATGACTGTTGGATTGAATACTAAGGTAGAATTTCAGAATTCCGAGAGGAGATTTTAGGAAGTCTAAATTGCATCACTGCCCTAGTACACAGATTTCAATATCTTTCAGTCACCAACGTTTTTATTAAGAGCATTTTCAGACACTCAGAGAAACTGAATTTTAAGTGGAAGTGAGCAATCACATATTTCCCAAGATTATACAGCTTGCGACTTTCTACACAGTCTGTCGCATCAATCCTGTCCATACCAGTCCATTTATACTTTGATGGATTTCCCAATCATTTAGAAAATGAAACCAAGGCACTTCCCTGGTGGTCTAGAATTTTCAGATTCTCAGTGTCCACTGTGGGGGTCGTGAGTTCAATTCCTGCTCCGAAAAGAATGATCAGCAGCCTGCGTGGCATGGCCAAAAAGAACCTTGAAAACCCAGGCTCTTTGAGATGAGTCACACTATGAATTAGAACAGCTGGATATGCACCTTCAATGGAGACATTTTTGCCATTTTTTTAAAGCCAGATTGTTACAGATTTTTAAACGTATGATAATACTCTACTGAGGTGAACGTGAAGTCGTTCAGTAGTGTCTGACTCTTTGCGACCTCTTGGACTGTAGCCTACTAGGCTCCTCCGTCCATTTCAGTGAGGTTCTCTGTTCAAGATTACTGGAGTGGGTTGCCATTTCCTCTTCCAGAGGATCTTCTCGACCCAGGTCTGGAAACCGGGTCTCCAGCATTGCTGGCAGATGTTTTACCCTCTGAGCCACCAGGGAAGCCCTATAATCTACTGATGTTGTATGCATTTTAAAGTGCACGAGAAATAGGAAAGGAAAAGGGATTAGAAAAGTATTGTTGCAGTATCATTAAAAGCGTTTTTTCATTTTTTCTCTTCCGGTTTTGTTATCATTTATCAGAGGCTCTAACAATTTTACGTCGATTTTTGTTTTATATATTTTGACGCTTCCATCATCGTCTTTTATGTATTTGGAGTTTTGAATCATGTAAAGGTTAAAATGAACATCTCAAAGATGTCATGTCTATCATAGCTAAAGAAAAAAAGGCAGTTTCACTTGAAAGAGTGGACGCTGATCTTTATGAATCCGTTGTAAATCAGAAACTGAAAAATGATTACATACAAAGAAGGATTCCAGTAATCAAGTGTCTTTTAAATGGGTTTCAGTTTAATGATATCTTTGTAGTATCTAGGTCATTTGTAATGCTGACAACAGATTTCATAGAAATGCTGTCCTCTCTCTCTTACATTTTGTTCAGTTTTGCCAGAGATTCCTTGTGGCTAAATTAATTCTGTGGAGGTACAACTGACAGCTATTTTCTGTGGTAAGAATGTAAAATGCACCAGTTGCATAGTATGTTATTTGAGACCTGAACGTTGTCACGCCTGAGCTAGGGTTGAAGGCAAGGAATCTAACCAAAGGGAACACTTGAACCCCAAGTCCCACAGAGATAAGTCTTGTTTTAGACGGAAAAGATAACAGCTTTTTGTAGCTGTGACTAAGCAGCTCAGTTAGGGAAAGGACAAAAGACAAGGGTAATTAAAAGCATTAGTGTTATTTTGGAAATTCTGTTTAGTTTTATTTGTTTTATGTCAGAATCGCAGTTCTTATCAGAGTTAGTTATCCTGGGATTAATTAGAGTGTTTCTCCTGCGATCAGACTGTATCAGAAGAATTTGATTTAGTACTGTCCTTCACTCTTTAGGATAAGAAAAAAGGCTAAACTCCAATTAAGATGAATAAGTAAATTTAAATCATGGAAAAAGAGAATAGCTTGCATAACATGTTCTATTCTCTTGGAGATCATAGAGATTCAGTGAAAACACACAGGAACTGTGAAAACAATCTGGTCAGTGTCCTTAACTTTAGTTCAAACGGACTTTGTAATTACTGTAAGATGATCCTATATGCATTATTAGAATTAATTTTTTTGTAGGTCTGATGTTCTTTTCACTTACAGATCTGTATTGAACGCAGAGGTCTGAGGATCATGCACCCTTTGAATTTTGGTCATCATCTGCTAAGAAGACTAAAACCTCAGTATGAATGTAGTTTAAGGCACACTGTGCCTTAAATGATGTGCCTTAAATAAACAATGGTTTGTTTTCGTTGTTTGCAAGTATCATATTTCTTTTAAAAACTGATGAAGCTGAAGTATTCTGAGTAAAATGTTAGCACTTGCTTCTTTCAATGTAATGGAAACACACCACAAATTATGCATCAAAACACTGGAAAGGAAGAAGAGAGAAGATTCCTCTCCTGTTTGACCTCCAGTTAATGGGTGTTTTAAATAAACTTGTCTGTTTGAATGGACTTGTCTGTTTGCAGAATCTTTCTATGTATTCCAGTTATCTAAAGGTTTCTTGAGATTTTGATAGACTGTAAAGAAAGCAGAAGTATGCATTTGAAGCTAATGAAAAGGGCAATTTTCTTACTTACCTTGCCCAAGTGTAATTTTATTCTGTTTGATAACATATATTCTTTTCAAAATTTGGGGTTGCCAACATCATAAGAAGGGCATTTCCAAATGAAGATTTCAGAAGACAGGTTGGAGTCATATGTTCAATTGATGGATTAGAAATTGCAGAAATTTGACAGTAATTAATACTCAGTTTTCTTAACGTTGAAAGTTTTGATCTGTTTGTTGAGAATGTTTTTACTTAGCATTTTATTTTATTTTATTTTGGTAATTAATTTATTTTTTATTGGAGGCAAATTATTTTACATTATTATATTGGTTGGTTTTGCCATACATTGACATTAATTTGCCCCGGGTTTACATAAGTTCCCCTTCCTGAACCCCCTTCCCACCTCCCTCCTCCCTTTATCCTCCCTCTGGGTCATCCCCGCATGCCAGCCCCGAGCATCCTATAACATGCATTGACCCTGAACTAGTGATTCGTTTCACATATGACAGCATACGTGTTTCAATGCCATTCTCCCAAATCATCCCACCCTCACCCTCTCCCATAGAGTCCCAAAGACTGTTCTATACATCTGTGTCTCTTTTGCTGTCTCGTATACAGGGTTATCATTTGCATCTTTCTAAATTCCATATATATGCGTTAGTATACTGTATTGGTGTTTTTCTTTCTGGCTTACTTCACTCTGTATAATAGGCTCCAGTTTCTACTTAGCATTTTAAATATTTATCAAGTACGACAACCATGGAGGGTAAAGTCACTAGATGATCCTTTACAGATAAAATTGGTTGTATGTAATTTCATTCTCAAAAGTCATGTGCATTATAACCAAATAGTGCTCAGTTTTTTGAGTATTAGAATCACATTGTACGTGTGAAAATCTAATTTCCTAAGTAAATTCTGGAAAGTAAGTCTTTTGTTAATTTTCCCTTGGCTGAGATAAGGGAAAGGAAGGAACAGCCACTGAATAATACAAGAAAGTGTTGCACTCAGTATATTTTGGCCTTGCTTTGTGTCACTGGTGTATTTATGGGTCTGTGTATTTTACAGCAAATTTCAATACTAACTTTGATTTTTAACAGTGTGATTTGAAATTATCCTCTGTATTAAGACGAAATGAAGTTCATTCCTTGTTTTATGACCTCAATAAAAATTTACTTGTGTGTAGTGAGAGACCATTCATCTAGTAATTTCTGAAACATATTTCTTCTGAGAATTTATAGGGAATCCATATTTAGCTGGTTTCTGTAATACAAAAAAGGAGAGTAAACCCTCGGATGGTTCAGAGCAAGTGATGCTAGGTATTCTTTCCCAGATTATAAACTGAGTGTGTACATAATGAAACCCAAGAAAAAAATTCACCGGTGTGTTTTTTGGTGCCTAATCTGTGAACTTCCTGAACACTCATATGCTGAATGCATTTGAGATGGAGGACTAGTTTTAACACTCAAGAAATAAACTTGAGAAGTTGACTTCATGAATAATCAAAGCTTCCTGGTTCTTTAGTACTTTTTACACATGTTTCTTCAACCCTTGGCCAAAAATAGAAGAATCTGCACACATGACACAGTGAAAAACTTCTCTGTGTACTTTCTCATACAAATATGGGCTTGTCCAAAGACTTAACCTTCACTTACATTGTGTTTGCTAGTTGTCATGGTCTGGTTGTTGTACGCTTGTTTGTTTTGGTTTTTGTTTTTATTTTCCTAAAATTGTGTACTGATGTCCTAACGCCAGAAGATGATAACATTGTGCAGCAGGCCCTCTGGGATGTCCTTCTGCCACCACGGAGGAACTGTTGGACAAGTTCACACTGGCAATCAAGTTGTCATGATCCCATTCCCTGAGCTTTCCTTCCAGGAACCACACAAAAATGGCCCCGAACTTAGCACTGAGCTGACTTGAAGCACTTGTATATTATTCTGCACCCCTCAAGATCATTCTTTGTCAATGCTGCACCATCATCACAGTCCAAACACCCGCAGAGCTGCAACATTCTTTGTGAGGTTCCTCTGGTCTTCCTAAGTGTATTTTTCTCTTTGGAACTTTCCTTTTCCCCAAAGTGTTATCTCACTGTACCAGGAAAAGGTCAAAAAAGAGGTCTTCCAAGAAGCCAAAGAGAATGTTACAGGCCAAAGGCTCTGATACAATTTTGTGAAGGAGATGCACATGGATCCCAAGAGTCCTGCCAAAATAAGGCACTGGACGTAATGCTAGAATGTTAAGGGGCTTTCCTTCCCATTGGCTCTGCTCTTTACTACTATCCACACACACAGTGTCCCCACAGAGTGGCACCCTGGGAATCCGACCCACTCTGGGCCCACAGCTCATGCCTCTTGAAGCCTTTATCCCCACCAGTCATCACTGACTTACTGAACACCAGTTCTCTCATTCTGCAGCCCTTATTAGGCTGTGGTAGCTAGGCCTACAGCTCAGGAATCCCTGATAGCCTACACAGCATGTGGTCCATGGACCCCAGTTTACAGTTGGGCTGGGTACATCCAAGACACTCAGATTCCAAGTTCCCTGTGAGAGTCACGTGGTGTAAATTTCCTTCAGGGTGCCCATTACAAAATGAGAAATTGCGCTCCAGCGAGTTAGACAGAACCCTCCCTCAGGTGCAGAGCCACACCACTGTCCCTCTGCCCTCCACAGAGAAGGATGAGAACACAAAGAAAGGAAGGAATTCACATCAGGACTTTAGGCATGGACAATCGTGCATGTTTGGAAGGAGTGCTATTCCCTGATTCCTGGAGCGTTAAACCAGCTGGCTCTGAACTTCTCCTTTTCTCTCTTTTCTAGGGTCCATGCATGCAAACAGCATGCCTGTTTAGCTTCATCACTGTTCCCTCATTCATAGGCACACTGTGGCAGAGGGGCACAAACACACATCTCACACCTCTGCTTTCTTCAGGTTTCTGCACTGCTAGGTAGGCTGGAAGTGCCAAAATGGATTTGAAATTCACACACTGTCTCTAATAGGATGCCTGGCATTTTACACTGACCACCTACTTTAGCAAGACATTTGCCTTGCATGGTGCCAGTATGTGCCACACTTGGAGAAGGAGTGTTCCGGATTACAGGTTAATGATCCCAGGCAGCACTAGCCCAGGCTGTACACTGTCTCCTTCCCACATGTGGAGCTAGTCTCTAGGGCAGCAGGCTCTCTGTGCCTCCTCCTCTAAGTCTCTGCCCTTTTCTGAAGAACCTTGACCTCTTCACAATCCTGGGTCCTGCCTTAGTCACGACCACTATTTCCACTTGGCAGCCAATGCCCCCACAGACAGAGGGGCCCACAAACAGGGGTTTTGAAACCCCTCAGCACTTGATTTACTCTGGTTGATAACTCAAACCCTTCACCCTCTCTTACGATACAAACACAGAAAATGACACAGGAGAAATTGTGAGCTTGTTTATGTCTCCTGATGTAATTGCAGACTTGTGGACCCACTAACTGGAGTAGCCACTGGCCATCCTTTCCTCATTCCTGTCCTGGGCAGGGGCACTGCAGAGTTGTGGGAAACTAGTCTCCCCTGATCTGTGGATGCCTCATTCTTACACTTCTGGTTGTTCCACATCTCATGTTCTTTAACCTTCATTTCTGTGTTTGCAGTGAGCCAAACACGTACACACACACACACACACACACAAACACAAGTGACACAATATACACATGCAAGGCACAGGGACACAAACACAAACAGGGATTCATGTGTCCACACCTGAAAAGCCAGTGGTTTATATGAAATATAGAGATTTCTTATTTCTTATAGGAAAATCTTCATTCTGATCTTCAAATGTGAATTATAGAGGGATCCAGCATACATGAAAGAAATCCAGCATCTACAGAAATTTTTTTTTTGTATAAAAATTACAGAGAATTCCATATTTTGGGGGTAGAAATTCGTTGTCTTTTTATATGTATGAGAAATATGAAGAATTCCATATTTCATGAAGAAACAGTGGTGCCCATATTTTCATTTGTGAAACAGAGGTGATTCCAACACTATATTGGTTCTCTGTATCTTAAGGAAACCAGTGCCAATGTTTTCATGTGTGAAATATAGAGAAATCTCCACCCTGATTTTCATACATGAAAAACAGAGAATCCCATATTTCATATAAGAAAATCTGCATACAGATTTTCATGGAGTGAAAAAAATTCAATATTTCATGAAGTAAAAATAGCACTGAGATTTTCATAAATAAAATTTAGAGAATTCCAATTTTAACTGTAAAAAAACACCTGATTTTCATATGTGAAATATAAAGCATTCCATATTTTATGTAGTTAAATGGGTGTGCAGATTTTGATATGTGAAATATACAGAACTGCAGATTGCTTCTGGGAAAATGGCACCCACTTTTTCTTATGTGATATATGAGATGTTCAATACTTCCTATAGGAAAATTTGAGATTTTCTTATGTGATAAATATAGAATTTCATATTTCATGTAAAAAATGGGTGGTCAGATATCAAATGTGATATATAGAGAATTCCACATTTCAAGTGGGAGAAAATTGGCACCCATTTATTCATTCATGTAATATAGAGAGGTCAATAATTTTGTTACAAATATCTGACCTGAAATTTCCTTATTTGAAAATCTCATAGATCATGTATGAAAACCTGTTCACAGATTTCTATATCTGAAATGTAGAGATTTCATGGTATATGTAAGAAAATTTGTTCCCAAATTTCTATGTCAAATATAGAAATTTACATATTTAGGTAAAAATTTTATTACGATTTTCATATATGTAATACACAGAATCCCATACATTGATATAGCAGAAAAAACTTTGCTCCAATTATCTACTGTAAAATATACATAACTCCATATTTCATTTAGGAAAACTTCTAATGTGATGTACACACTTGAAACACAAAAGTCCATAGGTCACATATGAGAATCTATGTCTACAAAGCCTGTGCTAGTCTGCTTACTGTGAAGTACAATGAATTTGATACTTAATGAAGGAAAACTAATGTCCATTTTTTCAAATATTAAACAGAGAATTCCATATATTGTGTAGGAAAATGTGCAGTTTAATATGAAGGCTTTAACATTTCATTTCAGACTTTCATATATGGAATATCGTGAATCCCATATTTATGTATGAAAATTCATGCCTAGGTTATCATTTGTGAAATATAGAAAATTACATATTTAATGTGGAACAAAGAGCATGTGTATTTTCATATGTGATACACTTAAATCTAGGATATCTGTGATCAGATTCTTTTTTATCTGAAATAGAAAGTGTACCAAATTTCATGTAACTTAATCTCTGTCTAGACTTTCATTTGTGAAATTTTCTTATTTCATATTTTAGGAATGAAAATTTGCTCCTGGAATTTCATGTTTGAAATTCAGTGCAGAGAATTACACTCAGAAAATTCAATTGAGTAGCTCATTTGTGAAATATAAATTTCCATACTTCAATAAGGAAATTGTGTGCTAAAATTTTCCTATGTGAATAACAAATAATTCTATATTCATGGCAGAAAATATGTACACAGATATTCATATGTCAAACATATAGTAATCCCTATATCATTACCAAAAATTTACAGCTAGATAATTAAATGTGATATAGATTTCATATTTCATGTGGAAAAACCTGCACCTGTATTTTCATATGTGATATATATATAACTGAATAGCTGATGTAAGAAAATCCTCGTTGAGGTTTGCACATGAATGAAACAGAGCAGCCTAAAGTAGTGCTGTGGAGTAACCGAGAGGAATAGAGTGGGAAGGAAGTTGTGGGAAAGCTTAAGGATCTGTGGGACACATGTACACGAATGGCTCATTAACACTGATGTATGGTAAAAGACATCACAATATTGTATAGTAAACATCATCCAGTTAAAATAAATTAGTTTAAATTATTAACAAAATAAGAAGAAAGAAATGTACAAAGATCTCTACACAATGCTCTGTTTTGGCCTAAATGGGAAGGCATTCCAAGAGGGAAGGGATTTATGTATTCATATAACTGGTTCATTTTGATGTACAGCAGAAACTGATACAAGAGTGTAAAGCAACTATACTCCAATAATTTTTTTGTTAAATATTACAATTCAACCAAGGAAGACAAAAAATTCATCATTGCATGATACTGTTAGTTAAAAATACCTGAGTTATAGAAACAGAGAGATATAATTATCAGGGCTATATCAGTGGAATGGGGCATAATGGAGCTGAAGCCCTTAGCTCAAGAACATTAGTGAAGTTAGAAGACCAGCTCCACCAACAGTCATATATATATATATATATATATATATATATATATATATATATATATATATATATGAGCACCCTTTAAAAATCCTCCTGAAATCCCCAAAAGCTTTCAGGAAAGGGAAGGGACGCAACAAAGGTCCGTCTAGTCAAGGCTATGGTTTTTCCCGTGGTCATGTATGGATGTGAGAGTTGGACTTTGAAGAAAGCTGATTGTCGAAGAATTGATGCTTTTGAACTGTGGTGTTGGAGAAGACTCTTGAGAGTCCCTTGGACTGCAAGGATATCCAACCAATCCATTCTAAAGGAGATCAATCCTGGGTGTTCATTGGAAGGACTGATGCTAAAGCTGAAACTGCACTACTTTGGCCACCTCATGCGACGAGTTGACTCACTGGAAAACACTCTGAAGCTGGGAAAGGTTGGGAGCGGGAGGAGAAGGAGACGACAGAGAATGAGATGGCTCGATGGCATCACCGACTCTGTGGACGTGAGTTTGAGTGAACTCCGGGAGTTGGTGATGGACAGGGAGGCCTGGCGTGCTGTGATTCATGGGGTTGCAGAGAGTTGGACACGACTGAGTAACTGAACTGAACTGAACTGACTGAAGGGACGAATGTGATTGACTGTTGCAAATTTCTTGCTGTCAGATTCTCTGTACTTGAAGTATATGCTACAGCGTCTTTGCCCAGGGCCCTCCAGGATCTCTCTCCTTGGGTTGAGTAGCAAGCTGTGGAATATGTACACAAGCTAAAAGCTGTGTCTTGCAGAGGCCCAGAGCTCTTGCTAGAGTCACTCACTGGCCCGGCCCAGTGTTCAGAGCAATAGCTAAACTCTTTCCCATTCCCACCTCTCTGCCCTAAAGCTTGTGGCAATCTGCATGGGTCACACTCTAAGGGACCAAGATCCCACTAGGGGAGACTGAAATTACTGAGTCCTAGTTGTTTGCTGGACGCCCGGCTCCCTCACTGAAGGTGGTTGTACAAGATATGAGGACCTTGGTAAGACCAGGGCACAGAGAACTGAGAGCTGCCTCCTCAGCAGAGACTGGGCACTGGTGGGAGCACTGACTGGGTGCTGGATAAATGTTCCCAGACAGGAAATGAGGGACCCCTTCCTTCTAACCAGGGCCTTAGAAGGTGAAAGTAAATACTGGAACATTTCCTTTCAACATAGGGAATAACAAGTTTATAGGAACACAGTTACACCACATAATTTACTTCAAGTACAGAGGATCTGACAGCAAGTAATTTGCAACAGCTAATCAAACACCTTCCTCATCTTTCAATAAGAAGTGGAATTTGCTGAAAGCTTTCGGGGGATTTCAGGATTTTTAAACGTGTAAACCACCCATCTCTTTGTATTCAGTTCAGTTGCTCAGTCGTGTCCAACTCTTTGCGACCCCATGAATCACAGCACGCCAGGCCTCCCTGTCCATCACCAACTCCGAAGTTCACTCAAACTCATATCCAACGAGTTGGTGATGCCATCCAGCCATCTCATTCTCTGTCATCCCTGTCTCCTCCCACCGCCAATCCCTCACAGCATCAGAGTCTTTTCCAGTGAGTCAACTTGTCGCATGAGGTGGCCAAAGTCTTGGATTTTCAGCTTTAGCATCAGTCCTTCCAATGAACACCCAGGATTGATCTCCTCTAGAATGGACTGGTTGGATCGCCTTGCAGTCGAAGGGACTCTCAAGCATCTTCTCCAACACCACAGTTCAAAAGCATCAATTCTTTGGCTATCAGCTTTCTTCACAGTAAACCAACCATCTCCTTGTATAGCCCTGCAATAACTCTCTCTCTCTGCATTAAGCTCCAGTGCTCTGATATTGCCTGGCCTAACTATGCTGCAAACATGGATGCTCGTTAACAGTATCACCTCATTTCTGATTTCTGTGGAGGTTAAGAGAGTATCTGTAAGAAGGTCTCATTCTAAAACCACATACAGTCATGAAAATTTTTAAAGTTTATCATTTTTCTGTAGAAAACAATGAGTAAACATTGGTGGCTACCCCAATTACCAGGTTAATTTAGGGCAAAATAACTGGAAAAAAATGTGATTAGGTCTTGTTTAAGGACTACTTTTCATTTTGTAAATTTTGTAATCAACTCTGCTTGCTAGGATTAGTTCAGACTCTGTCATGTCTGAATCTTTACCACTCCGTGAACTTCAGCACGTCAGGCTTCCTTGTCCTTCTCAATCTTGACAAGCAAGCTCAAATTCAAATCCATTTAGTCGGTGATGCCATCCAACCATCTTGGCCTCTGTCATTTCCTTCTCTTCCTGTCTTCAATCTTTCCCCACATCAGGCTCTTTTGCAATGAAATGGATCTTCACGTCAGGTGGCCAAAGCATTGTGGCATCAGCTTCAGCATTAGTCCTCCCAATGAATATTATGGACTGATTTCCTTTAGGATTGATTGTTTTGATCTCTTAGCACTCCAAGGGACTCTCAAGAGCCTACTGCAATACCACAATTGAAAAACATCAGTTATTTGACACGTGACTTTCTTATTGGTCTAAGTCTCACACCAATTCATAACTACTGCAAAAACCATAACTTTGACTATATAGACCTTTGTCAGTAAAGTAATGGGCCTGCTTTTTAAAATGCTGTATAGGTATTGATAGCTTTTCTTCAAAAGAGCAAGCGTGTTTTAATTTCATTGCTACAGTCAAAAGCAGTATTTTGTACCCCCCCCAAAAAAAAAATAGTTGGTCATTTTTCTGTTTCCCCATCTATCTACCATGTCTGAATGCCATGGTCTTAGTTTTTTGTACGTTGAGTTTTAAGTCAACTTTTTCACTCTCATCTTTCACTTTCAACCAGAGCCTCTTTAGTTCCTCTTCACTTTCTTCCATAAGGAAGGTGTCATCTGAATATCAAGGTTATTTTTATTTCTTCCTGCAATCTTCATTCCATCTTGTGTTTCTCCAGTCCTTCATTTCTCATGATGTATTTTGCATATAAGTTAAGTAAATGAGATGACAATATTCAACCTTGACATACCTACACTTTTCCAAATTGGACCAGTCCTTTGTTGCAGACAAAGTTCAATATATTGTTTCCTGATCTGCATTCAGAAGTCTCAGGTGGCAGGGCAGTTAAGGTGGTCTGGTATTCCCATCCATTTAAGAATTTTTCAGATTGTTGTGATCCACACAAAGTCTTTAGCACAGTCAATGATTTGCTGGATCTGGATGAAGCACAAACTAGAATCAAGATTGCCTAGAGAAATATCAGTAACTTCAGAAATGCAGATGACATCACCCTGATAGAAAAAGTGAAGAACTAAGGAGCATCTTGACTAAAGTGAAAGAGGAGAGTGAAAAAGTTGGTTTAAAGCTCAACATTCAGAAAGCTGAATGTTTTAAGATCATGGCATCTGGTCCCATCACTTCACGGGAAATAGGTGGGGAAACGGTGGAAACAGTGGTTGACTTTATTCTTTTGGTCTCCAAAATCACTGCAGATGGTGATTTCAGCCATGATTAAAAGATATTTACTCCTTAGAAGGAAAGTTATGACCAACCTAGACAGCATATTAAAAAGCAGAGACATTATTTTGCCAAGGAAGTCCCATCTAGTCAAGACTATGGTTTTTCCAGTAGTCATGAATGGATGTGAGAGTTGGACCATAAAGAAAGCTGAGCCCAGAATTTATGTTTTGGAACTGTGGTGTTGGATAAGACTCTTGAGAGTCCGTTGGACTCCAAGGAGATCCAAGCAGTCTATCCTAAAGGAGATCAATGGTGGGAGTTGATGCTGAAAATACAATGTTTGGTCACCTGATTTGAAGAGCTGACTCATTAGAAAAGACCCTGATACTGGGAAAGATTGAGGGCAGGAGGAGAAGGAGATGACAGAGGATGAATTGGTTGGATGGCGTCCCCAAATCAGTGGAAATGAGTTTGGGTAAACTCTGGGAGTTGGTGATGGACAGGGAAGCCTGGCATGCAGCGGTTCATGGAGTCACAAAGAGTCAGATACGACTGAGAGACTGAACTGAACTGATGTACAAAATAAAACTTTTGTCTGTGTAAAGTATTAGTAGTTTACTTATCATGTGCATCACTTTTTTTTTTTCCCACATAACTGCTTTCTGGGTTGAGAAGACACAATTAGTTGGTTGAAATCTGTGACACAGATGAATATACTTCAGTACCAAGTGAAAAGATGGAAATCAATTTTATGAATAAGTTGTATTCTCTCAAAATTTGTATGTTGAAAACCTAACCCTGTTTGTATTTAGTCAAAATATGAATAAACTCTCATTTCTTTCTGACCCTATTTGGAAATAGAACCTCTAAATATGTACTTAATATAATTGTTTCTCTGGAAGAAAAGGTGATCAGAGAAAACACAGAAACATTACTATGTGAAGAAAAAGGCAGAAGATGGACAGTCACTATCCAGAAGAAGAAGAAAAAATAAATCTGCCTACCATTTGATTGCTGACTTGATCCCCAGAAGTTTGAGGGGAAAATTAATTAAGCTAACTGGTATGGTATGGTACACCTGATATAGCAACACAAATACCCACAAACTCTTTGCAAAGAGGCTATCAATTTCAAGTGAGACTCCTTTTCCTACCTATGTACTCAGGGAAAGGAAACTAGTAAAGAACTTTCTTACCCATAATCCTTACAGGTTCCTAATGCTCACTAAGAATATTCAAGTTTCTTTAGAGACTCAACTAGGCTATAATTTATTCTTATTTTATCGGTAAATTTGACCTAGGGAAGATTAGAATGTGAATAATTTACGGGAAGTAGTAGAAAAAAATAAGTGTATCAGGAAGGTATTTTGTCCTCGTAAGAAAGATGCAGTCCACTCCTTTTATTCTTACCATAGATTTCTTGCTAAATCCCTAGGAGACAACGTGTAGTGACAAAGGAATTGCTGCCTATTTCATCAGTGAAATAAAAAAATGTTGATGCCATTGCAACCTTGCCTCCCTAAGCTCCGTATAAAGACATTAGATGGCAGTAGCCATGGGGAAGTTTAAAGGATCTCAAGGCCTCCCAAGCATTGGAACCACGTGGGCCTTCTCTCCAGTCAATTTTCCAGGCATGTTGGTATCACCTTCTCTGTGGCAGAATTTGTAGTCTACTGCTACCACACTTATCAAGAGTCCTCTGGATTTCTGAGAACCCCAAGAGATCACCATTCAAGGTTGAAAACTGCAAGCTTACAATCCAGTCCAACCTGACAGGCTCCACCCCATGTAGATGTATATGATCCTCAACCACAACAAGGGCTGTGACGAGCAGAAAAACCACAGCTTCAGGCAACTTCACTGTTAACACCTACAGCTATGTCAGGGACATGTCGCAAGTGAAGACTTTAGGTCCTCTACTGAGACAGACATTCGATACCAAACTGCAAACAGGCTTGGCTGCTAACCAAGATTTATTGGCCTTCTTACTAGTTGACATCCGCTTGTGAAAGGGTGCCGGTTGTACATCCAGAAAACCAAGTGACAGAGACGGGGAGGCGATAGGTTGCAGCGACTGCGGTCGCCAAACACCTGGTCACCTGAGCTGCTCGGAACTGGGAAGGGCACAAACCGCAGGCCCAACTGAATCTGTGCCTTTGTGGAGTACCCGAGTACCTGAACCTGAATGGTTTTGACCTGGAAAGTGCATGCAAACCAGTGAAGCTTCAGACAGTTCCTGGCAGAACAACCTAGAGCCTGTGCAGTGCACACTGGGACAGCAAACCCAGTGTGGCAGAGACACTTAGAGTACGCCCCACAGATGCCAGTTCCTCCCTCCCCACAGCGCAACTGAACAAGGGAGCTTAAAAAAGTGACCACCACCTTCCCTTTGTATCAGGGTGGAAATTAGACACTGAAGAGATCAGCAAACAGAAGTTGAAATAGAGGGAATAACCTTGGAAGTGCTAGATGGCGAAGTCTTGAGGCTAATGCAGGAATGAGACTGAAAATCAGAGGCAGAGGCTTAAGTCCAAATCATGAGAACACCAGAGAGTTCCTGACTCCAGGGAACATTAATTGATAGGAAATCATCCAATGCCTCCATACTTACACTGAAACCAAGCATCATCCAAGGATCAACCAATTCCAGAGTAAGACATACGATTCAAATTCTCCAGCAACACAGGAAAATAGCCCTGAATTTCAGTATAAAGGCTACCCAACGTCACTCCAAAACTATTGACATCTCATAACTCATTACTGGACACTTCATTGCACTCCAGAGAGAAGAAATCAAGCTCTACCCTCAAGATCACTGATACAAGCTTCCCTAACCAGGGAAGCTTGACAAATAACCCATCCAACCCCACACACAGTGAGGAAACTTTACAATAATGAGAACTCCACAAATTGCCAGAAGACGGAAAGGCCACCCCAAACACAACAATATAAGCAAGATGAAGAGGCAGAGATATACCAGCACGTAAAGGAACAGGATAAATGCCAACTAATCCAAACAAAAGGGGAAGAGATAGGGAACCTACCTGATAAAGAATTCCAAATAATGATGGTGAAAATGATCCAAAAGCTTGAAAACAAATTGGAGTTACAGACAAATAACCTGGAGACAAAAATTGAGAAGATGCAAGAAAAGTTTAACAAGGATCTAGAAGAAATAAAAGAGTCAATATACAATAATTCAATAGATGAGATAAAAAGCACTGTAGAGGGAAGCAACAGTAGAGTAACGGAGGCAGAAGATAGGATAAGAGAGTTAGAAGATAAAATGGTAGAAATAAATGAAACAGAGAGGAAAAAGAAAAACGAATTAAAAGAAATGACGACAGTATCAGAGACCTCTGGGACAATGTTAAATGCCCCAACATTTGAATCATAGAAGTCCCAGAAGAAGAAGAAAATAAGACCATGAGAAAATACTTGAGGAGATAATAGTTGAAAACTTCCCTAAAATGGGGAAGGAAATAATCACCCAAGTCCAAGAAACCTAGAGAGTCCCCAACAGGATAAACCCAAGGCGAAATACCCCAAGACACATATAATCAAATTAACAAAGATCAAACACAAAGAACAAATATTAAAAGCAGCAAGGGAAAAATAACAAATAACACACAAGGTGATTCCCATAAGGATAACAGCTAATCTTACAATAGAAACCCTTCAGGCCAGGAGGGAATGGTAGGACATACTTAAAGTACTGATAGAAATTAACCGACAGCCCAGATTACTGTACCATGCGAGGATCTCATTCAAATATGAAGGAGAAATCAAAAGCGTTACAGACAAGCAAAAGCTGAGAGAATTCAGCATCGCTAAACCAGCTCTCCAACAAATCCTAAAGGACTTTCTCTAGAGAAGAAACAGAGAGGGTGTATAAACTCGAACCCAAAACAAAAAACTAAATGGCAACGGGATCATACTTATCAATAATTACCTTAAATGTAAATGGGTTGAAAGCCCCAACCAAAGACAAAGGCTGGATGAATGGATACAAAAACAAGACCCCCACATATGTTGTCTACAAGAGACCCACCTCTAAATGAGGGACACAAACAGACTGAAAGGTAGGGGTTGTAAAAAGGTACTCCACGCAAAAGAAGACGAAAAGAAAGCAGGAGAAGTAATACGCATATCAGATAAAATAGACTTTAAAACAAAGGCTGTGAAAAGAGACAAAGAGGACACTACATAATGATCAAAGGATCAATCCAAGAAGAAGATAGAACAATTATAAATATATATGCACCCAACATAGGAGCACCGCATTATGTAAGACAAATGCTAGCAAGTATGAAAGGGGAAGTTAACAATAACACAATAGTAGTAGGAGACTTTAATACTCCACTCACACCTATGTATAGATCAACTAACAGAAAATTAATAGGGAGACACAAACATTAAATGATACAATAGATCAGTTACACTTATTAGGTCTCTATAGGACATTTCACCCCAAAACAATGAATTTCACCTTTTTCTCAAGCGCACACGGAACCATCTCTAGGATAGATCACGTCCTAGGCCATAAATCTAGCCTTGGTAAATTCAAAAAAATTTGAAATCATTCCAGGCATCTTTTCTGACCACAATGCAGTAAGATTAGATCTCAACTACAGGAGAAAAACTATGAAAAATTCCAAAATAAGGAGACTAGACAACATGGTGCTGAATAACCAACAAATCATAGAAGAAATCAAAATATGCGTAGAAACAAATGAAAATGAAAACACAACAACCCAAAACCTGTGGGACACTGTAAAAGAAGTACTAAGGGGAAAGTTCTTATCAATACAGGCATACCTCAAGAAACAAGAAAAAAGTCAAATAAATAATTTAACTTTTCACTTAAAGCAACTAGAAAAGGAAGAATCGAAGAATCCCAGCATTCGTAGAAGGAAAGAAATCGTAAAAATTAGGGCATAAATAAATGCTAAAGAAACAAAGGAGACTATAGCAAAAATCAACAAACCCAAAAGCTGGTTATTTGAGCGGGTAAATAAAATTGACAGACCACTAGTCAGACTCATCAAGAAACAAAGGGAGAAAAACCAAATCAATAAAATTAGAAATGAAAATGGAGAGATCACACAGACAACACAGAAATAAAAAGGATCTTAGAGACTACTATAAGCAATTATATGCCAACAATATGGACAACTTGGAAGAAATGGACAAATTCTTAGAAGAGGACAACTTTCCAAAACTGAACCAGGAAGAAATAGAAAATCTTAACAGACCCATTACAAGCACGGAAATCGAAACTGTAATTAGAAATCTTCCAGAAAACAAAAGCCCAGGTCCAGACGCATTCACAGCCGAATTCTACCAAAAATTTAGAGAAGAGCTAACACATATCCTACTCAAAACCTTCCAGAAAATTTCAGAGGTAGGAAAACTTCCAAACTCATTCTATGAGGCCAGCATCATCCTAACACCAAAACCTGACAAAGATGGCGCAAAAAAGGAGAACTACAGGCCAATATCACTGATGAACATAGATGCAAAAATCCTTCACAAAATTTTAGCAATCAGAATCCAACACACATTAAAAAGGTCATATATCATGACCAAGTGAGCTTTATCCCAGGGATGCAAAGAGTCTTCAATATTTGCAAATCAATCAATGTAATACACCACATTAACAAACTGAAAAATAAAAAAAAATATATGATTATCTCAATAGATGCAGAAAAGGCCTTTGAAAAAATTCAACATCCATTTAGGATAAAAACCCTCCAGAAAGTGGGAATAGAAGGGACATACCTGAACATAATAAAAGCTATAATGACAAACCCACAGCAAGCATTATCCTCAATGGTGAAAAAAAGAAAGCATTTCCCCTAAAGTCAGGAACAAGATAAGGGTGCCCAATCTCACCACGACTATTCAACATAATTCTGGAGTTTTGGCCACAGCAATTACAACAGAAAAAGACATAAAATGAATCCAAATTGGAAAAGAAAAAGTAAAACTCTCACTGTTTGCAGATGTCATGATCCTCTACACAGAAAAACACTCTACCAGAAAATTACTAGAGCTAATCAATGAATAGAGTAATGTTGCAGGATATAAAATCAACACACAGGAATCCCTTGAATTTCTATACAACAATGAGTAAATAGAAAGAGAATTGAAGGAAATAATTCCATTCACCGTTGCAACGAAAAGAATAAAATACTTAGGAATATATCTACCTAAAGAAATAAAAGACCTATATATAGAAAACTATCAAACACTGGTGAAAGAAATTAGAGAGGACACTAATATATGGAGAAATATACCGTGTTCATGGATTGGAAGAATTAATATTGTGAAAATGAATATACTACCCAATGTAATTTATAGATTCAATGCAATCCTTATTAAGCAACCAAGAGTATTTTTCACAGAGTTAGAACAAATAATTTCACAATTTGTATGGAAATGCAAAAAATCTCGAATAGCCAAAGCAATCTTGAGAAAGAAGAATGGAACTGGTGGAATCAACCTTCTGGACTTTAGTTCAATTCAGTTCAGTCCCTCAGTCGTGTCCGACTCTCCGCGACCCCAGGAATCACAGCACACCAGGCCTCCCTGTCCATCACCAACTCCCGGAGTACACTCAAACTCATGTCCACAGAGTCGGTGATGCCATTCAGCCATCTCATTCTCTGTCGTCCCCTTCTCCTCCCACCCCCAACCTTTCCCAGCATCAGAGTCTTTTCCAGTGAGTCAACTCGTCGCATGAGGTGGCCAAATTATTGCAGTTTCAGCTTTAGCATCAGTCCCTCCAATGAACATCCAGGATTGATCTCCTTTAGAATGGACTGGTTGGATCTCCTTGCAGTATAAGGGACTCTCAAGAGTCTTCTCCAACACCACAGTTCAAAAGCATCGATTCTTCGGCTATCAGCCTTCTTCACAGTCCAACTCTCACATCCATACATGACCACGGGAAAAAACATAGCCTTGACTATACGGACCTTGGTTGGCAAAGTAATGTCTCTGCTTTTTAATATGTTATCTAGGTTGGTCATAACTTTTCTTCCAAGGAGCAAGCGTCTTTTAATTTCATGGCTGCAATTAGCATCTGCAGTGATTTTGGAGCCCCCCAAAATAAAGTCTGACACAGTTTCCACTGTTTTTCCATCTATTTCCCATGAAGTGATGGGACCAGATGCCATGATCTTTGTTTTCTGAATGTTGAGCTTCAAGCCAACCTTTTCACTCTCCTCTTTCACTTTCATCAAGAGGCTTTTGAGTTCCTCTTCACTTTCTGCCTTAAGGGTAGTGTCATCTGCATATCTGAGGTTATTGATATTTCTCCCAGTAATCTTGATTCCAGCTTGTGCTTCTTCCAGTCCAGCGTCCCTCATGATGTACTCTGCATATAAGTTAAATAAGCCAGGTGACAATATACAACCTTGACGTACACCTTGTCCTATTTGGAACCAGTCCGTTGTTCCATGTCCAGTTCTAACAGTTGCTTCCTAACCTGCATACAGGTTTCTCAAAAGGCAGGTCCGGTGGTCTGGGATTCCCATCTCTTTCAGAATGTTCCACAGTTTATTGTGATCGACACAGTCAAAGGCTTTGGCATAGTCAATGAAGCAGAAATAGATGTTTTTCTGAAACTCTCTTGCTTTCTCCATGATCCAGCGGATGTTGGCAATTTGATCTCTGGTGCCTCTGCCTTTTCTAAAACCTGCTTGAACATCTGGGAGTTCACGGTTCACATACTGCTGAAGCCTGGCTTGGAGAATTTTGAGCATGACTTTACTAGCGTGTGAGAAGAGTGCAATTGTCCGGTACTTTGAGCATTCTTTGGCATTGCCTTTCTTTGGGATTGGAATGAAGACTGACCTCTTCCAGTCCTGTGGCCACTGCTGAGTTTTCCGAATTTGCTGGCATATTGACTGCAGCACTTTCACAGCATCATCTTTCCGGTGCTGTAAAGAGCAATATTGCATAAGAACCTGGAATGTTAGGTCCATGAATCAAGGCAAATTGGAAGTGGTCAAACAGGAGATGGCAAGAGTGAACATCGACATTCTAGGAATCAGTGAATTAAAATGGACTGGAATGGGTGAATTTAACTCAGATGTCCATTATATCTACTACTGTGGGCAGGAATCCCTTAGAAGAAATGGAGTAGCCATCGTGGTCAACAAAAGAGTCCGAAATGCAGTACTTGGATGCAATCTTAAAAATGACAGGATGATTTCTGTTTGTTTCCAAGGCAAACCATTCAATATTTCAGTAATCCATGCCTATGCCCCAGCCAGTAATGCTGAAGAAGCCGAAGTTAATCGGTTCTATGAAGACCTACAAGACCTTTTAGAACTAGCACCCAAAAAAAATGTCCTTTTCATTATAGGGGACTGGAATGCAAAAGTAGGAAGTCAAGAAACACCTGGAGTAACTGGCAAATTTGGCCTTGAAGCACGGAATGAAGCAGGGCAAAGGCTAATAGAGTTTTGTCAAGAGAATGCACTGGTCATAGCAAACACCCTCTTCCAACAACACAAGAGAAGACTCTACACATGGACATCACCAGATGGACAACACCAAAATCAGATTGATTATATTCTTTGCAACCAAAGATGGAGAAGCTGTATACAGTTAGCGAAAACAAGACCAGGAGCTGACTGTGGCTCAGATCATGAACTCCTTATTGCGAAATTCAGACTTGAAGAAAGTAGGGAAAACCACTAGACCATTCAGATATGACCTCAATCAAATCCCTTATGATTTTACAGTGGAAGTGAGAAATAGATTTCAGGGACTAGATCTGATTGATAGAGTGCCTGATGAACACTGGACGGAGGTTCGTGACATTGTACAGGAGACAGGGACCAAGACCATCCCCATGGAAAAGAAATGCAAAAGAGCGAAATGGCTGTCTGAGGAGGCCTTACAAATAGCTGTGAAAAGAAGAGAGGCGAAAAGCAAAGGAGAAAAGGAAAGATATAAGCATCTGAATGCAGAGTTCCAAAGAATAGCAAGGAGAGATAAGAAAGCCCTCCTCAGTGATCAATGCAAAGAAATAGAGGAAAACAACAGAATAGGAAAAACAAGAGACCTCTTCAAGAAAATTAGAGATCCCAAAGGAACATTTCATGCAAAGATGGGCTCGATAAAGGACAGAAATGGTATGGATCTAACAGAAGCAGAGGATGTTAAGAAGAGGTGGCAGGAATACACAGAAGAACTGTACAAAAAAGATCTTCATGACCAACATAGTCACGATAATGTGATCACTGACTAGAGCCAGACATCTTGGAATGTGAAGTCAAGTGGGCCTTAGAAAGCATCACTACGAACAAAGCTAGTGGAGGTGATGGAATTCCAGTTGAGCTATTTCTGGACTTCAGGTTTTATTAAAAAGCCATAGTCATCAAGACAGTATGACACTGGCATAAAGATGGAAATATAAATCAATGGAACAAAATAGAAAGCCCAGAGATAAAGCCATGCACCTATGTACAACTTATCTTTGACAAAGGAGGCAAGAATATAAAATGGAAAAAAGACAATCTCTTTAACAAGTTGTACTGTGAAAACTTGCTAACCTCTTGTAAAAGAATGACACTAGAACAATCCTTAACACCATACACAAAAGTAAACTCAAAATGGATTAAAGATGTAAGTGTAAGACCAGAAACTATAAAACTCGTAGAGAAGAACATAGGCAAAACACTCTGCGACATATATCACAGCAGGATCCTCCATGACCCACTTCCCAGAATATCGGAAATAAAAGCAAAAATAAACAAATGGACCCTAATTAAAATAAAAGCTTCTGCACAGCAAAGGAAACTATAAGCAAGGTGAAAAGACCGCATTCAGAATGGGAGAAAATAATACCAAATGAAGTAACTGACAAAGGATTAATCTGAAAAATATACAAGAAATTCCTGCAGCTCAATTCCAGAAAAATAAATGACTCAGTCAAAAAATGGGCCAAAGAATTAAACAAACATTTCTCCAAAGAAGACATAAAGAGGGCTAACAAACATAGGAAAATATGCTCAACATCACTCACAATCAACGAAATGCAAATCAAAACCGCAAAAAGGTACCATTTCACTCCAGTGAGAATGGTTGCTATCCAAAAGTCTATAAGCAATAAATGTTCGAGAGGGCATGGAGAAAAGGGAACCCGCTTACACTGTTGGTGGGAATGCAAACTAGTAGAGTCACTATGGAGAACAGTGTGGAGATTCATTAAAAATACTGGAAATAGAACTGCCATACCACCCAGCAATCCCACTGCTGGGCATACACACCGAGAAAACTAGCATTGAAAGACACACATATACACCAATGTTCATCGCTGCACTGTTTATAATAGCCAGGACATGCAAGTAACCTAGATGTCCATTTGCAGACAAATGGATAAGAAAGCTGTGGTACATATACACAATGGAATATTACTCAGCAATTAAAAAGAACACATTTGAATTAGTTCTAATAAGGTGGATGAAACTGGAGCCCATTATACAGAGTGAAATAAGCCAGAAATGAAAACTCCAATACAGTATACTAACATATATATGTGTAATTTAGAAAGATGGTAATGATAACCTGTATACAAGACAACTAATCTTCGAAAGTATAGGCATAAATTTGCTTCTGTTATTTATATTCTTAATGCTTTTATGAATAATTCCCATTTTTCATATTGTTTATTTGTAAGATTTTTCTTGTTGATTATTGTTACCTGATGTTTCCCTTTTTAGTGAAGCTTGTTAAGGCAGCTTTGACTCTGCTGAACCTCTCAATTTTATTTTTATTGCATTACTCCCTGGTATACATTAGGGGATTTCTTTTATGATTATTTTGCTCATTTTGCTAAATTTTTAAACTGGATGTATACTTGTATATGCATTGTTTTTCCTTTTTATTTAAAGTCTACTGCATGTAAGGCCTCAGTGGATAATGTTTCCCATATTCCGTAGGTTTTAAGACTTTGTATTTTTGTTATCTTTCTTTATAAATTAAAAAAAAATAAGTAAAAAATAATGATAAGTCCTCTACCAACTCAAGAAATTGTTACCCAAAATATCTTTCACCTTCAATCTTCAGTTCAATTCAGTCGTTCAGTCATGTCTGACTCTTTGAGACCCTATGAATCACAGCACGCCAGGCCTCCCTGTCCATCACCAACTCCCGGAGTTCACTCAAACTCATGTCCACAGAGTCGGTGATGCCATCCAGCCATCTCACTCTCGGTCGTCCCCTTCTCCTCCCGCCCCCAACCTTTCCCAACATCAGAGTCTTTTCCAGTGAGTCAACTAGTTGCATGAGGTGTCCAAAGGAATGGAGTTTCAGCTTTAGCATCAGTCCTTCCAGTGAACACCCAGGGTTGATCTCCTTTAGAATGGACTGGTTGGATCTCCTTACAGTCCAAGGGACTCTCAAGAGTCTTCTCCAACACCACAGTTCAAAAGCATCAATTCTTCGGCCATCAGCTTTCTTCACAGTCCAACTCTCACATCCATACATGGCCACGGGAAAAACCATAGCCTTGACTAGACAGACCTTGGTTGGCAAAGTAATGTCTCTGTTTTTTAATATGTTATCTAGGTTGGTCATAACTTTCCTTCCAAGGAGTAAGTGTCTTTTAATTTCATCGCTGCAATCAGCATCTGCAGTGATTTTGGAGCCCCCAAAAATAAAGTCTGACACTGTTTCCACAGTTTTTCCATCTATTTCCCATGAAGTGATGGGACCAGATGCCATGATCTTTGTTTTCTGAATGTTGAGCTTCAAGCCAACCTTTTCACTCTCCTCTTTCACTTTCATCAAGAGGCTTTTGATGAAAGTGAGTTCCTCTTCACTTTCTGCCATAAGGGTAGTGTCATCTGCATATCTGAGGTTACTGATATTTCTCCCAGCAATCTTGATTCCAGCTTGTGCTTCTTCCAGCCCAGCGTTCCTCATGATGTACTCTGCATAGAAGTTAAATAAGCAAAGTGACAATATACAGCCTTGACATATTCCTTTTCCTATTTGGAAATAGTCTGTTGTTCCATGTACAGTTCTGACTGTTGCTTCCTGACCTGCATACAGGGTTAGTGACAGAGAATGCCAAAGTTTGGTGATGAAATGGAATAAGATGGAGAGGAGAATGAAGGGGTGACTTCAAAGCTAGGATATGGCTCTTCGAGGTTGTGGAAGCTGCTCCAGACCTGGCTGCAGGCCTTGGGGACATAGTTCAAAATATATTAAACAATGTCGTCTCTGGCATCAGTAATCTTTTACAATATTAAAAATCCTCAGCACACAAGATTAGACCACCTGAATGATACCGCTTGGAAATTCAGGAGATATTACTTGTGAGTGGGGGCTGGTACTTGCCAGAGACTTGCTCTATCATAATTGTTCAGCAAAAGAGCCACAGGTGTATAGAACAATCTTTTGGACTCTGTGGAAGAGGGTGAGTGTGGGATGATTTGGGAGAATGGCATTGAAACATGTATAATATCATATGTGACGTGAATCACAAGTCCAGGTTCGACGCATGATACAGGATGTTTGGGGCTGGTGAACGGGGATGACCCAGAGGGAGGATAAGGGAAGGAGGGAGGTGGGAGGGGGTTTGAAGAAGGGGAACATATGTACGCCCGGGGCGGATTCATGTCAATGTTTGGCAAAACCAACCAATATAATATTGTAAAGTAATTAGCCTCCAAAAGAAAATTAAAAGTAAAAAAAAATATGGTTCAAACACTTGTCATATTTAATAGAGATGGAGCTAATATTCACCTGTGCATAGACTGTTTTCTTAAGCATATTTCAATTATGAGGACATATAACTACCTCTCTGGGGTTTCACTTTCTTTCTCTTTGAATGCTTCTCCACTTACACAAAAGGAGATAGCAGTAATTTGACGTCACATTTTTATGTTAGGATTTTTCTCTCACTTTTCTAAATGTATCAGTTGTGCTAAATAACTTCCTGCCACCAAATATCCCACTTTATAGTAACTAGTCTTGTCATACCAGAGGCTTTCAAGAAAATGTAAGTGCAGATAAAATATAAAAGCACAGACAAGCCAGGCGTCTCAGGAGTGTTGGGAGAAAAAAAAAACCACGAGAAAATAGGCCATGAATTGGCTGTGTGACAAGATAGTGTGGGGAAACTCTGATGAAGTGTTAGCAAACCTTGCAATTAGTTCATTTGTCATAGATATTAGTAAGCCCCTATTCTTCCCATGTAGTTCTCATTAAGTCTCTTCCCTCATTGCATATACTGCCTACAGGTAATGATCCTGCTTGATCTCAAATCTAAATCATACATTTTTAACTTCTTCCTTTGTCTCATGACAGGATTACTGATGACCTCATTGGCCATTCCCTTTTGTTTTACTATAGCAACCAGTGGTCTAGCCTTTTGTTTCTGACACTTTCAAATATGTCCGTGTAGTGGCCATCCTTTCATCTTCCTAACGTCATCTCCATCTTCTTCTGAGCATCCAGATACCTCTCTATATACTTCTTATGTGTTCTTCATGAGGACAATTTTACCACCATCATGAACTCTTATCACTCTTATTAAAATATGAAATAGGTAAATATTCTAAAACACAAAGAAAGCTTCACTAATACCCAAGAACTCCTTCAGAGAAGAGACACTCAACTTCCCTGATACATTCTGTGGAAAGGACTGGTAGCTTGCTGGGAATGAATATAATAGAGATTCACATTCTTGCTATGGAAACAATTGTGGACTACAATGGAATATTTAACCTCTCACTGTGACAAAAATATGCAGGACCCCATGACAAAGACAAGAAGCAGAACCACATATCTTTCAGATGTAAGATTTTCCTTCTTTGATTTTACAACAAATCACTTCAAGTCATAAATTAGCCTCCTTCTAGATAAGGAAGAGATATATGTGGATCTCAAGTCTGGAATTTCCTCTCAATTCCAGAGACTTCCAATGTGCTCCTTAGTGCTCTAAACAAGGGGAAAGTTAAGTTAGAGAATATTATTCTCAAATAGGAAAAGAAATATCCAAATGGACCAGACTCCTTAAGACAAGATAAATTAGAAACCCTTATTTAAGAAGATGGAAAGAGTTTCCAAAACATGAGTGCAGAAAAAGAAAAACAAGACTCTCCACATAAGTTTTTTTTTTTTTTGAAGGAAAAGAAAGAGCCAGTAGTCTATTAAAAAATGTGCAGGGATAATTTAGAAAAAGGTTTAGCCTTTCAGGGAGAACTACATGAAGTCCTATCATTAAACAAAGAACATTTTTGTATTTGTAGATGTGTAGATTTGAAAAAAAAAAAGTACCCATGCGTTTTCTTGTATCTCTTTAAAGAAAAAAGCAAATTATATTAGCTCTTTGCTCCAGAAAGCCTTCCTGAAATTCCAAATCTGCTCTTTTGATTGAGACATGTTTATAATATAAACGACTGGGATGAACCAAGGCATAGAAGCGACAAAACAAAAAAACAAAAATCTCTAGAAGTCTGCCCTTATTCACAATTTCGTTACGCCCATTTTATTTCTAAATCAGTCAGCTCAGTTGCTCAGTCATGTCCAACTCTGCGACCCCATGAACCACAGCACACCAGGCCTCCCATCACTAACTCCTGGAGTTTACCCGAACTCATGTCCATTGAGTCTGTGATGCTATCCAAACATCTCAACCTCTGTCATCCCCTTCTTCTTGCACATTCAATCTTTCCCAGCATTAAGGTCTTTTCAAATGAGTCAGCTCTTCACATCAGGCGGCCAAAGTATTATACTTTCAGCTTTAACACCAGTCCTTCCAATGAACACCCAAGACTGAGCTACTTGAGGATTGACTGGTTGGATCTCCTTGAAGTCCAAGGGACTCTCAATAATCTTCTCCAACACCACAGTTCAAAAGCATCAATTCTTCTGTGGTCAGCTTTCTTCTCAGTCCAACTCTCACATCCATACATGACCACTGGAGAAACCATAGCCTTCACTAGATGGACCTTTGTTTGCAAAGTAACGTCTCTGCTTTTCAATATACTATCTAGGTTGGTCATAACTCTCCTTGATGGAAGAACCGCCTTTTAATTTCATGGCTGCACTCACAATCTGCAGTAATTTTGGAGCCCAAAAGAATAAAGTCAGCCACTGTTTCCACTGTTACTCCATTTGCCATGAAATGATGGGACCAGAGGCCATGATCTTAGTTTTCTGAATATTTAGCTTTAAGTCAACTTTTTCACTCTCCTCTTTCACTTTCATCAAGAAGCTCTTTAGTTCTTCACTTTATGCCATAAGGGTGGTATAATCTGCATATCTAAGTTTATTGATATTTCTCTCGGCAATCTTGATTCCACCTTGTGGTTCTTCCAGCCAAGTGTTTCTCATGATGTTCCCTGCATATAAGTTAGATAAGCAGGATGACAATTTATAGCCTTGACATACTCCTTTTCCTATTTGGAACAAGTCTGTTGTTCCATGTCCGGTTCTAACTGTTGCTTGCTCACTTGCATATGGGTTTCTCAAGAGGCAGGTTAAGTGGCCTGATAGTCCCATCTCTTTCAGAATTTTCCACAATTTATTGTGATCCACATAGTCAAAGGCTTTGGCTTAGTCAATAAAGCAGAAATAGATGTTTGTCTGTAACTCTCTTGCTTTATCTGTGATTCAGTGGATGTTGGCAATTTGATCTCTGGTTCCTCTGACTTTTCTAAATCCAGCTTGAATATCTGGAAGTTCATGGTTTGCATATTGTTGAAGCCTGGCTTGGAGAATTTTGAGCATTACTTTATTAGCCTGTGAGATGTGTGCAATTGTGCAGTAGTTTGAAAAATCTTTAGCATTGCCTTTCTTTGGGAGTCGGTCCGTCTAGTCAAGGCTATAGATTTTCCCGTGGTCATGTATGGATGTGAGAGGTGGACTGTGAAGAAAGCTGATCGCCAAAGAATTGATGCTTTTCAACTGTGGTGCTGGAGAAGACTCTTGAGTCCCTTGGACTGCAAGGAGATCCAACCGGTCCATTCTAAAGGAGATCAATCCTGGGTGTTCATTGGAAAGACTAAAGCTAAAACTGCAATAGTTTGGCCACCTGATGCGAAGAGGTGACTCACTGGAAAAGAGTCTGATGCTAGGAAAGGTTGGGGGCGGGAGGAGAAGGGGACGACAGTGAATAAAATGGCTGGATGGCATCACCGACTCTGTGGACATGAGTTTGAGTGAACTCTGGCAGTTGGTGATGGAGAGGGAGGCCTGGCGTGCTGTGATTCATGGGGTCGCAGAGAGTCGGACACGACTGAGCGGCTGAAATGAACTGAACTGAACTGAATGGGTCCTTTTTCCCAGAAACCCAGAACACATCTGGGACCTGCCCTAAGTCTGGGTTGGAAGAATTAAGATGATCCCAGTATGGGCTGACACCTTGGACTTCCAAGAATGGATCAACACCAGGCTGGACTCCAGTACAATTACATAACAAGAGAAACTGACAGGCAGAGGAATCAAGCTTTTCCTTTTCCCTTTTGACAGGCCCAAGTACCAGGTCAGGTGTTCTGGTCACAAATGACACTGTTGGCAACTTTATAAACAAGGACTTTTTACACTCTTTTTTCCAAACCCTAGTGTAATGTTCAACTTAAACTTTCCTCACCTACCATCATTGAGGGCAAATTCCAACTCCAGACAGATCCCCCTGAGTGCCTGTTGATGATTTGATTCCATTGAAATATCTGGAGGGCATTTAGTCCAGCGCCTCTCCAAGATGATGTCTCGCTCATCAGGGATACTCCACAGGCCCCACAATTAGTGATAGCTAGTTCTTTGTCTACTTCCTCAGTTTGGTGAATAAGAGATTATTTTCAAGAGTAGGCATTTCTAGTTTGTCTTTCAGGGAAGCTTGGAATTGGTCATATAGTCCCTTGTAACCTGGCTTGGAGTCCAATCCTTTGGATCTAGTTTTAGGAATCAGGGTGTCAGCTGTGCTTGACAAGAGAGTTAACCAGGATTAGGTGTCTTCAGGCCAGCCTCAATAATTTGTTGAGTCCCAGTCCTGGCATACTATTTCGCCCATGGTGATAGAATACCACAAGTCATCTTCGCATTGTAAACTAGCCATATGATAAAACCAAAAATGCTCCCCCAACCCCCCCCCCCCCCCACTAATTAGGAACACTTAGAAACAGATCAATAGCATTCAAGTAACTAGTAGGTGTGTATAAAAGGTGGATGCGGGGCATGACTTATGTGATGTTATACAATGTTATTCATTGCAAAGTTATATAAGCAGGACATTCCCCCTGATTTCTGAACTGAGTGGATATTTTACATCTGAACAGAACTACAAGGAAACATTTTTTTTTTTCTTTTCTTCATATATAAGCTGTTTACAGTAAAAGGAGACCACAAAAAAATAAGGAGTATGAGGAAATAAACAAAGCAGAATAAGCTTTTAGATGATAATCCACTCTGAGGGAGACATAAAGTAGAATGTTATTTTGACTAAGATAAATAGAGGGAGCCCCAGTCCAATTAAGAGCCAATGCATCCATAGTTCACTGGTCCTGCTGGTTTCTTAAGCTTCAGCCGTTCACTGACTGTCCAGCTTCTGGTGTGGCCAGAGCAGGACTTTGGGATCATTGTTTCCATCTTTGCAAGGTCAGCTGCAGTTCAGGGATGTGCATCCAGATCGAGGGCTGCTTCCCACTTTCCTGAGCTATGGGTTGGACCACAAAGATCGACTCTGAAGTGATGAATCCAAGCAATTTTCCTGTCACCTTGAGAGCAGGTGGAGTGGTTAAAACTACAGAATAGGATCCTCTCCACACTGATTTCAAGGGCTCCTTCTTCCAGTCTTGTACACGTACTTGGTCCTCGTGTTTGTGGTGGTGTACTGTTATGACTAACGATATGGGTATCATATCCATGACCCATTTGTGTATTTGCGAGATGGTGTGTCCAAATTCTTGCAACTATTTATGTAAATTTAAGTCTCCCAGTTTTTGGTGTCCCGTCTTAAGTTGACCAATGGGGGCAGTCATTCAAACAAGATTTCAAAAGGGGGAAACCGTATCCCTAACCTGGACAGGGGGGCCTGGCGTGCTGTGATTCACGGGGTCACGGAGAGTCGGACACAACTGAGTGACTGAACTGAACTGAACTGAACTGAACCTGGGTTAACATCTTACCTTCAAAAGGACCATGGGTAATATGTCTACCCATCGTAAGCTGGTCTCCTGACCTAGCTTGGCCAGGGTTTGTGTGAGGTTTCTGTTCATATATTCTGCTTCCCCTGAACTCTGGAGGCAGTAGGCAGTATGCAGTTTCCACCAGATCATCAAAGCCCTTGCCACCTGTTGGGTTGTCTCAGCTACAATTGACAGTCTATTGTTTGACCCTATGATCAAAGACATTCCATACCTGGGGACTATGTCTCTAAGGAGTACTTTAGTCACTTCTCTTGCTTTTCTTCTTCTCATTCAAAGTTCTCTACCCACCACGAAAAGGCGCAGAGGTAAACTCAAATGTATCTGAATCCTCAGGTTGTAGTGACTTCAATGAAATCTAAATCCATATCTTCAAGTGGGGATAGTCCACAGAACTGTGTCCCTGCCAGGCCACTAGGCGCCTTGCAAGCATTATTTTGTAGACAATTTATACACCACTGGGAGACAGAATAGCAGAGTGCAGGGAGGTGAGGAATGAGATTGCAATGGCCTAGGCAATGTCTCTAAGGTGTTTTATATCTCTCCACCTGGTTTCTCACTCCATGAATGCTGGGGTCCCTACAGGGCTTTCTTTCATTAAGGCTTCCTGTGCTTAGTCCCCCACGTCTATTGGCCTCACAACATTTCCGAGCCTCTCTCACAATTTGTTGGTGCTCCTCGGTGTAGAACAGGGTGAAGAGAAGCTTTTGACAGTCCACCCAAGTAGGGCTGTGACTCTGGATAATGGATTCTAGATCAATCAGCACTTGAGGTTTTTCAGAGTGTGGGGGGGCATGATGCTTCCAGTTGAGTTGATCAGTCACGGAAAACCATTGGTAAGAGAGAACAGTTTCCCCCTCTTGTAGAGTCCCATTGGAAGCAATACAATTCTCTCTGAGTCTCTGTTAGATGTATTTGAAGTGTGCATACAGCTGCCCCTTGAGCCAGCCAGAGATGACTGCTCTTTGGCTCTTGTGTGGCTGGCAGTGAGGGCACAACAGGTTCAGTAGCTTCAGGAGAAGAAGGCACAATGGAGGCAGTGGACTGTCTGATAAACGCAGACCTGCTGCTCCTGATTAGGGAGCCATGGGGATGCAAGGTGGGGGCATCAGAGGCACGTCTCCAGGCTCACCTTGGAGGATAGGTGGTTCCTTTTACTGACACGAAAATTTTTCTTGGTTTTCCTGATTGAGCCACAAGAAGCTTCCATTGTCCCTGACCGGTCACGCAGATCCTAACCCAGGAAGGCCTTAGGTGGGCGATTTTTAGCCATTGTTCAATACATGGAAATTGGTCAGAGTGGCCAGGGTCTCCAGTAACAACTCTATGTACTGCTGGGCAATGGACACATTTAAGGTCCTGACTGAGTGCCAACTAACCACAAAGGAGGGCCACTCTAGTGTGCAAAGAGTGAACAGCTTTCTAGGGCTCAATTTCACACCATAATCTCCAGTGAATCCTTTCTTATAATTCTTAACCATACACTCTGAGCTACTGGGTTTTGAAGTCAAGTTCCCCATTATGGAAGAGATCCCTCCCTGAGGTGATGCCACACAACAAATGGAAACACTGATTTTCATCCTCCTAGCTTCTCCCCTTTCAGAGACTTAGGCACCTTTTAGCCTTGGCAGGTCAGTATAAACCCCTGACCTGGACCAGACTCACAGGGAGAGAGTAGACCCCCAAGAGACTGCTGCTGCCCTAAGCTGGATGAGGTTGATCACCGTGGAACCACAGGTTGGGACTCACTCAGGCTCTGCAGCTTGCAGACAGGGGTGAACGGACTCTCATTCACCTCAGTCACTCACACACACACACCAGGATTGTCAGACCACTCAAGGGAATAAAACCTTTTCTGAGTGTTTCTCTGGTCGCTGAAAGGTGATCAGGCTCTCCTTGCACTGTGTGGCGGGTCCTGACTCAGGGCGATGTGCCCCAGACAATCAGCAGTCTGACACTGTATCCTGGAACCAACTTCTGCTATCCTTATGAGTCCGTTCAGGAAGTAGAATGGAGTGGCACAGCTCATGCAACTGTTGGGTTCCAGCAAACAGCCGGGAGGCACTTATCTGTCTGTCACCAGGCCAGCTGCTGTGACTTTCCCTGGTTCCCTGACAATGGTGGTGCACACATTTGTCAGCTTCCTAGCCAATAAGCCAGAATATGGTATAGAAAGTGTAGTGGCAGAGAGAGGCAAGTGGAACTTGGAGATGCAGAACCACAGGGTTTATTCAGCTCCTGTGCAAGCTCAGTGGAGTCACTTCCAGAGACTGAATGACAGGGAATTGCTCTGGGTATCTTTCATACAGCACAGATTTCTGGGTCTTCAGGACTTTCCCACATAAGCAGCTCAGATCCCACCTCCTCGGGCACGTTAGGTTTCAGTCGATGTGATGGGCAAGCAACATTACAGAGGTGGAGGTGGTGAGTGGTGAGCAAATCCTGCTTAAAGAAGATAACAGAGGCAGAAGGCAGAAAGTTGTTATTCTTGATGGGAGCTGGTATTCTAGTTGCATGTTTCCCCATGTCTACTTATATGATATGGTGTTTTAAATATTTTCCTTCATTCCCACCCCACATTTGCTGTCTGTTCTTCCATCCCTGGCCAGGAAGTTTCTGAAGGCTCACGCATTCATTTGTGGTGCTGCACAAACACACACACACATACATACACACACACACCCATTAAAGGAAAAAGATAGATAGAGTGATAGATTTACTTGTCCAGGATAATGGATTTTGGTAAGCGCCCTTCTTGTAGTCTGATTATTTTATTTCATTCCTTCGTTGATCAAGTCAACCCACACTTCTACCTCTATGAGTCACCCTCGAAGGTTAAAAACTCAGGATTTGCTCATGAAGATGACTGACTTGCTCAAGAGGTGGGCAGGGTTTGAAATACTTGCCCTGGGCAGATGAGTAATGTGCATGTGTTCTGTATTCTCCCATCGTCTTGGACAGGTTCAAAGTGAGGATCACATTGGCATGATTCCAGTCACTGAGCTCTCTTTCCACGAACCACAGAAAAATTGCCATGGACTTTGTCTCGGCTGAAATGGAACACCCATTTCTCAGCATGCACCCCCCCAAGATCATTCCTTGTCAATGTCACGCCTTCATCATAGGTCCAGCACGTCCTCATGTCTGCGACCTTCTGAGTGAGGTGCCCCTGCTCTTTCTGTGTAGCTTAATGCTAGTAACTGTTTTCCTTTCGCTCAAAGGGTTATAGTCCTGTAACAAGAAAAGGCCAAATAGACACCATGTTCTCTAAAAGACCAAAGAGAACATGACAGGTCTGTGTCTGATACAATGTCATGAAGAACGTGCACATGTACACCTAGGGTCTTTGCCAAGGCCTTGATCATGAGGACGACTCAGTAAGGTGAGCTCCCTTCCCGTTGGCTCTAGAGTTTAGTACAACCCACAGACACAGAACCCCAAGAGTGATGGCACCCTGGGAAGCCATCCCGTCTGGGCACATGGTTCATATCTCCCTTGTGAAGAAAGCATTATTCCTCTCACAAATGCATCAAGACAGCTGATTCCATCCCAGGCATCACTGACTTGCAGAATTCAAGTCTTTCTTCGCTCCCATCACTAGGCTGTGGTAGACCTGCCTACATCCCAGGTTCTTCTATTGTCAGGAAGCATAACAGAAGGCTTCCTGTGTGCTGTTTTGGATCTGTTAGGAATTCTCTGTTCCTTATTAATTCCTCAGAAATTAAGAGGAGAGGCAACCCTCTCCCGGTGGCTGAGGAATCCAGGCATTTCATTCATTGGTTTTTCTATACAGTGATAAGGACCCTCTTCCTTTTTATGAACCATATGATAAAAGTGATTATTTACAACTCTCTCTCTTTCGTATGGATGACCTCATGTTTCCTTGATAACTTGCACGTTTTGATTCTATCTCTGCTGAAAATAGCTAGCTTGTAAGACAGGATGGCATCACCGACTCGATGGACATGAGTTTGAGTGAACTTTGGGAGTTGGTGATGGACAGGGAAGCCTTGCGTGCTGTGATTCATGGGGTCGCAAAGAGTCGGACACGACTGAGCGACTGAACTGAACTGAACTGAAGACAGTATAAATACCTACACAATGTTGAATAAAACACCAGAGCTTTGGTCCCCGTGTCTTGCTTTCTCTCTCTCTCTCTGTACCCCGCTCTGTTTTTCAGACTAATTCCTGGAGCGTAGAGGCTCTCTGTGTTCACTTTCCTGCCCAGGCTTCTATGACCCTCCCGAGAAGGCGTTCTGTGCCTTCACGCCATCAGGAGGATGCCTGAGGCCTTCGTGAACAGAGCAAGCCCCGTGCCAGGGGCTTTATTGGCTTTCTGTGTAAACCAAGGAATATCAGCCTCTTTCTCTCTCCTTTACTTTCTCATCGGTTGACTCCGGTCCACCAGGTTCCTGTCCATTAAAGGACCAACAGTCTATACAGCTCATGGTCCACAGAACCCAGCTCACATTTCGGCTGGGGGATATCTAAGAGGCTCACGTAAAATCCAGTGTCCCTGTGAGAGCTGCATGCTTCAGATCTCCTTCAGACATGACAACAGCAAAGATTCTGCTCCTGAGAGCTGGTCCGACCCTCCCTCAGGTGCAGACCCACACCTTTGTCCCTAAGCCTTCCACAGCTTAGAACAAGACCTCAGATAAAGGAACGAATTCATGTCAAGACCTTTGGCACAATAAATGGGGCATCTTGGAAGGATGGCTATTCCCTAGACTTTGGAGCCTGAAAACCCTCAGTCTCTAAATTGCCCCTAGGGCAACTTCTGTCTGTCACTGACCCCAGGTCCCTGCATGCAAACAGCCCATCGCACTTTCTTCATCCCTGTTTTCTCCTTCACATGCAGACACCAGCGGAGGGGCCCACACATACTGCCCCCACCTGCTCTTTCCTCAACTTTTCACATTGACATGCTCATACCATGTGTTTCACTGAGAGTTTACCTTGACATGACGTTTGTCTCATATGGTGCCAATATCAGTGTGAGAACGTGCTGGCTGACAGGCTGATACTAGGCAGCACTAACCTGTGACCTTCTCAAGCTTAGAACCTTTCTTTCAGCATAGGGAATAATATTTGCTTAGCTAGAGTTTCACAGAAACGCAGCTACCTCACCATGACCTTACTTCAAGAACAAAGGATCTTACATGAAGTCTGCCACAGCTAATCACACTCCTCCCTCATCTTTCCTATAAGTGGGCTTTGTTGAAAGATTTTGGAGAGTTCAGGATTTTTAAAGACATAAGTCACCCATTTCCTTGCATGACCCTGCAATAAAACTCTGTTTTAAACTCCAGTGTTTCTGATATTGTTTGGCCTAACTATGTCGGGCACATGGGAATTTGATAACAGTAGCAATTTATCTCTCAATTCTGTGTACAGAATAGTCTGGGAACAGACTATCTGAGAGAATGTCTCATTCCAAAATGGCATTCAGTCTTAAAATTATATGAAGTTTATCATTCTTCTGTAAAAACAAATTAGCAAACCCTGATGGCTACCCCAATTATCAGGTGAATTTAAGAGAAAATAACTGTGATTAATGTCATCATTCAATCTTCTTTGAGGATTACATATTAATTTGAAATTTTTGTAATGAACTGGGTTTGATAGGATCAGTTTAATCACTCAGTTCTGTTTGAAGTTTTGTGACCCCACTGACTGTACAGAGGTTTCTCTGTCCTTCTCCATCTCCTGAAACTTGCTCAAATTCCTTACCATTCAGTCATCAATGTCATCCAACCATCTCGTCCTCTGTTGTCCCCTTCTCTTCCTGCCTTTGATCTTTCCCACTATCGGGGACTTTTCTAATGAGGTGGCTCTTCACATCAGGTGGCCAAAGTACTAGAGTTGAGCTTCAGCATCAGTCCTCACAAGGTATATTCAGGACTGATTTAGGATTGACTGGTGTGATCTCCCTGCTGTCCAAGGAACTCTCAAGAATCTTCTGAAACATCACAGTTCAAAATTAATTACTTCCACACTCATCTTTGTTATGGTCCAATGTTCGCATCCATGTGTGACTACTGCAAAACTTTAGCTTTGTCTAAACAGCCATTTGTCAGAAAGGTGATTCGTCTGCTTTTTAATACACTGTCCTGGTGTGTCATAGTTTTTCTTCAAAGAGCAGACATCTTTTAATTTCATGTCTGAAGTCACCATCTGCAGTGATTTTTGTGTCCCAAGAAAATAAAGTCTGTTACTGTTTCCATTGTTTATTCGTCTATTTGTCATGAGGTGAAGGAACCCATGATCTTAGTTTTTAGAAACTCTCTTCTCTCACTTTAAACCAGATGGTCTTTCAACCAGTTACCCTTCACTTTCTGCCCTAAGGTTGGTGTCATGTGCATAACTGAGGTTACTGATAGTTCTCCCTGTAATCTTGATTCCAGCTTGTTCTTCATCCAGCCCTGCTACTTACATGATGTACTCTGCATGTAAGTTAAATAAGATGACCATATTCAGCCTTAAGGTATTCCTTTCCCAATTTGGAACCAGTCTGTTCTTCCATGTCTGTTACTAACTGCTGCTTCTAAATCTGCATATAGATTTCTCATTATATGGGCAAGGCATTCTGGTATTTACATCTTTTGAAGAATTTTCCACAGTTTGTTGTGATCCAGAGTCAAAGGCTTTAGCGTAGTCAACAGTTAAGATTCATATTTGAAATACATCCCTTTGAGAGGATAATGGGAAGCGAGTTTAGGGGTCTCCAAATGGAAGAAATAGGCTTCAAGTATCAGACATTTTTTACCTCTCTCTTAAGAAGCAGGAGGAAACAAACTGTAAGTGTCAGATTATTTTCTGTTCTCTATACACAATTAAAAGGTTTCTTTTAAAATTCTGTGTTGCTATGATGACACCAGGTTATACCTGAACTTAACTTTTCTCAAACCTTAACCAATGCATTTTTCCTATGGAAACGTTTTTCTGAAGCTATGTTAATGAGCTATGTATTTACACACTAGACTCTATCTTTCTTTACCTCGATTCCCCCTAAGACTCACAACCAATGATGCCTCAACAAACCATTATGTTTTACTCATACAGTTGTTCTCCTAATCTATGTTAATGAGACTTAATGTATATTTGTTACACATGTATATTTATTAATGTATACATGTACATTTGTTATAAATGTATATTTATTAATGTATATTTGCTGAGAAACCAGCCTTACTTCAAGAATCATGCCAATAATTTTATAGCCCAGGATGACTCACCTTGTGCCAGTTCAGTTCGGTTGCTTGTCATGTCTAACTCTTTGCCACCCCATGGACTGCAGCACACCAGGCTTCCCTGTCCATCACCAACTCCCAGAAGTTACTCAAACTCATGTCCATCGAGTTGGTGATGCAATCCAACTATCTCATCCTCTGTCGTCCCCTTCTCCTCCAGCTTACAATCTTTCTCAGCATCAGGGTTTTGTCCAGTGAGTCAGTTTTTTTGTATCAAGTGACCAAAATATTGGAGTTTCAGCTTCATCATCAGTCTTTCCAATGAATATTCAGTACTGATTTCCTTGGACTTGATCGATCTCCTTCCAATCCAAGGGACTCTCATGAGTCTTCTCCAACACCACAGTTCACAAGCAGCAATTCTCTGGTGCTCACCTTTCTTTATAGTTCAACTCTCACATCCATACGTGACTATTGGAAAAACCATAACTTTGACTAGATGAACATTTCTTACAAGGTAATGGCTCTGCTTTTTAATATGCACTCTAGGTTGATCATAGCTTTTCTTCCAAGGAGCAATCATCTTGTAATTTTAATGGCTGCAGTCACCATCTGCAGTGATTTTAGAGCCCAAAATAATGAAGTCTCTCAATGTTTCTTTTGTTTCCCTATCTGTTTGCCATGAAGTGATAGAACTGGATGCCACTATCTTAGTTTTCTGAATGGTGAGTTTTAAGCCGACTTTTCACTCTCCTCTTTGGCTTTCATCAAGAGTCTCTTTAGCTCTTCTGAGCTTTCTGCCATAAGGGTGGTTCAGTTCAGTTCCGTCGCTCAGTCGTGTCCGTCTCTTTGCGACCCCATGAATCACAGCACGCCAGGCGTCCCTGTCCATCACCAACTCCCAGAGTTCACTCTAACTCATGTCCATGGAGTCAGTGATGTACCACATATCTGTGGTTATTGATATTTCTTGACATTTAGATTGTTATTTCAAAATGTATATTGTGTGTGAGGGGCCTCGTGCCACTTGAGTTTTGAGACATTCCCTTTCTCTAATTAGCAGCCTGCTGATAGGTATATAACATACTGTTACAGGCTAGCAGGGGGACACTCCTTCTGCCCCCTTCTGATGTCAGAAGCTTTCTTTATCTCTCTTACACTTTAATAAAACTTAATCGCTCAAAAGCTCTGAGCGATCAAGCCTCATCACTGGTTCTTCTCAGAAAGCCAAGAATCCTAGCATCTTTCATGGCTCAGCAAAAGTCTTTCCCTTATGTCTTTGTGGAGAGGTAAAAAAATTTGAAATTTGTTTCATTTGCTTTACTACAGAAGAAATTATTTTTCTTACGCATCTGCTTTCTGGGTTCAGGAGACCTGGTTAGTAGGGTGAATTTTGGGAGACAGAAGAATATACAAGTGGAAAGAAGAAAAGCAATATTATGAGGAATTGTATTCTCTCGAAATTTGTATGTTGAGGACCTAAATCTCTGTACTGTCATTTTTTTCTGACCCTATTTGGAAATTGGACCTCTAAATAGGTAGTTGGGTTAATATGACTGGTTCTTTATAAGAAAAGGATATCAGTCCTGGACACCACAGAGCCATTACTAGTGAAAACAAAACCAGAATATGGCCAGTCACAATCCATAAGAAAATGTATCTGCTGACCCTTTGATTACTGACTTGATGCCCAGAAGTTTTAGAAAATATTTATTTAAGCTACCTGGGAACACCTTGTTATGGCAACCCTAGAAAAGCAATACACCCACTTTCTCTTGAAAAGTGGCTTTGTATTTCTAATGAGGCCTCCTTTTCTTGCCTAAGTTCTCCATAAAGGAAACTGATCCTCACAGATTGCTAATGCTCCGTAAGAGTTTTCACTGTTTATTAGAGATTCAATGGGTAAGAACATATTTCTAATTCATGGGTAAATTTATCTAGGAAATATTAGAATGAGCACAATTTATATGAAGCAGTAGAAGAAAATAAGCGTATCAAGAAAAAAGCATGACTTTGTAAAAAGATACCTCCTTTTATCATTACCATAGATCTCTTTCTAAATCCCTATGAGGCAACAGTGATCAAGGCATTGCTGCCTATTGCTTTAGTGATGTCACAATGTGGTGATATCATGGCACCCATGCCCCTCTAAAGTTTTTCTAACCAAGACACTAGTCTTCACTAGCCATGGGGAAGCCTGCTGCTGGGGATCACAAATCTTCCATTCTTATCACCAGTACTCTGGAATCCTGAGAACCCCTGGAGCCTACCAATCCAGTTTGGAAACTACATACCTAAAAAAAAAAAAAAAAAAGGAATACAATCCAGTCCGAATTGAAGGGGCCCAACAAGTGGAAATGCACGTGACGCTCAATCCAGCAAGGTCTGTGATGAACAGCAAAGCCACAGCTCCAGGCAATTTTACTGTTAACACCTAAAGCCATGCCTCAGACACGTTACAAGTACTGGTAAAGATTTCAGACCGTTAAGTCATCTACCAATTCGAGAAATTATGTCAACAAGATCTCTCAATGTTTCATCTAAAGGACAGACTCTGTATTGCAGCACATCAGGACAAAGACATAATCAACTTAGAATATTTAATGGTAACAGTATTTGGTACAGGATATTGTGGAAACGCATTTTACTATTATGACACGTCTCTCACTTTTTAAACTGTACTAATTTTTGGTAAATTACTTCCTGTCACTAAATGGACCACTTTATAATAACTCTTCTTGCATACTCTAGGCTCTCAAGAAAATAAAAGTCATATAAAATGCAAAAGCACAGGGAAACCAAGCTTCAGAGGCGTGTCTGAAATAAAGAAAGGCCATGGGAAAATAGGCTATGAGCTGGCTGGTTGACAAGGTAGTATGGGGAAAATTCTGATGGTAAATCAGAAACCCTTGTAAATATTTCATTTTTCATAGATATCAATAAGGCTCTATTTCTCCCAGCATGTTCTCATTAAGTCTCTCGCCTCATTATATAAACTGCCTACAGGTGATGATCCTGCTTGATCACAAGTCTAAAGCACACATTTCAGCTTCTTCCTTTGAGTCCTGAAAGGATTACTGATGACTTCATTGGCCATCCCCTTTTGCTTTATTATAGCAATCCACAGTCCAGCCCACTGCTTCTGACACCTTCAAATATGCCACAGTGCAGGCCATCCTGCATCTTTCTACATGACTCACATCTTTCCCTGAGCATCCAGATACCTCCATCAGTACTTCTTATGTGTTTCTCGTGGAGAAATTTAAGACCACCCACATGACCTCTTATCAATCTTTTAAAAATATGAAATAGGCAAATATCTTAAATGACTCTGAAAACTTCACTAATACTGTACAACTTCTTCAAAAATGGGACACTGACCCTTTTTAATATAATCTCGGAAAGGACCTGTAGCTTGATGGGATTGAATATGAACAAGATTCACTTTCTTTCTATGGAAAAAATTGTGGAATATAATGGAATATTTAGCTTCTTATACCTGTGACATAAAAACAGGCAGGACACCATGGTTAAGACAAGAAGAAAACTCATATTTCCTTGTGTGAGAAGTTTGTAGCTCTGCTATTCAGTGACAGTCTTGTTCAAGGCAAAAACAGCCTTTTCCTAGTTAAGAAACACACGTAGATGGGTCTCAAGTTTATAATTTCCTCTTAGTGTTACAGATTTCCAATGCATTCCTTATTGCTCTAGACAAGGAAAATGTGAAGTTAGAGGTTCCATCCAGTTGCTCATTCATGTCCAACTCTTTGTTACCCCACAGACTGCAGCACAACAGGCTTTCCTGTCCATCACCAGCATCCAAAGCTAAAATCATGTTCATCGAGTCAGTGTTGCCATCCAAGAATTTCATACTCTGTCATCCCCTTCTTCCCCTCCCCTCAATCTTCTCCAGTGTCAGGATCTTTTCCAATGAGTCACTTCTTCATATCAGGGGGCCAAATTAATGGAGTTTTACCTTCTGAATCAGTCCTTCCAACGAAGATTCAGGGTTGATTTTCTTTAGGATTGACTGGTTGGATCTCCTTGCAGTCCAACGGAATCTCAAGAGTCTTCTCCAAAACGTTTGGAGAAGTGAACACAATACAGTCCAAAAGAATCAGTTCTTCAGTGCTCAGCTTCATAGTCCGATTGTAACATCCGTCCACGACTACTAGAAAAACCAGAACTTTGTCTAGATGGACATTTGCTTGCAAAGTAATGTCTCTTCTTTTTATCATGCTCTCTAGGTTGGTCATAGTTTTTCTTCCAAGGAGCAGGCAACTTTTTGGGTGCATAGCTGCACCCAAAATCTGCGGTGATTTAGAAGCACCCCCAAAAAGCTAAAGTCTCTCAACTGTTTCTATTGTTTTCCCATCTATATGCCTGAAGTGATGGGACTAGATGTCATGATCTTAGTTTTCTGAATGTTGAGCCGTAAGCCAACTTTTTCCCCTCTCTTGTTTCACTTTCATCAAGAGGATCTTTAGGTCTTCCTCGGTTTCTGCCATAAGGGTGATGTTATCTGCGTATTTGAGGCTATTGATATTTCTCCCAGCAATCTGGATTCCAGCTTGAGCTTCATCCATCCCGGCATTTTGCATGATGTATTCTGAATATAACTGAAATAAGCAGGTTGGCAGTATACAGCCTTGACATACAGGTAAGGTAGTCTGGTTTTCCCATTTGTTCAAAATTTTCCAGAGTTTGTTGTAATCCATACAGTAAGAGGTTTTGGTATAGTCAATAAAACATAAGTAGATTTTTTTATGGAACTTTCTTGTTTTTCTGATGATCTAAGGGGTCGCAAAGATCACGACTTGGACACGACTGAGCGACTGAATTGAACTGAAAGGATGTTGACAATTTTTAATAAAAATTTACTTAAATTGGAGGCTTATTGCTTTACACTATCGTATTAGTTTTGCCATACGTTGGCATGAATCCGCCCAGGGTGAAGATATGTTCCCTACCCTGAAACCCCTCCCACCTCCCTTCCCTTCCCATCCCTCTGGGTCATCCCAGTGCACCAGCCCCGAGCACCCTGTATCATGAATCCAACGTGAACTGGCGATTCGTTTCACGTATGATAATATTCATGTTTCATTGCCATTCTCCGAACATCACAGCCTTGCCTTCTCCCAAAAGTCCAAAAGACTGTCCTTTATCATCACCTCGTGAGAACTGATCCAAATGCATTATTTTAAATTGTTCAGTAAAATTCCCTTGTGAATACGTGCCAAAGCGTTCTTATCCATTCGTCTGCAGATGGACATCTAGGTAGTTTCCACGTCCTCGCTATTACCGACAGTGCTGCGATGAACATTGGGGTACATGTGTCTCTTTCAGTTCTGGTTTCCTTGGTGTGTATGCCCAGAAGTGCAATTGCTGGGTCCTATGGCAGTTCATGGGGTCGCGGAGAGTCGGACACGACTGAGCGACTGAACTGAACTGAACTGAATGGCAGTTCTATTTCCAGTTTTTTAAGGAATCTCCACATTGTTCTCCATAGTGGCTGTACTAGTTTACATTCCCACCTACAGTGTAAGAGAGATCCCTTTTCTCTACAACCCCTCCAGCATTTATTGCTTGTAGACTTTTGGATAGCAGCCATTCTGATTGATGTGAAATGGTATCTCATTGTGGTTTTGAATTACATTTCTTTAATAATGAATGATGTTGAACCCCTTTTCATGTGTTTGTTAACCATTTGTATGTCTTTTTCGGAGAAATGTTTATTTTGTTCTTGGCCCATTTTTTATTGAGTCGCTTATTTTTGTGGAATTGAGCTGCAGGTGTTGCTTGTATAATTTTGAGATTAATTATTTGTCAGTTGCATTATTTGCTATTATTTTCTCCCATTCTGAAGGCGGTCTTTTCACCTTGCTTATAGTTTCCTTTGCTGTGCGGAAGTTTTTAATTTTAATTAGGTCCCATTTGTTTATTTCTGCTTTTATTTCCAATATTCTGGGAGGTGGGTCATAGAGGACCCTGCTGTGATTATGTCGGTGAGTGTTTTGCCTATGTTCTCCTGTAGGAGTTTTACAGTTTCTGGTCTTACGTTTAGATCTTTAATCCATTTTGAGTTTATTTTTGTGTATGGTGTTACAAAGTGTTCTAGTTTCATTCTTTTACAAGTGGTGGACCAGTTTTCCAAACACCACTGGATAAGACATTGTCTTTTCTCGACTGTATAAGTTCTAGCCTCCTTTGTCAAAGAGAAGGTGTTCATAGGTGCGTGGATTTATCTCTGGGCGTTCTATTCTGTTCCATTGATCTATAATTCTGTCTTTTGCCAGTACCATGCTGTCTAGATGACTGTGGCTTTTTAGTAGAGCCTGAAGTCAGGCAAGTTGATTCCTCCAGTTTCATTCCTCTTTCTCAAGATTGCTTTGGCTATTCGAGAATTTTTATATCCATATAAATTGTGAAATTATTTGTTCTAGCTCTGTGAAAAGTACCGTGGGTAGCTTGATTGGGATTGCATTGAATCTATAGATTGCTTTCGGTAGTATACCCGTGTTCACTCTATTGATTCTTCCGATCCATGAACAAGGTATATTTCTTCATCTATTAGTGTCCTTTTGATTTCTCTTACCAGTGATTTATAGTTTTCTATATATAGGTCTTTTGCATTTATTTCTGCCCTAATTTTCAAAATTTCATTCCTTCTGCTATCACTGGGGTTCTTTATTTCTTCCTTTTCAAATTGCATTAGGTGTAGAGTTAGGCTATTTATTTGACTTTTTCCTTCTTTCTTGAAGTTAGCCTATGAAGCGTCCCCTTGGCACTGCTTTTACACTGTCCCATAGATTTGGGGTTGTTGTGTTTTCATTTTTATTTGTTTCTATTCATGTTTTGGGGTTCTCAAGGCAAGTATACTGAAAGATATGGGAATACCAGACCACCTGACCTGCCTCTTGAGAAACCTGTATGCAGGTCAGGAAGCAACAGTCAGAACTGTACATGGAACAACAGACTGGTTCCCAATAAGAAAGGGAGTGCGTCAAGGCTGTATATTATCAACTTGCTTATTTAACTTATATGCAGAGTACATCATGAGGAATGCTGGGCTGGAAGAAGCACAAGCTGGAATCAAGATTGCTGGGAGAAATATCAATAATCTCAGATATGCAGATGACACTACCCTTATGGCAGAAAGTGAAGAGGAACTCACTTTCATCAAAAGCCTCTTGGTGAAAGTAAAAGAGGAGAGTGAAAATGTTGGCTTGAAGCTCAACATTCAGAAAACAAAGAACATGGCATCTGGTCCCATCACTTCAAAAGGGATCAGGCAGACTCCATATTTATAGGGAGGTTTGTGGAAGCGATAAGGAAAGCGTTAATCAGGCGGGAAGGTTTGCATATTCTTTAGCTGAGATGACATTTGTAGTTGGGCAGAGGATGATAAGTCTTTTGGTCAGGGGTAGGGAGCTGAAACTCCAATACTTTGGCCACCTTATGCAACGAGTTGACTCACTGGAAAAGACTCTGATGCTGGGAGGGATTTGGGGCGGGAGGAGAAGGGGACGACAGAGAATGAGATGTCTGGATGGCATCACCAACTCGATGGACGTGAGTTTGAGTGAACTCCAAGAGTTGCTGATCGACCTGGAGGCCTGGCGTGCTGTGATTCATGTGGTCACAGAGTTGGACATGACTGAGCGACTGAACTGAACTGAACTGAGGGAGTGGAAAGTTTTTGGCCAGGGGGTGATAAGTCTTCAGGGCAGGTGCAGCGGGTTGAAGGCCTCTGGACAAGGGTTGATAAGTCCCAGGTAGATGCAACCGGCCTGGAGCATCAGGGTGGGACCTAAAGTTCTCTTTTGTTTTCTCCGAAGTTAGGTGATTCAGCAAGGGCCTTTGAGACTGTTGTTTTCTTTCCTAGCCCCAAAAGACTCCTTCAGGCTCCTTCTTCTCAGTAGTATAAATATAACTTTATTGTAGTTTAGTGGTTCAGTTGTGTCCAACTCTTTGCTACCACATGGACTGTAGCCCACCAGGTTCTTCTGTCCATGGGAATTCTCTAGGCAAGAACAGTGGAGTGGGTTGCCCTGCCCTCCTCCATGGGATGTTCCCAACCCAGGCATTCAGCCCAAGTCTCTTGCATTGCAGGTGGATTCTTTACTGCCTGAGCGACCAGGAAAGCCCTCTCATAGTATATAGTTTTGTTGTTTGATAGCTGAGTCCTGTCTGACTCTTTGACTCCAGGGGTCAAACCCACGTCTCCTAGATTGCAAGTAGATTCTTTATTTCTGAGCTACCTGCTAAATATCTCTTCTTAAGATTTGGTTTTATTTTGTGTTTATAATGATTGAAAACTTTGTATTTTGTCTACTGGGGAAAAAAAAAGTAAGGATCATCTCAAAGCTGAGAATTCTGTTGTAATCCAAGGACTTCATGTGGACTTAAGCCCAGGAAGTATCCTCTCAGATCTTTCTAAGAGACTTTTCTCTCAGAAGAAGTAAGGAAGTTGCCAGGATATAGGACTTCTTGCAACAAAGAAGAAGACTGGAACATCAGAAGATGACAGCGATTTAGAGAAAACCAGGCATGACAAGTTAATGAATTTAGTGCTTTTTGGTGTTTGTGAAGATGCAAATGTCTGCGTTCATTGAAATCATGCCTTCGATAATTCCTTTACCATTTCACACCAGTCAGAATGGCTGCTATCCAAAAGTCTCCAAGCAACAAATGCTGGAGAGGGTGTGGAGAAAAGGGAATCTTCTTACACTGTTGGTGGGAATGCAAACTAGTACAGCCACTATGGAGAACAGTGTGGAGATTCCTTAAAAAACTGGAAATAAAATTGCCATACGACCCAGCAATTGCACTCCTGGGCATACACACCGAGGAAACAAGATTAGAAAGAAACACATGTACTCCAGTGTTCATTGCAGAACTGTTTATGATAGCGAGGATATGGAAGCAACGTAGATGTCCATCTGCAGATAAATGGATAAGAAAGCTTTGGTACATATACACAATGGAGTATTATTCAGCCATTAAAAAAATACTTTTGAATCAGTTCTAATGAGGTGGCTGAAACTGAAGCCTATTATACAGAGTGAAGTAAGTCAGAAAGAAAAAACATCAATACAGTATACTAACGCATATATATGGAATTTAGAAAGATGATAACCCTGTATATGAGACAACAAAAGAGACACAGGTGTATAGAACAGTCTTTTGGACTCTGTGGGAGAGGTCAAGGGTGGGATGATTTGGGAGAACAGCATTGAAACTTGTATATTATCATATGTGGAATAAATCGCCAGTCCAGGTTCAATGCATGAGACAGGATGCTCGGGGCTGGAGCACTGGGATGACCCAGAGGGATGGGATGGGATGAGGGGGGTTCAAGATGGGGAAAACATGTACACCTGGGGCGGATTCCTGTCAATGTATTGCAAAACCAAGCAATATAATATTGTAGAGTAATTAGCCTCCAATAAAATAAAATAAAAAATTACCAAGGTATGAATAAAAAAATTATCGGAAAAAAAATTAAAAACAAGATATGTATACATACACAAGGTATACACACACATATATATAAATATGTTTATTAAATGTATATATACTTAGCATACATATATATGCATATTTTACCTATTTACATTTGTATATTACATATGTATAACAACTCATGATAACATATATACCATTTTAAAGATTATGTTATGGTTATATACTTTAATATATATCATCCTAAAAATTTCCCTGTGGTTTAAAACAAACCAAAGTAAACATTTTGGGAAGGCTTATTTGTGATCCCTGCTTTCTCTAAAGTGGCCTTTAAATTCTAATAAATACATCAGAATAATTGATGTTAATTAGTTTGCTTCACAGATGGTGCTAAGTGGTAAAGAAACCACTAGACAATGCAGGAAACTTAAAAGTCGTGAGTTCGCTCCTTGGGTGGGGAGTATCTAGAGAAGGAAATGGCAGCCCACTCCAGTGTTCTTGCCTGGACAATACCACGAACAGAAGAGCCTGGTATGTTGCAGTCCACAGGGTCTCACATAGTTGGACACTACTGAAACGACTTAGCACAGCATAGAATGACATAGGTTGCTTAGCAAGGAAATATGAGCAAAAATAACAATAAAAATATGAAGATAGAGTATGTCCATGGACTTTTACCCAAAAGCAGAACAATTTTAAAGGACACATCTCAAAAAAAAAAAAAGAAGAAGAAGTCTTATGTGATTATTAAGCATTGATTATTAAGCATTGATGGGTTTTAAAGAAAGTGCTTTGATACAAACAGTCCCCCTACATTGAAGATTACCATACAACACTATTCTATTTATCCTGGTTTATATACTTAATTAAAAGGCTGGAAGAAAATTACAATGAAATTGCAAAAGAGTTAGGACAATTCATCAAGTGGCCTGATTGATGAAAAGGCCTGAGTCCTTTGATTCAACGCCTCCGTGGGTTTGTGTGTGTGATCAGTCACTCAGTTGTGTCAAACTCTTCAGAGTACCTTAGACTGTAGACTGTGAGGATCCTCTGTTCATTAAATTTTCCAGGTAAGAATACTGCAGTGGGTAGCCATTTTCTACCAAAGCAGATCTTCCTGGCCCAAGGATTGAAACTACATCCTCCCTTACCCTGCAATGACAGGTGGATTGTTTATTACTTCACCACCTGGGAAGCCTCACTGGGGATACGGAAACTTTTATAACAAAATTGACTAAAATGATTGAGAGATAAAAGGTAACTAAACTTTCCAAAATTCCTCGTTAAAGCATGGGTTGTCGATGGAGTCCTAATGGAAGTAAAAGTTGTTAGAGTTGATATAAAACTTTACAAAAATTGGCATATTAAGTGGAGTTCATAATAGAGGTATTCATCACTTTTGCTAAATGATGTGGTGAAACTCTTTATTTTTATAAATAGCCACAAAACATTGCCTCCAATCACAATAGAAGTTGAAATTCAGTAAGATACTGTACATTTATAATTGCAGAAAGAAAAATCCTGCCTGACCCCCAGAGGAAATCTCTCAGCTTAAATACCTCCTATCCCCAAAGCCAGGCTTCACCAATATGTGAACCGTGAACTTCCAGATGTTAAAGCAGGATTTAGAAAAGGCAGAGGAACCAGAGATCAAATTGCCAACATCTGCTGGATCATGGAGAAAGCAAGAGAGATCCAGAAAAACATCGATTTCTGCTTCATTGACTATACCAAAGCCTTTGACTGTGTGGATCACAATAAACTGTGGAACATTCTGAAAGAGATGGGAATACCAGACCACCGGACGTGCCTCTGGAGAAACCTGTATGCAGGGTCAGGAAGCAACAGTCAGAACTGGACATGGAACAACAGACTGCTTCCAAATTGAAAAAGGAGTATGTCAAGGTTGTATATTGTCATCCTGCTTATTTAACTTATATGCCGAGTACATCATGAGGAACGCTGGGCTGGAAGAAGCACAAGCTGGACTCAAGATTTCTGGGAGAAATATCAATAGCCTCAGATATGCAGATGACATTACCCTTAAGGCAGAAAGTGAAGAGGAACTCAAAAGCCTCTTGATGAAAATGAAAGAGGAGAGTGAAAAGGTTGGCTTGAAGCTCAACTTTCAGAAAACAAAGATCATGGCATCTGGTCCCATCACTTCATGGGATATAGATGGGGATACAGTGGAAACGTTGTCAGTCTTTATTTTTTGGGGCTCCAAAATCACTGCGGATGCTGATTGCAGGCAGGAAAGTAAAAGACGCTTACTCCTTTGAAGGAAAGTTATGACCAACCTAGATAGCATATTTAAAAGCAGAGATATTACTTTGCCAACCAAGGTTCGTCTAGTCAAGGCTATGGTTTTTCAAATGTTCATGTATGGATGTGAGAGTTGGACTGTGAAGAAAGCTGATCACCGAAGAATTGATGCTTTTGAAGTGTGGTGCTGGAGAAGACTCTTGAGAGTCCCTTGGACTGAAAGGAGATCCAACCAGTCCATTTTAAAGGAGATCAGTCCTGGGTGTTCATTGGAAGGACTGATGCTAAAGCTGAAACTCCAATACTTTGGCCACCTCATGCGACAAGTTGACTCATTGGCAAAGAGTCTGATGCTAGGAGAGATTGGGGGTGGGAGGAGACAGGGACGACAGAGAATGAGTTGGCTGGATGACATCACCGACTCGATGGACATGAGTTTGAGTGAACTCCGGGAGTTGGTGATGGACAGGGAGGCCTGGCGTGCTGTGATTCATGGGGTCTCGGAGAGTCGGACACGACTGAGCGACTGAACTGAACTCATCCCCAAATGAGGAAACTGCTTAGAGGATTTTTAAGGTTGACTGGATTTTTCTGGAACTTGGTTCCTGGTCATGGAATCTGGCCCAATCCCCTATATGAAAAATTAAGAAGGAATGGGGAAAGACCACTCGGCTGATATGAGATCTACAAGTTTACCCTTAACACCCTGAAAGAGGCTATATTATGACTTAAACTTTATGTCTCCTGAACGTGGAAGTCTTTCAGGCTATATGTCTCTGAAAGGATAGGAATCTCTCTTGGGATGTTGGGACAAATAACATAACAACCTAAGGCTTACCTCTCAAAACAAATAGACAAGTTTACCAAAGGGTGTCTCGTTTGCCTCTGGGCAGTAACAGCTACAATTCTTGTGGTTAACAAGACCTCCAAGCTGACTCTGGGCCAGCCCACAATGATGTATACATATCACCAGGTGCAAGCAGTCTCGGAGACTAAAGGGAATAGATGGATGGCAGGTGGAAGTATCACCCAATATCATGCCCTTCTTCTTGACACTCCAGAAATAATATAAACAGTCTGTCAGACATTTTTTTTCCCTTTAGATATTTTCCCCTTAGACCACCAGTGCATGAAAGTCATTGATGAGTTGCACTCTTGCTGTATCTAATGCACCCCCCTTTGACCCAGAGGAAGCATGGTTACATAGATAGCAGCGGTTTGTTGGGAAGGAAGAGAGGAAATTGAGACATGTTATAGTGCATCCATAAAAAAACAGCAAAGTCGGGGGTCTTTTCTCCTAGGGACTCAGCCCAAAAGGTTTAAGTTTTCACCGATAAGAGCTCTGGAATTAGGTGAGGGAAAGGTGGTTTTTATCCTTTCAGTCTGTGAATATATTTTCCTCTTTCTGCATATTCATGCAGCAGTCTGGAAGGAAAAGATGACCAGCGCCCAAAGCTCTCTTGTTAAACTCATAAAATTCATTCTCAGGTTCCTGGAGGTGATCAAAGTTCCTGTTAAAGTATCTGTCATCCATTGTAAGGGTCACCAAAAGAAGTAAAGGAGGCCCAGGATAATAGGAAATCTGATGAGGAGGGAAAACTAGCCACTAGGGCAGCTTTTCCTGCTGGTGCTATCTGCCCCCTTTTCCCTCATGGATTCCTTGACTCCAAATTAAACTCTAAAGGTATGTTTCCAGTATGCTGAGTGCAGCTGGGAGATTGGGTCATGTGGGTGGTTACAGGCTGAGCAGCTTCAAATAGTATACCATGACTCTCAAGTCTGGGAAATTATTAACTCCTTCCACAGAAGTATCCATTTTGGAAGAGATGATCTGGAAACCTTGCTTAAGCGCATTCTCTACCATTTGTTAGCTAACATTATTCAGCAGATTACACAGAATTGTGATAATTGTCTAAAAAACAATCCAAAAACCAGACTGTTGTCATTTCCCCTAGTCAAACCTATCCAAATTTGGGGTCTTACTTTGGAGAGAACAGGCAAATGAATTTTAGAGATACACTGAAAAGCAACGGATTTCTTTTAGGGAAATTAAGTGGAAGTAGTTCCTTTTTATTGAACACAGCCTTGTTCTGGCAAATGGTCTTGCAAAGCTCAAAGAAAGAAGGAGCAATGCCTTTCTTCCACTGGAAGAGGAAATGTAAATGATTACAGTATTCTTGCCATAATAACCTCAAGAACAGTATGGAAAGACAAAAAGATATGACACCAGAAAATGAGCCCCTGAGGTCAGAATTTTCCCAGTATGCTACTGGGGAAGACCACAGGACAATTAACAATAGAATGTGAAAGAATGAAGCAGCTAGGTCAAATTGGGAATGGTACTCAGCTGTGGATGTATCTAGTGGTGAAAGTAAAATTTGATGCTCTAAATAGCAGTATTACACAGGGGCCTTGAATGTTAGGCCCAGACTGGAGGCAAACTGGACATGACCAGGAGATAGCGTGATTATTGACATCATAGGTATCAGTGAAGTAAAATGGAACGTAATGGGTGGATTCAATTCAGATAACCATTATATGTACTACTGCCACAAAAATCCCTCAGAAAAAAACTTGAGTAACACTCACAGTTAGCAGAAGTCTCTAAAATGCAGTTCAGTTCAGTTCAGTCGCTCAGTTGTATCCGACTCTCCGCGACCCCATGAACCACAGCACGCCAGGCCTCCCTGTCCATGACCAACTCCCGGAGTTCACTCAAACTCATGTCCACAGAGTCAGTGTTGCCATCCAGCCATCTCATTCCCGGTCGTCCCCTTCTCCTCCCGCCCCCAACCTTTCCCAGCATCAGAGTCTTTTCCAGTGAGTCAACTCGTCGCATGAGGTGGCCAAAGTATTGCAGTTTCAGCTTTAGCATCAGTCCTTCCAATGAACACCCAGGATCGATCTCCCTTAGAATGGACTGGTTGGATCTCCTGGCGGTACAAGGGACTCTCAAGAGTCTTCTCCAACACCACAGCTCAAAAGCATCAATTCTTCAGCGATCAGCTTTCTTCACAGTCCTTGGGTGCAAATTCAAAAACAACAGAATGATCTCAGTCTGTTACCAAGGCAAACCATTCAACATCACAGTAATCCAAATCTATGCCCCAACCACTGATGCTGAAGAAGCTGAACGGTTCTGTAGTGATCTACAACATGATCTAGAACTAACACCAGAAAAAGAGACGTCCTTTTAATTACAGGGGATTAAAATGCAAAAATGGGAAGTCAAGAGGTAGCTGGAGTAACAGGCATATTTGGCCATGGAGTACAAAATGTTGCAGTGCAAAGGCAATAGATTTTTGTCAAGAGAACACTCTGGTCTGAGCAAAAACTCTCTTTCCTCAACACAAGAGATGACTGTACACATGGACATCACCAGGTGGTTAATATAAAAATCAATCTGATTTTATTATTTATAGCTGAGGGTGGAGAAATTCTATGCAGTCAGCAAAAATAAGACCTTTAGCTGATTGTAGCTCAGATCATGAGCTCGTCATTACAAGATTCAGGGATAAATTGAAGAAAATAGGGAAAAATCATTGGTGCATGCAGGTGTGACCTAAATCAAATTCTTTATGGTCATAAGGAATGAAAAAAAAAATGGAAGTGACAAATAGATTCAGGCATTAGACCTAAAAGACAGAAGGCCAGAAGAACTATGGATGGAAGTTCATAACGTTTTATTGGAGGCAGGGACCGAAATCATCCCAAAGAAAAAGACATACAAGAAGACAAAGTGATTGCTTGAGGAGGCATTATATATAGCTTAAATTTAAACATTCAAAAACACTAAGATCATAGTGCCCAGTCCCTTCACTTCGTGCAAAGTGGGGCAGAGGGGAGTGGAAACAGTGACGCATTCTCTTTTAGGGGCTCCAAAATAACTGGGGACAGTAACTGTGGACATGAAATTCAAAAGCTCTTGCTTCTTGGAAGGAAGACTGTGACAAGCCTAGACACCGTACTAAAAAGCAGAAAGGGTTTGCATAATCAAGTCTATGGTTTTTTAACATATTATGTCCAAATGTGAGAGTTGGATCCATAAAAGTTTGAACACAGAAGATTTGATGCTTTCAAGTTTCGGTGCTGGAAGAGATTCTTGAGAATCTCTTGAGCTGCAAAGTGATCAAACCAGTCAGTCCTAAAGGAAGTCAACTCTGAATATCCATTGGAAGGTCTAATGTTGAAGCTGAAGATCCAATATTTTGGTTACTTGATGTGAAGAGTTGACTCATTGAAAAAGTCCCTGATTCTGGAAAAGATTGAGAGCAGGAGGAGAAGGGGGCAACAGAAGATGAGGTGGTTGAATAGCATAACTGATTCAATAGACATGAATTTGAGCAAACTCAGGGCTTTCCTTGTGGCTCAGATTGTAAAGAATCTTCCTGCAATGCAGGAGACCTGAGTTCAATCCCTGTGTCAGGAAGATCCCCAGAAGAAGGGAAGAGCTACCCATTCCAGTATTCTTATCTGGAGAAGTCTATGGACAGAAGACCCTGGCAGGCCAAAGTTGATAGGGTTACAAGCAGTGGGACAACAACTGAACAAGTAGTAACACTTTCATTTTCTGAGAGAGTGAGGGACAAGTAAGCCTTGCACATTGAGATCTATGAGGTCACAAAAAGTAAGACAAGACTTAGTGATTGAATGACAACAACAAATCTTGTTCAGTCTTCAGAGGCAAGAAAAATAGAACAGGCCTCTGATCTTGTTTCTGACCTATCTGGACGCTGTCCCTGACTATGATGTTTTTATGAGCTCCTGTTGTGACTTCAAGCTAAGAAGCACAATAGGTAAGACAGGATGTGGCTATCGCAATTTATGAGCCCCTGGATGGGGTCTGGCCAACCACACGCATGGCCTAGCAATGTCTTGCATGACAGAATAAACATCATTTTATAAAAAGATTAACATAAAACGAGAGCCACAATTTGCTTGGAAACTGATGATGGTATCTATTCATGCCTGGGTTTATAAGCAGGAACCCCTGTTATTGCAGTTTTGAGGTCTCACTCACAAAGTGGAAATGTTGCCTTGGAACTTCTCCCAGCTGGGACTCCAGCTTGCTGTTACATGAAACTTGACAGAGCTGTTTGGATGCTGGTCAACCCAGTTAGGTGATGTATGTATCGATACTTTCCTTACTGTTTGTATTTCTCCTTTAGTTTCATGATTGTATGCTGAAAGTAAGTTGGATAATTCTTCATTAAATGTTGAAATTGTTTATGCTGTATAACGAGTGGTTTCTTTTGTTAACGAAAGCTTCATACGTGAAATGGAAGTTGAAACTTTTGGCAAACAATTTTTGTGTTTGTTTTTCTAATCTTTGTTGACATATTCACAGGATGGATTGAAGCATTCTCTAATTGCACAGAGAGATACAGAAATTTGAAAGCTGTGTTAAAGGAGATAGTACCTAATTTGGTCTAACTTGATCACTTCAGAGTGACAGTGGGCCCTCATTTAGTCATGATATCCCAGCTCCTGGCCAAATTCTTAGGAATTAAGTACCACCTCCATTCTTCCTGGTGACCTCAAGCCTCAGAGAAGACAGAGTAAGCAAACTAGACTCTTAAAAGTCCCAGATTAAACTATGTCAGGAAACACTTAACAAGTGGATCCAAAATGCTAGCCATGTCCCACAAGAGGATATAAACGTGAAGTGAAGTCGTTCAGTCGTGTCCGACACTTTGCGACCCCATGGACTGTAGCCTAACAGGCTCCTCCATCCATGGGATTCTCCAGGCATTAATACTGGAGTGGGTTACCATTTCCTTCTACAGGGGATCTTCCCGACCCAGGTATCGAACCCAGGTCTCCCGCATTGGGGGCAGACGCTTTAACCTCTGAGCCACCAGGGAAGCCCAAAAAGCAGTTCCCAAAAGGCTAATATATTCAAGTCTGTTTGAAGTGATGTACTTAGTATCACTTATTAAGTTGTTTATTTTGGCTTCTTCTGTTTGCAAGTCTCTTCAGGGTCTAATTTCCGCCCTGACACAAGGCTCACTTGGTCAGTTGTGCTGTGGGGAAGGAGGAACACTGCAAACAAATATCACTGGCATGTATGGGGAGTGCTCACATACATTGCTTGTCCTTAATATCATTTATTTATTTATTTTTGATGAGGACACCAAAGCATTGCTAAAAAAAAGTAACTTGGGGATGTCCTAAGCTGGTGGAGGAATGGAATGGGAAGATCACCTTCTCCCATGGAAAGTCATCAAAAGATCATTTGAACTCTGAGCAAATTTCACAAAACAACTTCTGAATGCTGGCAGAGGAGACCACGTACCCAGAAAGGCAGTCCATTGTCTTTAAAAGGAGGTAGGACAAAATATAAAAGATACAAAAGAGAGACAAAAGAGTTAGGCACAGAGACCCATCCCAGGGACGGAGTTGTGAAAGAGGAGAAGTTCCCAACACCAGGAAACCCTCTAACCAGTGGGCCTGTGTGGGCGTTTTGGAATCTCAGAGGGCAACATAACCATGAGGAAAAGTAGATAAATAAAACCCATAGGCTATCATGCCTAACCACAATTCCCAGCAGAGAATTAGCCAACACTCGCATCTGCCACCAGCAAGTGGGGGCCGAACTGGCAGGCGCGGGCTGCATTGCTTACGGTAAGGACCAGGCCTGAAGGGAAGTTAATGTGAGATAGCAATTCAAACTGTAGGATAGCCAGAAAGAAAGAGAGAAAAGAGAGATAACTTTCCCATGAAAATCCCTAACATAAGGCACTGCCTGCCCTCTCACAAAACAAAAGACTGAGCAAATACCAGAGGAGAGCTAGTCGGCTGTGGACCGGCCCATCTTCCACCAGAGGCGTGGAGGAGGTGAGCGACAGCCAGAGCCAGAAACGGGCATCCTCTGCCAAACAACGAGCAAGCTCCCAGTTGTTAAAAAAATCTTCCTGGGATCCTGACAGTGGACATCCACCAGGAGGGTCGCAGCCAGAGATCAGATCCCCAGAGGAGACACACGACACATCTGAGACAGTGCTCCCACTGCACACTAAGGAAACCGAGCGGCTGGGACCAGGGAGGTGATAAGATGGGCCTCACACCTGGGGAGAGTGCTCACACCAAGCACCTGGTCGCCTGAGCTGCTCGGACCTGGAAAGGGCAACAAATGCAGGCCCAACCTAGTCTGTGCCTTGTGGAGTACCTGAAAACCTAATCTGGGTGGCTTAGACCTGGCAAGTGCATGCAACCCAGGGCCCACTTTAGAAGTTCCCCTGCAGAGTGACCTGGAGCCCAGGCAGTGTAGACCAGGAAAGCACACAAGCAGTGAGCAGGGACAAACCCAATGTGACCGAGACACCGTGAGAACTCCCCATACATGACAGTGATATTTGTTTGCAGTGTTCCTCCTTCCCCACAGCACAACTGACCAAGTGGGCCTTATGTCAGGGAGGAAATTAGACCCTGAAGAGACTTGCAAACAGAAGAAGCCAAAATAGAGGGATCCCCTTTGGAAGTGACAGGTGCAACAGATTAAAACCGTGTAGTTAGCACCAGCTACATTAGAAGGGGCCTATAGACCTTGAGAAGTCTAAGTTGGAACAAGGAAATATCTGAGACTGCCCTGACCCCACATTGCCTGAAACAGTCCCAGAGCAGAGAAATTCCTAGATGTATTTTACTATTATCATTTTTAAATTTTTAAAATTTTAAGTTCTTTCATACTTCTTTTGTTTTAATTTTTATAAACTACTATTGCCTTGCCAAAAACAAAATACCTTATTTTTAAGCCAAATTTCATATACATTTTTAAATAATTTTTGTGATTTTGTTTGGTTTTATAACATTGTATTTTTGAGAGTCTAACCACTACCCTAGGTTTTTAATCTTTGCTTTTTGGTATTTGCTATCAATTTTGTACCTTTAAAAATCCAATCTTCACAACCCATTTTTATTTAGAAGTGTTATTACTGGCTCGATTGCCCTCTCCCACTTTTGACTCTCCTTTTACACCCACAGGTCATCTCTCTCTCCTTCCTCCTGCTTCTCATATCTAGCCAACTCTGTAAATCTCTTTGGGTATCCCAGGCTGTGGAAAAAACTTAGGGAATTGATTACTGGCTAGATCTGTCTCTCTCCTTTTGACTCCCCCTACTCTCCTCCTGGTCACCTCTATCTCCTTCCTTCCTCTTTTCTATGTACACCTCTCTATGAGCCTCTTTGGGTGTTCCAGGCCATGGAGAGCACATAGAGATTGTATTACTGCCTAGATTGCTTGCTCCCCTTTGATTCCCCGTCTTCTCCAGGTCACCTCTATCTCTCTCCTTCCTCTTCTCTTCTCCGTGGTAACCCTGCGAACCTCTCTGGGTGTCCCTCACTGTGGAGAATCTTTTCTCCATTAACCTAGCGTTATCATTATCATCAGTGCTGTACGGATAGAAAAGTCTTGAGGTTACTGTAAGAATAAGACTGAAAGCCAGAGGCAGAAGGCTTAAGTACAAAACCTGAGAACACCAGAAAACTCCTGACTCCAGGGGACATTAATCAATAAAGGCTCATCCAAAAGCCTCCATACCTACACTGACACCAAGCTCCACCCAAGAGCCAACCTGTTCCAAAGCAAGACATACCAAGCCAATTCTCCAAAAATGCAGGAACATAACCCTGAGCTTTAATATACAGGCTGCCCAAAGTCATACCAAACCCAGCTCAAAACTCACTGCTGGATTCTTCCTCGCACTCCAGAGAGGAGACATCCAGCTCCACCCACCAGAACACTGATGCAAGCTTCCCTAGCCAGGAAACCTTGAAAAGACACTTGTCAAATCTCACGCACAGAGAAGAACCTCTACAATAAAGAGGAACCAAAATTTCCAGCATACAGAAAGGGCACCCCAAACAACAATCTAAACAAGAGGAAAAGGCAGAGGAATACTCAGCAGATACAGGAACATGATAAATGCCCAACAAACCGAACAAAAGAGGATGAGATAGGGAGTCTACCTGAAAAACAATTCCGAATAATGATAGTGAAAATGATCCAAACTCTTGAAAACAAAATGGAGTTACAGATAAATAGTCTGGAGGCAAGGATTGAGAAGATGCAAGAAATGTTTAACGAGGACCTAGAAGAAATAAAAAGAGTCAATATATAATGAATAATGCAATAACTGATATCAAACTTACTCTGGAGGGAAACAGCAGTAAAATAACTGAGGCAGAAGATAGGAAAAGTGAAGTGGAAGATAGAATGGTGGAAATAAATGAAGTAGAGTAGGAAAAGAAAAAAATAATGAAAAGAAATGAGGACAACCTCAGAGACTTCTGGGACAATGTGAAATACCCCAACATTCGAATCATAGGAGTCCCAGGAGAATAAGACAAAGAGAAAGGCCCACGGAAAATACTTCAGGAGACAATAGTAGAAAATTTCCATAAAATTGGGAAGGAAATAGCCACACAAATCCAAGAAACCCAAAGAATCGCAAATAGGATAAAAGCAAAGCCAAACACCACAACACAAATACTAATCAAATTAATAAAGATCAGACACAAAGAAAAAATATTAAAAGCAACAAGGGAAAAACATCAAATAACTCACAAGGAGATCCCCATAAGGATAACAGTGGATCTTTCAATAGAAACTCTTCATGCAAGAAGGGAATGGCAGGACATACTTAAAGTGATGAAAGAGAGAAACCTCCGGTCCAGATTATCATACCCAGCAGGGACCTCACTCAAATATGAAGGAGAAATCAAAAGCTTTACAGACAAGCAGAAGCTGAGAGAATGCAGCACCACAAAACCAGCTCTTCAACAAATGCTAAAGAATCGTCTCTAGACAGGAAACACACAAAAAGAAATGTGTATAAATTTGAACTCAAGACAACAAAGTAAATGGCATTGTGATCATACTTACCAATAATTACCTTAAATGTAAATGGGTTGAGTGACAAAGACTGGCTGAATGGATACAAAACCAAGACACCTATATATGCTGCCTCCAAGAGGCCCACTTCAAGACAAGGGACAAATGCAGACTGAAAGTGAAGGGCTGGGAAAATATTTCATGCAAATGGAAACCAAAAGAAAGCAGGAGTGGCAATACTCATCAGATAAAGTAGACTTTGAAATAGAGGCTGTGAAAAGAAACAAAGAAGGACAATACATAATGATCAAAGGATCAATCCAAGAAGAAGATATAAAAATTATAAATATATATACACCCAACATAGGAACACCACAATATGTAAGGCAAATGCTAACACGTATGAATGGGGGAGCTAACAGTAACACAGTAAGAGTGGGAAACTTTATACCCAACTCACACCTATGGATAGATCAACTAAACAAACAGAAAATTAGCAAGGAAACACAAACTTTAACTGATACAATGGAACAATTAGACCTAGTTGATATCTATAGGACATTTCACCCCCAAACAAATTTCATCTTTTTCTCAAGGGCACACAGAAACTTCTTCAGGATAGATGACATCCTGGGCCATAAATTTAACCTTGGAAAGTTTTTAAAATATCAAAATCATTTCAAGCATCTTTTCTGATCAAAATGTAGCAAAATTAGATGTCAGCTACAGGGTGAAAATTATCTGTTAAAAATGCCAACATACGGAGGCTAAACAACACGCTTCTGAATAACCAGTAAATCACAGAAGAAATCGAAATATGCATATAGATGAATGAAAATGAAAACACAACAATCCAAAACCTATGGGACATAGTAAATGCAGTGCTAATGGGAAGGGTCATTGCAATGCAAACTTACGTCAAGAAACAAGAGGAAAATCAAATAAATAAACTAACTCTGCACCCACAGCAACTAGGAAAGAAAGAAATGAAGAACCCCAGGGTTAGTAGAAGGCAGAATATCATAAAACTTAGGCAGAAATAAATGCAAAAGAAACAAAGGAGACCACAGCAAAAATCAACAAAGCTAAAAGCTGGTCTTTTAGAAGGTAAATAAAATAGACAAACCATTAGCCAGACTCATCCAAAAAAAAAAAAAAAAGTTGGGGGGTGGAGAATCAAATAAACAAAATTAGAAATGAAAATGGAGAAATCACAGCAGACAACACAGAAATACAAAGAATCATAAGAGACTACTATCAGCAACTATATGCCAATAAAAATGACAGTTTGGAAGAAAGGGACAAGTTCTTAGAAAAGTATAGCTTTCCAGAACTGAACCGGGAGAAATATATAATTTAACCTACCCATCAAAAGCACGGAAATTGAATCCATAATCAGAAATCCAGCAAACAAAAGCCTAGGACCAGATGGCTACACAGCTGAATTCTGCCAAAAATTTAGAAACTAGCTAACACGTATATTACTCAAACTCTTCCAGAAAAGTGCAGAGGAAGATAAGCTTCCAAACTCATTCTATGAGGCCACCATCACCCTAATACCAAAAAAAGGCAAAGATGCCCCCGCCCCCAACACACACACACACAAAACTACAGGCCAATATCACTGATGAACATAGATGCAAAAATCATTACAAAAAATTCTAGCAAACAGAATCCAACAACATATTGAAAAGATCATACATCACGGCCAAGTGGGCTTTATCCCAGGAATACAAGGATTCTTTAATATACATAAATCAATCAATGTAATACACCACATTAATGAACTGAAAGGTAAAACCCACATGATTATCTCAATAGATGCAGAAAAAGTCTTTGACAAAAGTCAACATCCATTTATGATATAAAAAATAGCTCTCCAGAAAGTAGTAATAGAAGGAATATACCTCAACATAATAAAAGCTATATATGACAAACCCACAGCAAACATCATCCTCAATGGTGAACACTTGAACGCGTTTCCACTAAAGTCAGGAACAAGACAAGGGTGCCCACTCTTACCACTACTATTCAACATAGTTTTGGAAGTTTTGGCCACAGCAATCAGAGCAGAACAAGACATAAAAGTAATCCAGATTTGAAAAGAAGAAGGAAAACTCTCGTTGTTTGCAGATGACATGATCCTCTACATAGAAAACCCTAAAGACTTCTCAGAAAATTAGTAGAGCTAATCAAAGAATAGAGTAAAGTTGCAAGATACAAAATTAACACAGAGAAATCCTTTGCATTCCTATATACTAACAATGAGAAAACAGAAAGAGAAATTAAGGGAAAAATTCCATTCACCATTGCAACGAAAATAATAAAATAGTTAAGAATCAGTTCAGTTCAGTTCAGTTCAGTCGCTCAGTCGTGTCCGACTCTCCGCGACCCCATGAATCACAGCACGCCAGGCCTCCCTGTCCATCACCAACTCCCGGAGTACACCCAAACTCATGTCCACAGAGTTGGTGATGCCATCCAGCCATCTCATTCTCCGTCGTCCCCTTCTCCTCCCGCCCCCAACCTTTCCAAGCATCAGAGTCTTTTCCAGTGAGTCAACTCGTCTCATGAGGTGGCCAAAGTATTGGAGTTTCAGCTTCAGCATCAGTCCCTCCAATGAACATCCAGGATTGATCTCCTTTAGAATGGACTGGTTGGATCTCCTTGCAGTATAAGGGACTCTCAAGAGTCTTCTCCAACACCACAGTTCAAAAGCATCGATTCTTCGGCGATCAGCTTTCTTCACAGTCCAACTCTCACATCCATACATGACCACGGGAAAAACCATTGCCTTGACTAGACGGACCTTGGTCGGCAAAGTAATGTCTCTGCTTTTCAATATACTATCAAGGTTGGTCATAACTTTCCTTCCAAGGAGTAAGCGTCTTTTAATTTCATGGCTGCAATCAGCATCCGCAGTGATTTTGGAGCCCAAAAAAACAAAGTCTGACACTGTTTCCATTGTTTTTCCATCTATTTCCCATGAAGTGATGGGACCAGATGCCATGATCTTTGTTTTCTGAATGTTGAGCTTCAAGCCAACCTTTTCACTCTCCTCTTTCACTTTCATCAAGAGGCTTTTGAGTTCCTCTTCACTTTCTGCCATAAGGGTAGTGTCATCTGCATATCTGAGGTTATTGATATTTCTCCCAGCAATCTTGATTCCAGCTTGTGCTTCTTCCAGCCCAGCGTTCCTCATGATGTACTCTGCATATAAGTTAAATAAGCAAGGTGACAATATACAACCTTGACGTACACCTTTTCCTATTTGGAACCAGTCTGTTGTTCCATGTCCAGTTCTAACTGTTGCTTCCTGACCTGCATACAGGTTTCTCAAGAGGCAGGTCAGGTGGTCTGGGATTCCCATCTCTTTCAGAATGTTCCACAGTTTAGTGTGATCCACACAGTCAAAGGCTTTGGCATAGTCAATGAAGCAGAAATAGATGTTTTTCTGAAACTCTCTTGCTTTCTCCATGATCCAGCGGCAAACCATTCAATATTACAGTAATCCAGGCCTATGCCCCAACCAGTAATGCAGAAGAAGCCGAAGTTAATCGATTCTATGAAGACCTACAAGACCTTTTAGAACTAACACCCAAAAAAGATGTCCTTTTCATTCTAGGGGACTGGAATGCAAAAGTAGGAAGTCAAGAAACACCTGGAGTAACTGGCAAATTTGGCCTTGGAGCACGGAATGAAGCAGGGCAAAGGCTAATAGAGTTTTGTCAAGAGAATGCACTGGTCATAGCAAACACCCTCTTCCAACAACACAAGAGAAGACTCTACACATGGACATCACCAGATGGTCAACACCGAAATCAGATTGATTATATTCTTTGCAACCAAAGATGGAGAAGCTGTATACAGTTAGCGAAAACAAGACCAGGAGCTGACTGTGGCTCAGATCATGAACTCCTTATTGCCAAATTCAGACTTAAATTGAAGAAAGTAGGGAAAACCACTAGACCATTCAGATATGACCTCAATCAAATCCCTTATGATTATGCAGTGGAAGTGAGAAATAGATTTAAGGGACTAGATCTGATTGATAGAGTGCCTGATGAACTCTGGACGGAGGTTCGTGACATTGTACAGGAGACAGGGACCAAGACCATCCCCATGGAAAAGAAATGCAAAAGAGCGAAATGGCTGTCTGAGGAGGCCTTACAAATAGCTGTAAAAAGAAGAGAGGCGAAAAGCAAAGGAGAAAAGGAAAGATATAAGCATCTGAATGCAGAGTTCCAAAGAATAGCAAGGAGAGATAAGAAAGCCTTCCTCAGTGATCAATGCAAAGAAATAGAGGAAAACAACAGAATAGGAAAAACAAGAGATCTCTTCAAGAAAATTAGAGATTCTAAGGGAACATTTCATGCAAAGATGGGCTCGATAAAGGACAGAAATGGTATGGACCTAACAGAAGCAGAAGATATTAAGAAGAGGTGGCAGGAATACACAGAAGAACTGTACAAAAAAGATCTTCACGACCAAGATAGTCACGATAATGTGATCACTGACCTAGAGCCAGACATCTTGGAATGTGAAGTCAAGTGGGCCTTAGAAAGCATCACTACGAACAAAGCTAGTGGAGGTGATGGAATTCCAGTTGAGCTATTTCAAGTCTTGAAAGATGATGCTGTGAAAGTGCTGCACTCAATATGCCAGCAGATTTGGAAAACTCAGCAGTGGCCACAGGACTGGAAGAGGTCAGTCTTCATTCCAATCCCAAAGAAAGGCAATGCCAAAGAATGCTCAAACTACCGCACAATTGCACTCATCTCACACGCTAGTAAAGTTAAGAATACATCTACCTAAATAAACAGAAGACCTATATATAGAAAACTATAAAACACTGATGATAGAAATCAGAGGACACAAATAGATGGAGAAATATACCTTGTTCATGGGTTGGAAGAATCAATATAGTGAAAATGAGTATACTTCTCAAAGCCATCTATAGATTCCATGCAATACCTATCACACTACCGACAGTATTTTTCCAAGAACTAGAACAAATAATTTCACAATTTGTATGGAAATACGAAAAACCTCGAATAGCCAAAGAAATCTTGAGAAAGAAGAATGGAACAGGAGCACACAACCTGCCTGACGTCAGGCTCTACTACAAAGCTACAGTCATCAAGACAGTATAGTACTAGCACAAAGACAGAAATATAGATCAATGCAACAAAATATAAAGTCCAGAGATAAATCCACGCACCTCTGTGTTCTGTTCTTCTTGACAAACCAGAACCTGGGGACAGGATCTGATGAGAAGACGGCAAAGAAAAGAAGACGGAGGTGACTCAAGTGTCTAGTTGAACAACGGTGTTTTAATCATGGACGAGTGTGCTTATGTATGGTTATACAAGGTATAACTTCTTCAGTTCAGTTCAGTTCAGTCACTCAGTTCAGCTCAGTTCAGTCGCTCAGTCGTGTCCGACTCTCCGCGACCCCATGAATCACAGCACGCCAGGCCTCCCTGCCCATCACCAACTCCCGGGGTTCACTCAAACTCACGTCCACAGAGTCGGTGATGCCATCCAGCCTTCTCATTCTCGGTCGTCCCCTTCTCCTCCCGCCCCCAATCCTTCCCAGCATCAGAGTCTTTTCCAGTGAGTCAACTCGTCGCATGAGGTGGCCAAAGTATTGCAGTTTCAGCTTTAGTCTTTCCAACGAACACCCAGGATTGATCTCCTTTAGAATGGACTGGTTGGATCTCCTTGCAGTCCAAGGGACTCTCAAGAGTCTTCTCCAGCACCACAGTTGAAAAGCATCAATTCTTCAGCGATCAGCTTTCTTCACAGTCCAACTCTCACATAAATACATGACCACGGGAAAAACCATAGACTTGACTAGACGGACCTTGGTTGGCAAAGCGATGTCTCTGCTTTTTAATATGCTATCAAGGGTGGTCATAAGTTTCCTTCCAATTTCTTTTAATTTTAAAATAAATAATTAATTCAAAGTTCCATTGTCCATGAAATCACTCCCTTGTTGTTGCTGTTGTTTTTCGGTGCCAGTTGATTCCTTTCACCCCCTTGCTGATCACGTCAAGGCCCTCTTCCACCTTTACGTGTTATCCTGGAAGGTTCCAAAGTCTTGGGGTTCTCTTGTGTGTGGGACCGACCTGCAAAGAGGCACGCAGGTCTGGAAGTGCTTGCCACAGACAGCAGAGTGCTCTGCACTTTGTGTTCTGTATGCTCCCATTGCCTTGGAGAGGTGCACAGCTCCAGTCATTTTGGCATCACTCCACTCCCTGAGTTTTCCTTCCAGGAACCGCACCCAGAGGCGGGGGCCTTGGGCTCAGCTGACTTGGAGCTTGTGCTTCGCAACCTGCACCTCTCAGGATCATTCCTGGTCAATCTCCTGCCCTCATCACGGGTCCAGCACTGCCCTGGGACCCAAACCCTCCAGAGCCAGGTGCCTCTGCTCTTCCTAACTGGATACTTCTCACTTTGCAGCCGCTTGCCTTTTCACCCAAGGGTTATGTCCCTGTAGAAGGAAAACACCAAATAGACTGGAAATGGACTATGATTTGTTCTGTTTAATTCCTTCGTATTCATTCTAACTTATGTTCTTTTCTCTTTGCAGACCTCTTGACACTGAGCTAGTGACCCACGTTTGCTCTCCTAAGCCACCAAATTAGCTCTCAGTTTGCAAACCTGCCAGGGAACTTGCAGAGGCGGGAACGCTTGGAACTCAGAGCAGGATTCGCAAATCATACCTTACTGGCATTTGCCAGCCTGGCAAAGGGTCAATGAGGGGAAATGATTGAAAACCACAATAGTTCACTCACCTCCTTTCTCTCTGAAAGTAGAAATAAATGCATGTGATGTTACCTTCCCTGTGACACGAGGCTAGAAAGAATCCTTGTCCAAAGAATGAGGGAATGGACGGGTAAGAGGGCAACAAAAACAAAACGCTCACGGTTCTTTATTTCTGTAATTTTCCAAGCAAAGATTCTTTGTTGGGGTAAATCTATAAATAAACATTTGTCCAAAGTCATATGCCCTCAGCCTGCTTCAGGCACTTCAGGGATCCTATTTCTGACTAAGTTGGCTGGGGGTGTCTGGGAGAGATTTTCCTCCGTGATTAGAGAGAAGTTCCTGAGACCTGTTCCCTTTTCATTTGAATGGTGGCATGTTAGTATGTGAGGTATGGCGCTGTGGCAGCTGTTATGAAATCATGAGGCAATATAGCAGGAACAAAAAGGCCCAGGATGTGTAGAAAGTTAAGAGCAAAGTGATGCAAAGTGATACTTGGTGAATTTTAGGACGAACTCAAACAATCTAAGGTACCTCTACTTCTAATCTTGTTAGGTGAGCAGGTGTTGAAGTCTTCATTACAGCTAAAAGATACTGAGCCTTTTCACTGGCCTCAAGTATTAACTGAGTGGACAGAGGGTGCTTGATGAACATATAAGAACGCCCCCAGTTCTGTGGTATATCTGCTGCCCTGAGAGGTTCTAATCCTAGAGCCGAGAAACTATACAAGTGTCCTTTTGGTTGCAGGAGCACAGAAACCCTTTCCTGCCGCTGGGGCCCCTACACTTTTGATAGCTGGGACAGGGCAGGCCTCACTGGAGGGGTGACACTTCAGGAAGCCCCAGAGAATGGGAAGGCAGGGGCCATGCAAATGTCGGGGGAGGTAGTCAAGGCTGAAGACACAACAAGTGCAGACGCCCTGAGGAGGGTTTGAGCTTGGGAAGTCATGTTCTCCGCTGCCTATGTGCCTCTCGGTCCTCAGTGGGCACTTAATATTTGTGGAATGAATGAAAAAAGGAAGGGAGGGAGAAAAAGAGGGGTGGTGACTTTCTCAAAGTCCTCGATGGACAGTTCCTTTCCCCTTTTGCCCAAATGAAGCAGAAAATGATCCATCATGGGCAACAGATGCCATCTCTTTCATGCCTTTCAGCTCCCCACTCTCCTCCCCTCAGCCTGGCTGAGCCTTTCATTCTGTGCACCGATGGATGTTGGTGGCAACATGGTCAAACCAGTCCCTGTTTAAACAATGTAATTAATGTTTCCTGGAGGAAATGAGCACAGGGCAAGAGACAGTTTCAGCAGCGTCCCTCCCAGGACTGGTGGCTGCAGAGCCCAGGTGGATTTATCACTGGTGGAGAGGCGGAGACAAATGACCTGCTCAAATGGAGATGTTGAGAACCCGGTCAGTGCGAACAGCCAAAGCCCCCCGGCCTGTCTCCATATTTCACAGTGCTCAGGTGTCCATGGCCGGGGCTAACGAGGCCCATCCATCAGGCCAGGAGAGCAGCTAGAGCACAGAGTTTCTCATGAATGGGCTGAGGCTGCTGCTTCAGACACTGGTGGGAATTTTCAGGGGAGCTTGTCGTAGCGGGGCAGTGTATGCTAGTTTTCTTTGGTGGACTCCACTCTCTTTGTACCGGCTCAGGCATGTGGAGCGACAGTGTTTGAAAGTGCTAAGTCCACCTCCTTCCTACCAGGTGTTTGCAGCAAAACACATAGCAGTTTACATGTACCAGCTGTGTGTCTTTCCGTTCCGTTCCGTTGCTCAGTCGTGTCCGACTCTTTGCGACCCCGTGGACTGTACCCTACCAAGCTTCTCCGTCCATGGGGTTCGCCAGGCAAGAATACTGGAGTGGGTTACCATTTCCTTCTCCAGGGGATCTTCTCGACCCGGGGATCGAACCCGGGTCTCCCGCATTGGAGGCAGACGCTTTAACCTCTGAGCCACCAGGGAAGCCCCTGTGTGTCTTTAAGTAAATTAAATAACCTCTCTGAGTCTCTCTCTAAACTGAAGGGGTATGGTACCCATTTGTTGGGGGGGGGGCAGTGGTTGGAGGATTAAATAAAATGATGACGATCAGTAATAAAGAGTAGTGCGTAAGTCCTCGGATTAGGTAGGGTGCCAGTTACAGCCCCACCAGCTGCCAGCTGTGATGCAGACAGCTGACTGTCTCCCTGCATTCGTTCTCCCATTCTCTCTCAGAACATTTCCCGTATTTGTTTCTCTCCTTGCTAGGCAGGAATGGCTGAAAATAAATGGTACATCTTCCAGCTCCCTTGGTGGCAAGGTGTGATTTTTCTGACTCGGTGACGTGGCTGAAGGGATCTGAGCGGCAGTGATGTCGACATGTGTCAGCTGTGCTCTTAAAGGGAATAGGAGTCGATCCCTCTTCCCTCCCCCTTTACTTTCCTGATGCAGGGGGATTTCAGTCTTGAGGGGCTGAGAAGCCAGCTTGGCCTGTGTAGTTAGAGCAGTACTTGGATTGGCGGAGCAACAAGACAAAGGGGGCCTGGGTCCCTGGTGCTCTGGTAGCTCTATGGGCATCTAATGGGAGACAGAGACCGCTCTCGACTGTTGAAGCCGCTGGTCGGCATCACTGGCAACACAAACTCTGTCGCACAGAACCTGGCCCCGCTGGGGACCACCTCATCCCCTCCCTCAGCCTGGATTCAGTGATACACTGCTCCTGTGGTCTTTGCCCAAACAAGACATTGAGGTGAGTTTCCTTACGTGCACAGATTTTTGTTTTGTCCTCCTCTCTTAAGGTATTTTATTAGCTACTTGCAAATTAGGTCAAATGAGTACTTTTTCTACTTCTGACATTTTAGTATTATTTTCATCTTAAAATTCATTTGCTTGATATTTGAAATTTGGCTTTATTTTTGATATCACTTTACTTTGTATCTTCTTTTTGTCAGACTTCTCCTGTTTCTTTTATCAATTCTCTGCCCTATTAAAAAGATAAATAAAAGCTATTTATCTTTGGTTATGTTTGTCTTCATTGCCATGAGGGCTTTTCTCTTGTTGAAGGTGCCAGGGGCTACTCTTTAGTTGTGGTATTCAGGCTTCTCGTTGCAGTGGCTTCTTCTTTTTTTAAATATAAGTATATTTATTTCAATTGAAGGCTAATTACTTAACAATACTGTATTGGTTTTGCCATACATTGACATGAATCCACCATGGGTGTACATGTGTTCCCTATCCTGAACCCCCTCCCACCTCCCTCCCCATCCCACGGAACCTGTGTCTCTTATGTCTCCTGCATCTGCAGGTTGATTCTTTACCACTACCGCCACCTGTGGGATGTTGCATACAAATGATTTGTCTTATCTCTTAAAAAATCTTTTAATGTGGACCATCTATTTTTCTTACTGTTGTTATTTTATTGTCTTACTCTTATTTTTCCAACGTAGTTTTGTTTTTTTTTTAAAAAGTATTCATTTTAATTGGAGGCTAACTATAGAATATTGTAGTGGTGTAGCCATACATTGGCATGAAACCGCCACGGGTGTCTTGTGTCCCCCTTCCTGAACCCTTCTCCCACCTCCCTCCCCATCCCATCCCTCTGGGTCATCCCAGTGCACCAGCCCCGAGCCCCTTGTCTCATGCATCCAACCTGGACTGGAGTTCAGTTTCACATATGATACTGTACATGTTTCAGTGCTATTCTCTCAAGTTATCCCACCCTCCGCTGTTCCCACAAATTCCAAAAGACTGTCCTATACATCTGTGTGTCTTTTGCTGTCTCGCATACGGGGTTATCGTGCAGTGGCTCCTATTGCTGTCCAGCACGGACTCAGGACAAGTGGACTCAGTAGTTAAGGCTCCTGTGTTCTAGAACACAGGCGCAGTATGGGTGTTTCATGGGCTCAGCTGCTCCGTGGTCTGTGTCAGGGGTCGAACCAGTGTCTCCTGCATCGGCAGGTGGATTCCTTACGACTGAGGCACCAGGGAAATCCCCTCTTCTTTGCTTTATTGTTAATTAGAATGTCTGCTCATTCAGTCTTTCCCCTTTGTTCTGTGCAAATTCAGACTTCTGCTCCTGTCTTCCTTCTCCGCTTGCTCCCCTGGGGAGAGAGCATCGTCTGAGTTTCTGAAGATGGATTTAGCTTTCGCCCCTCTCCCCTACCCTCCCACCCCACAGGCACAGGGAGTATTAACCACACCCGCTTTGGGTTACTGAGGGCTAACTCTGCCCAGTTCCTCAGATGGGCCCCCTTGGCATCTGTTCTCTGCAGGTGTGACAGATAAAAAGGCAGCTCTGAGAGGGCTTCTGCTGGCTGAAGGCCACACAGCCAACAAAGGCAGAGCAGGGATATAGGGCAACATGCGCTCTCCTGGTCACCTGTTTCTGAGAGAGCCAGGTGGCTGTAGGGTGAGGTGAGGGAGGCACCTGGGACACAGAATTGAAAGAGGCACCTCCAGGACTTCCCTGACGGTCCAGTGGTTAAGACTCTGTGCCTCCCCTGCAGGGGGCGTGGGTTCAGTCTCTGGTTGGATAACTAAGACCTCAAAAACGAAAAGAAAAAAGAACTCTATTATTCGTCTTTCCTCATAACTCACTTGGTAAAGAATCCACCTGCAATGCAGGAGACCCCAGTTCCCGGGTTGGGAAGATTCCTGGGTTGGGAAGTTCACCAGGAGAAGGGAAAGGCTACCCACACCAGGATTCTTGGGCTTCTCTGGTGGCTCCGCTAGTAAAAAATCTGCCTGAAATGCGGGAGACCTTGGTTTGATCCCTGAGTCGGGAAGATCCCGTGGAGAAGGGAAAGGCCACCCCCTCCAGTATTCTGGCCTGGAGAATTCCACAGCCTGTATAGTCCATGGGGCCACAAAGAGTCGGTCACAAATGAGCGACCCCATTTCACTTTAGTTTATGAAGAGGCATCTCTGTCAACTCTGCCTCCTCCTGGTTCACTAAGGGAGGGCGACCCTAGACTAGGCGACCCTAGTTCTTGAAGAAGGAGTGACTGTGACAAATTCTGGTGGTATGATTTTTGACTGTTGTCACGATATGGGCGGCACGACACATGGTGGCTGGTGCCTGCTTCATCGCATACCTTGGGCTTGAGTGGTTTTCAAATGTTCTGCCAGATAGTTAAGTAAGTACAAGCCCATTCATAATAACCTGAGTGGAGACTGTTACCTGCTCTTTGTCACTTAAATTTGATTAAAAGCTTTCCAGGGCTGCAACTATTGTGTAAACTGGAGAAGTCTATATTTTGTTTTATTCAGAGCCAGTTTGTGGCAATCACATGATGGCCACAATACCTCCACGGCTTTGTGCATGGCCAAGGTTGCACACTTGTGTCATCTTGCATTTGCCAGGCAGAATCTCAGTGTTGGCACATTTGGGTGCAAGGCTGTGTGCTCAAACATTTACCTACTGGAGCACGTGCTATTGTGAGTATAAATACTTGTGTGTGCTCAGTCGTGTCGAACTCTTTGTGACCCTATAGACCCCAGGCCCCTCTGTCCGTGGGATTCTCCATGCAAGAATACCAGAGCAGGTTGCCATGGCCTCCTTCAGGGGAGCTTCCTGACCCGGGGATCGAACCTGTGTCTCTTATGTCTCCTCATTAGCAGGTGGATTCTTTACCACCACCGCCACCTGACGAACCCTTGTGTATAAATGACTTTGTCTTATTTCTTAAAAGAATTTTTTTTTTTAATGTGGACCATTTTTTTCTTACTTTTGTTATTTGTATTGTCTTACTCTTATTTTTGCAACATAGTTTTATTTGTTTAATAAGCATTTATTTTAATTGGAGGTAACTACTTTACAATATTGTAGTGGTTTGGCCATACATTGACATGAATCCACCATGGGTGTAGATGTGTTCCCCATCCTGAACCCCCCTTCTCCCCTCCCCCATCCCTCCCTATACAAACCCTCTGGGTCACCCCAGTGCACCAGCCCCGAGCACTCTCTCATGCATCAAACCTGGAATGGCGATCTGTTTCACATATGCAATATACATGTTTCAACGCTATTCTCTCCTATCATCCCACCTTTGCCCCGTCCACTGAGTCCAAAAGACTGTTCAATACATCTGTGACTCTGCTGCTGTCTCACAGATACGGTGGTCATTACTCTCTTTCTAAATCCCATATATATGCCTGAGGATAGTGTATTGATGTTTTTCTTTCTGACTTCACTCTGTGTAATTGGCTCCAGTTTCATCCACCTCATTAGAACTGACTCAGAGGGCTGAGTAATATTCCATTGTGCATATGTACCACAGCTTTCTTATCCATTCGTCTGCTGATGGACATCGAGGTTGCTTCCACTTTTGAGCTCTGTATTGCATTTGTTATCATATCGCTTCTGTTTTATGGTGTGGTCTTAAGACCTGTGGGATCTTAGCTCCCCGTGGATAGAAGCTGCACCCCCTGCATTTGAAGGTGAAATCTTAACTACTGGACCACCAGGGAGTTCACTCCCTATCTCTGTGTGTTACTAGATGTTGATCTCCAGGACAGTGTTTTTTCCTTTTTCTTTTTCTTTCTGATTTTATGTTTTCCTGGGGCAGGACAGTTTTGTTTAAAGGAGGTTTTGTTATCCATTAGTATATCATTTCAGGAGAGTAAATGATCATTTCAAACCATAAGCTACCCCAGCCTAAGAAACCCCCTTTAACGTGGGAAGGCAAGTGAATAGCAGTGACAGCTCTATGGACTTCTCTGTCATTCTCCAGGTAAGAACGAGAGGGCATGAACGAGGGTCATGGGGTGCCCATGAACGGAGGCCTAAGCAGGTTCTCCATCTAACTTTGATAGAAGCAAAGTTGATTTTGATCGCTGGCACATGCTCGGGGCAGAGGTTCTTCTCAGTTAGATCTGTACTTGGAAAAGGGGCTCTAGACTCCCCCTCCCACCCCAACAGAGGGCTTCAGGTAGGCTCAGCAGAGACCAGCTCTTGACCTGGCACGCCAATTCTGGATTCATGTGATGATTCATGAGGCTCACAAAACTGTTTTGGTCCGATCATGGTGTATCACCCCTATCAGTCAGTTCACTGACTCAGTCGTGTCTGACTCTTTGTGACTCCATGGACTGTAGCATGCCAGGCTTCCCTGTCCATCACCAACTTCCGGAGCTTGCTCAAATGCATGCCCATTGAGTCAGTGATGCTATCCAGCCATCTCATCCTCTGTCGTCCCCCTTCTCCTGCCATCAATCTTTCGCAGCAGCAGAGTCTTTCTAATGTGTCACTTCTTCCCATCAGGCGGCCTGGTTATCGGGGCTTCAGCATCAGTTCTTCCAATGAGTTTCCAGGACTAATTTCCTTTAGATGGGACTAGTTGAATCTCCTTACTGTCCAAGGGACTCTCAAGAGTCTTCTCCAGGCCCACAGTTCAAAAGCACCAATTCTCTGGTGCTCAGCTTTTCCCATGGTCACCCTTATAGCGCTTATTAATATTGTCTCCTCTAAATTGAAAGTGTGCCATGCCATGAGGCATGTGGGATCTTAGGTCCCCAAGAGGGATCAAACCTGTGCCCCTGCATTGTGGCCACTGAGCCACAAGTGTTAAGGACAACCAGGTAACAAAGTCCCCCTAAATCAATTCATTTTTAAAGTTACAGGAATCTGCTTTAAAAGGAAGTGCTTGGACTAAAAGTTGAAGTCCCTTCGAAGGCCCCAGGCACCTCCATGACCGCACCGCCCCCACCCTCCCTGCCCTTTGCTTTGTACATCCCTGAGGGCACTCTGGCTCTTCACAGGAAGCTCTAGCCTTTGGACCTTTGAACTCTTTGCTTCCTCTCCTGAAATTCCCTCTCTCTGATGCTCCCTCGGCTTACTTCCTCACCTCCCACCTTTGTTCTGCTATCACCTTTGAAACCAGGCAGGCCTTGATCACCACCGATACTCCCAGCCTGCCCAGCCCTAGAGCCTCCTCTGTTCTCCATTCTCCACTTTACCTTTCTCCAAAGCTCTGGTGGTCAACTGACACGCTTGTTATGCTTAGGTGCTGCCTGCTTGTCCTCAGGCTGTGAGCTGAGTGAGGGGTGAGATGGCCTGTGTGTTCTGCTCCCTGGGCGTGCACAGCGATTGTGCAAGAGAGGCCAGCACACAGTAGGTGCTCAGCTAATGGAGCTTACCCTCCGTGTGGAGGGTCGGTGATGAAGCCACATGTCACAAAGGTAACTCTTTCTTGACAAGAGGGGATAACGCCTTGGAGGAGGAATATGGGGAGCTGGGGGAAGGAAGTGCAGGCAGGCCTGACGGAGCTGGAAGGTGGAAGTGTGAGCTGGGAGGCAATGCTTCCTCTGGAGTGAGGCTGAGGCTGGGAAAGGATGAGTCCAAAGAGCTGGGCAAGGGGCAGAGCCTTCCAGGCCGCCGGGATGATGTATACAAAGCTTTCTAAGCTTTTCCTTTCCTGAACCCCTCTCTCAGGACCCTCCTTCTTCTCGTGGGTTTCACACCTAAACATTTCTGCATTTCCTTAGGATCTGTTTCTGAGGCAGGAAGGGGAAAACCAGGTCCCCTCAATTAAACTCTCTGACATTAACATTCCACTTGCCAGGCCTCTGGGTGGGGCGGAGGTGGGGGTGGGGGTCAGGCTCTCTGGGATGGTGTACACAGGTCCAGACCTAGGATTGTACCAGCTCCTTCTTTTCCAAGAACAGAGCTGTGGCCACCATAATCCCCCCTGCAATGAGAAGCCCTTGCATCACAACCCTAAGAGTTGGCCCCTGCTCTCTGCAACTAGAGGAAAAGTCCATGCAGCAACGAAGACCCAAAAGAAATCAACAGAGAAATTATTTATAACAAATTCTGGCATTACAGAGATGTTGCAAAGAGCAAAAGAAGCTATTACTATTAGACAAAAAGCCTTCTTAACAGAGCCTAGCATAGAGGAAACGCTCAATAAACGTTCACTGTTGTCAGAACTGCAACCACAGAAGAGACAGTAAATCTCTCCTGAAGAACTGATGGTCTATCCGCAGAAAGCAGACAACACAGAAGAATCTAAAAGACTTTCAAGCAAAACTGAAAGGAACTAGTGACGAATGCTACTGAGTGCCTGCTGCACTCCGGGCACAGAATCTTGCCTTTTGTGTGCATTAACAACAAACCTTTCAGTCACCAAGGAAGCAGAATTACTGTTATCCCCATTTCACAGACTTAGAAACTTAGGCTTGGGGAGTAAGAAAGTGGCGGCGTTGGGACTCGAAGTGGGTTCCGTCCAGCTCAGTTCAGTCAGTCGCTCAGTCGTGTCCGACTCTCCGCGACCCCATGAATCACAGCACGCCAGGCCTCCCTGTCCACCACCAACTCTATTTTCCACCTAGTCAAATGCAGCAATCTTGGAGCCCAAGAAATAGTCAGCGACGGTTTCCAAAATTTCCCCACCTATTTGCCATGAAGTGATGGGACTGGATGCCATGATCTTAATTTTCTGCATGTTGAGCTTTAAGCAAACTTTTCACTCCCCTCTTTCCCTTTCATCAAGAGGCTCTTTAGTTCTTCGCTTTTTTCTATAAGGGTGGTGTCATCTGCATATCTTAGATGACTGATATTTCTTCCGGCAAACTTGATTCCAGCTTGTGCTTCATCCAGCCTGGCGTTTCTCATGATATACTCTGCATATAAATTCAATAAGCTGGGTGACAATGTACAGCCTTGACGTACTCCTTTCCCAATTTGCAAACAGTCTATTGTTCCCTGTGTGGTTCTAACTTTTGCCTCTTGATATGCATGCAGCTTTCTCAATGGCAGGTCAGGTGGTCTGGTGTTGCCATATCTTTTAGAATTTTCCACAGTTTGTTGTGATCTACACAATCAAAGTCGTTGGCAGAATCAGTAATGCAAAAGTAGATGGTTTTCTGGAACGCTCTTGCTTTATCCATGATCCACCAGATTTTGGCAATTTTATCTCTGGTTCCTCTGCCTTTTCTAAATCCAGCGTGAACATCTGGAAGTTCACAGGTCACATACTGCTGAAGCCTGGCTTGGAGAATTTTGAGCATTACTTTGCTAGGGTGTGAGAGGAGTGCAATTGTGTGGTACTTTCAGCATTCTTTGCCTTTTCCTTTCTTTGGGGTTGGAATGAAAACTGACCTTTTCCAGTCCTGTGGCCACTATGGAGTTTTCCAAATTTGCTGACAAAATGAGTGCAGCACTTTTTCAGCATCATCTTTTAGAATTCGAAATAGCTCAACTGGAATTCCATCACCTCCTCCAGCTTTGTTCATATTGATGCTTCCTAAAATCCTTTTGACCTCACATTCCAGGATGTCTGGCTCTAGGAGAATGATCACACCATCTTGGTTACCTCGGTCGTCAAGATCTTTCAAAAAATTCTAATAAGAGGGACTGATATTTAAGAAAGATTATCTGACATCCACAGACTGCTCTTTGAACTAAGTAGTGTGCATATGTATTTTGTGGTTACAACAGTGCAGTCCCTTCCATTTGCGAACTTTAAAGACCCAGTCACTGTGAGGCTATGACTCTGCTATGACTCTGAGATTAATGTGAGCATCCCTGTGACACTAATTCCTTACTTCGATAGGCTCTCGAGTTTCAATCATTTCTTCTATAGCTACACACTTTCTTTCTGTGACGTATAGATTAAATTTATGTGTTGTGGCTAGACTATGAGCCAGGGCCTGAGTCAAGGCCTTTTGGAGGATTTTAAAAGTGTTTGTGGCCCTGGGGTCCAAAGCAACTGATCAGTACTTGTTTTTTGAGTCTGCCAGTGAAAGTCGCTCGGTCACGTTCAACCCTTTGTGACCCCCGGCCAAAATATTGGAGTGCGTAGCCATTCCCTTCTCCAGGGGATCTTCCCAGCCAGGGATCAAACCTCAGTGTCCTACACTGCTGGCAGATTCTTTGCCAGATGAGCCACAAGGGCAGTCCAAGAATACTGGAGTGGGTCAGTTCAGTTCAGTTCAGTTCAGTCGCTCAGTCGTGTCTAACTCTTTGCAACCCCATGAATCATAGCACCCCAGGCTTCCCTGTCCATCACCAGCTCCCAGAGTTCACTCAAAATCATGTCCATCGAGTCGGTGATGCCATCCAGCCATTTCATTCTCTGTCATCCCCGTCTCCTCCCGCCCCCAATCCCTCCCAGCATCAGTCTTTTCCAGTGAGTCAACTCGTCGCATGAGGTGGCCAAAGTATTGCAGTTTCAGCTTTAGCATCAGTCCTTTCAATGAACACCTGGGACTGATCTCCTTTAGAATGGACTGGTTGCATCTCCTTGCAGTCCAAGGGACTCTCAAGAGTCTTCTCCAGCACCACAGTTCAAAAGCATCAATACTTCGGCGATCAGCTTTCTTCACAGTCCAACTCTCACATCCATACATGACCACGGGAAAAACCATAGCCTTGACTAGACGGACCTTGGTTGGAAAAGTAATACCTCTGCTTTTTAATATGCTATCTAGTTCGGTCATAACTTTCCTTCCAAGGAGCAAGTGTCTTTTACTTTCATGGCTGCAATCAGCATCTGCAGTGATTTTGGAGCCCAAAAAATCAAAGTCTGACACTGCTTCCACTGTTTCCCCATGTATTTCCCATGAAGTGATGGGACCAGATGCCATGATCTTTGTTTTCTGAATGCTGAGCTTTAAGCCAAATTTTTCACTCTTCTGTTTCAATTTCCTCAAGAGGCTTTTGAGTTCCTCTTCACTTACTGCCATAAGGGTGGTGTCATCTGCATATCTGAGGTTATTGATATTTCTCGCGGCAATCTTGATTCCAGCTTGTGCTTCTTCCAACTCAGCGTTCCTCATGATGTACTCTGCTCATAAGTTAAATAAGCAGGGTGACAATATACAAACTTGATGTACTCCTTTTCCTATTTGGAACCAGTCTGTTGTTCCATGTCCATTTCTAACTGTTGCTTCCTGACCTGCATACAGGTTTCTCAAGAGGCAGGTCAGATGGTCTGGTATTCCCATCTCTTTCAGAATTTTCCAGTTTATTGTGATCCACAAAGTCAACGGCTTTGGCATAGTCAATGAAGCAAAAATTTATGCTCTTCTGGAACTCTCTTGCTTTCTCCATGATCCAGCAGATGTTGGCAATTTGATCTCTGGTTCCTCTGCCTTTTCTAAAACCTGCTTGAACATCTGGAAGTTCACGGTTCACATATTGCTGAAGCCTGGCTTGGAGAATTTTGAGCATGACTTTACTAGCGTGTGAGATGAGTGCGATTGTGCGGTTGTTTGAGCATTTTTTGGCATTGCCTTTCTTTGGGATTGGAATGAAGACTGACCTTTTCCAGTCCTGTGGCCACTGCGGAATTTTCCAAATTTGCTGGCATATTGAGTGCAGCACTTTCACAGCATCATCTTTCAAGGTTTGAAATAGCTCAATTGGAATTCCATCACTTCCACTAGCTTTGTTCATAGGCCCACTTCACTTCACATTCCAAGATGTCTGGCTCCAGGTGAGTGATCACGCCATCGTGATTATCTTGGTCGTGAAGGTCTTTTTTGTACAGTTCTTCTGTATATTCCTGCCACCTCTTCTTAAAATCTTCTGCTTCTCTTAGGTCCATACCATTTCTGTCCTTTATCGAGCCCATCTTTGCATAAAATGTTCCCCTGGACTCTCTAATTTTCTTGAAGAGATGTCTTGTTTTTTCCTATTCTGTTGTTTTCCTCTATTTCTTTGCATTGATCGCTGAGGAAGGCTTTCTTATCTCTCCTTGCTATTCTTTGGAACTCTGCATTCAGATGCTTATATCTTTCCTTTTCTCCTTTGCTTTTCGCTTCTCTTCTTTTCACGGCTCTTTGTAAGGCCTCCTCAGACAGCCATTTTGCTTTTATGCATTTCTTTTCCATGGGGATGGTCTTGATCCCTGTCTCCTGTACAATGTCACCAACCTTCACCCATAGTTCATCAGGCACTCTATCTATCAGATCTAGTACCTTAAATCTATTTCTTACTTCCCCTGTATAATCATAATGGATTTGATTTAGGTCATATCTGAATGGTCTAGTGGTTTTCCCTACTTTCTTCAATTTAAGTCTGAATTTGGCAATAAGGAATGCATGATCTGAGCCACAGTCAGCTCCTGGTCTTGATTTTGCTAACTGTATAGAACTTCTCCATCTTTGGCTGCAAAGAATATAACCAATCTGATTTCAGTGTTGTCCATCTGGTGATGTCCATGTGTAGAGTCTTCTCTTGTGTTGTTGCAAGAGGGTGTTTGCTATCACCAGTTTGTTCTCTTGGCAAAACTCCATTAGCCTTTGCCCTGCTTCATTCCGTGCTCCAAGGCCAGATTTGCCTGTTACTCCAGGTGTTTCTTGACTTCCTACTTTTGCATTCCAGTCCCTAGCCTATCTCTACTCCAGGGGATTTTTCCAACCCAGGAATTGAACTCCGGTCTCCTGAATTGCAGGTAAATTCTTTATCATCTTAGCTCTCAAGGAAGCCTAAGACTCATTAAGGAGATGATGTATAAAGCAATTATCCATATCCAGGAATACAAATCCTACAGTAGCCCATGATTCCTGAAAATCTTATCTCAAAATATCCAGCTTAAGAATTGATCTGACTCTCATATCCCAAGGCTTTGGTGCCCTGGAAGATTATAAGACCCAGATATTGGACCAAAAGCCTGAGGTGTTTGTGCTTTAGTCTTTGACACCTTGTAATTACAGTCTTCTAGGAAATTTAATAGTTGCTCTGTGGCTGAGGAGCCTAATTCCTCAATGGCCATACATAACAAGATATCATTAAAAACTGTAGCCTGTTGATCTGCAAATCTTTTTAAGTCCCAAGACAAAGCCAGTTTGAACAAGTGAGAGCTGTCTCAAAACCCTTTGGGACAAATGCGGTCCTTGAAAACAAACAAAAACTGACTTACCTAGGCTGATGGAATGTTGATAAAGGCATATTTTAAATCTAGAATTGTAAACTATTTGGCATTTTCAGGTACAGTGGAAGGCAAAGTATAAAGATTGGGGACCACAGGGCTGTAAAGGCACAAGTGCCTCATTGACAATTCTCAAATTTTGAACCAGGTGTTACTGACCACTAGGCTTCCTAAGCCCTAATATGGAGGAGATTATTAAAAGATACTAATAACCCTTGTAAGTTCTATGATTGGTCACAGTCTTTCCTTAGCCTTTGAACTTAAGAGATATTGCTTTGGATAAGGGAAAGAAGTAGGATCTTTAAGTCTGATAAACTTAGCTCTGCATACTTATTCCAATTTGTCCCCCTCAGCCCATACTTCTGGATCTGCCTGGGGAATGGAGGGGTTCATGTTCAGGTGCACAGAAACTTAAATTGTTACCAATATATCTCATCCCAACAAGGTATAAGAGTTCTCAGGCATTATTAAAAAGGCATTTGAGTTTAAAAAGAACCAGAGTCTCAATTACAGCTATGAGGCTGACTAAAATAGCACTTGTTAAAAATTTTTTTTATTGGAGGCTATATGCAGATGACACTACCCTTATGGCAGAAAATGAAGAGGAACTCAAAAGTCTCTTGAGGAAAGTGAAAGAGGAGAGTGAAAAGGTTGGCTTGAAGCTCAACATTCAGAAAACAAAGATCATGGCATCTAGTCCCATCACTTCATGGGAAATAAGACGGAAAAACAGTGGAAACAGTGTCAGACTTTATATTTTTGGGCTCCAAAATCACTGAAGATGCTGATTGCAGCCATGAAATTAAAAGACGCTAACTCCTTGAAGGGAAACTTATGACCAACCTAGATAATATATTAAAAAGCAGAGACATTACTTTGCCAACAAAGGTCCGTCTAGTCAAGGCTATGGTTTTTCCCATGGTCATGTATGGATGTGAGAGTTGGACTGTGAAGAAAGCTGATCGCCGAAGAATTGATGCTTTTGAACTGTGGTGCTGGAGAAGACTCTTGAGAGTCCCTTGTACCACAAGGAGATCCAAACAGTCCATTCTAGGAGAGATCGATCCTGGGTGTTCATTGGAAGGACTTATGCTAAAGCTGAAACTGCAATACTTTGGCCACCTCATGCGACGAGTTGACTCATTGGAAAAGACTCTGATGCTGAGAAAGGTTGGGGGTGGGAGGAGAAGGGGACGACCGAGAATGAGATGGCTGGATGGCATCACCGACTCTGTGGACATGAGTTTGAGTGAACTCTGGGAGTTGGTGATGGACAGGGTGGCCTGGCGTGCTGTGATTCATGGGGTCGCGGAGAATCGGACACGACTGAGAGACTGAAATGAACTGAACTGAACTGAATTAGTTTACAATATTATATTGGTTGGTTTTGCGATACAGTGACATGAATCCTCCCCAGGTGTTATTTGGCCAGTCCTCTTATGGCTGCAGATGCAGAGAGCAGACTGGGAGGTCTCAGTGAGAATGGAGAATGTATCCCCAGTACCTAAAAACAAATCAGTAATCCAGCCACCATCAGTTGTACCCTGGACTCCTCAGATGTTATTATAAAGAGGAACTGTGTGGGTATCCCAGGCCTCATCGGTCTTGGTTACTGGGAGGGTCCAATTACTGGGGCCTTTGTCTCTGAGGATTGTTCCTACTCCAGTGTGTTCCTTTACAGACCAGGCCCAGGGCCAGGGGCAGCATAGATGCCTGAAGACATTCTCACATGAAGTCTCTCCTTTCCACACAGGTAATATATTTGCCCCTTACCTGGGGCTCCCTGGGCTTGAGGCACCCCTTGAGTCCCTGACTGCCTCATTACAGCCTGTACAGTCATGACTAGGGCCTCAGTTTTTCCTTAGTCCTTGGCTGTTTACATTTCTCTTCCTAGTGTACACCCAAAAGTGGAAATCAGTGCCATTAGACTGTCTCTCCATCTTTAGACACTAGTGCAAAGTAGTGTGCCAAACTTGGTTAAAAATTACAGGTTCTCATTATCCCCATTTTCAGATTTAGTAATTTACTGTAATGGCTTATATAACCCAGAAAAACATTTACTTTATTATAAAGGAAACAAATTGAACAGCGAGAACAGAAGACACAGGTCTGGAAAAATCTCAAGCTTTCCATTGAGTCTGAGTTGTACCTTTCCGGTACATGAATGCATTTTTTCCCACCAATCTGGAATTCAATTACAAACTAGTTTGTTTGGTCTTAAACAGTTCCAATACACATGCATAATTGATGAAGTTAGTCATTAATGATTAACTGAATTCCCAATTCCTCCGACTTCTCAGGAAATCGGGAGTTAAGGGAAACTTCTAAATCTCTAATCTCATGGTGAGTTTCACTGGTAGCTAGTCTCCATTCTAAAGCTATCAAGTGGCAACCCAAAGTCACCTCTTTAGTGTCAACTCACATATTTTTGAAAGAAGCGTATAAATAACAAAATGCAGTCCTGTTACCAAAACCACTCAGGCAATTCCACAGGTTTCAGCAATTCTGTGCCAGAAACTGGGAACAAAACCTAGTACATATCAAATACATAAATACATATTTCATATGTGATTCCTGGATAGCTCCACTGGTATCAGTCTGCAATGTAGGAGACCTTGGTTCAGTTCCTGGTTGGTGAAGTTTCCCTGGAGAAGGGATAGGCTACCCGTTCTAGTATTCCTGGGCTGCTCTGCTGCCTCAGATGGTAAAGAATCCACTTGCAAGGCAGGCGTCCTGGGTTCCATCCCTGGGTTGTAAAGATCCTGTGATGGAGGGCATGGCAACCCGCTCTAATATTCTTACCTGGAGACTCACTATGAACAGAGGAGCCTGGTGGACTATAGGCTATGGGGTCTCAGAGTTGGACACAACTAAGCACAGCACATCACATACATATTTTGTATGTGTGTGTGTGTAGACGTTTTATATATGCATATTATAGATATATAAATTCAATTATATACATACCTATATGTATGTGTGCACATACACAAACATATGTACAGAATGAACCACAAGTCCCTGTGTTGCAGGAAGGGGGACCCCATCCAGGTCCCAAGAGTGGACTCTTAACCTGACACTCAGAAATGAATTGTCTGAGAAAACACTTGTGCTAACAAATTACTTTATTGGGAAAGGGTACCCAAATGGACAGCAGTAGGATAACGGAACCTAGGACTGCTCTGCCAGGTGGCTGGAAGCCTCAGGTTTTATGGTGATGGGATTAGTTTCCAAGTTGTATTTGGCCAGGCATTTTGATGTAAGATCCTTCCTGGTGGTGCAGACATTGTTCAACCAGGAAGAGTGCCAGTGAATATAATTCTGGGAAGTGTTAGAACACATGGCATCTCCTTTTGATCTTGCTGAACTCTTCTGTTGGTGGTGGTTTATTATTTCCATGTTCCTTACCAGGACCTCCTGTCATAAAATAACTCACATAAATGGTTACTATGATGCCTCGATAGGGTGTGCAGTTTCAGTGAATTTCACAGAACATTTCTATAAACACCAGCTCATCAGTGTTTATAGATTAAGGCTGTATCATGGCATTTATAGGGATGCTTTCCACAGATACTTTCATAGGTTTTCCAGTGGTTGGATCATGGTACTTATAGGGACACTTTCCACAGACCAGACAGATAACAATTATATGCATTATATGAAATTGATCTTTAAGGAAATTGTACCTGTTTCCTTTCAGGGGTTTTATGGCTTATACCTAATAATGTAGGCCAACTCACAGCTTCCAAGTCAGTATATTGAAAGGACAAGTTCAGAATACAGTGAGAAATCAAGAAAATTTTACGTTAATAATTATTAATTTCTTAATCCTGACAAGAAATAAAATATATGAGTGGAGAGAAAAATACAAGATTAAATCTTAGGTGGTATCTTTAGAAAATCACATTATGTGTCAGCTACAAATTGCCACTTGCCAAGAGCACTGCCAACAGCTGAACAAGAACATTTACTATCTGCCCTATGCTGCGGCGGCTGCCAACTATCAACACCCCTTGAGAGAGTCTAGTGTGCAGTGAGGCATTCTGTGCTCCAGGGAATCTAGACCGACAGGTTTTAGATAGTTGGTGATTTTCAGGAACTGATTTCATGATCCCAATTCCTGCATCTCCTCACGGTTAGAAAAGCACTAAATCCCATCAGCTCCTTGACTACCAGAAAATCTTCGTAACCTGAATCCTTAATTGTATTGCACTCCCCTTCACCAGGGGCTTCCCTGGTGGCTCAGTTGGTAAAGAACATGCTTGCAATGCAAGAGACTTGGATTTGATCCCTGGGCCAGGAAGATCCCCTGGAGGAGGAAATGGTAAGCCACTCCAGAGAATGCCATGGACAGAGAAACTGCAGGTTATAGTCTATGGAGTCACAGAGTCTGACACACCTGAACAATTAACACTTTCACTTTCCCCGTCACCAAAATATTACATATTGACCTCTCCTGATGCACCTCTTTCGAGTAGTCTGTCAGAGCTATCTGAGGTGCTGCCCCCCACACTGCAGTCCTGATTTTGCCCCAAAGACAACTTGTAACTTTCAAGTTGGGCATCTTTCTTAGTTGACAGAAATTTGAATATTACTTACTCATGAACAAAATTATGTGGTTAAGTGGTATAGCTAAAATTTTGTTTTATGGCATAAATATATTTTTCAGTGACTGCCATGTAACTAAATGACAGTAAAACTAAGGCAGTTTTAGTTGTTACAATAGGCAGATAGCTATGAGAAGAGAAATGGAGACAGTGGGCATGTGGCAGGAAATCATTCACCCTGTTAACAGCAGGGGTCCATAGGCAGACAAAAGCAGGAATGTCCAGACTGACAGGAAATCACACATTTTCTATAAGTGTCCCAAAGTCAGCAAAGAAATGTGTGGAATGGAAGGAATCTCCTGTGTTCACATGTAACCTATTGCTTATTATGCTTTCATTACAAAACAATTAGCCTTGCAAGAAAGAAATACCAGATCATGCATCAACACCATGACACTTCTGATCTAAGGTAAATAAAGACAACAGTCCCTCCTCCCCTCAGGAGACTGGAGCTGGGGTGAAAATCAGGGAAAGGACCTCCAAAATCCTTCCCCTGGGAATATTCTACCCCTTCATTTGTATGCCCCTCATAGCTGGCTTACCAAAGAAATGCAGAGTAGCACTTCCTCACCTATCTGCCTGTTCTCCCTCCAAGGACAGACCCTTGCTTAACTAAAACACTCATTTTACTTCTTATTCTTCCTTTCTTATCTTGAAATTCTCTCTGCAATGAGGCAAGAATCTTAAACTCACTGGGAACATGATGACTATTTACTCATGAAGAAGGAACAAATATAGCTTAACAACTAGTAGAAAAAAATTTTTTTTTCCTTTCTCGTTAATAGGAGAGACTGATTTACCTTAGAAGTCACCAAATTGGAGAGTATTTTTAGAGGTAAAAGCAGAAATTACAACAATTCAAAGTTCAATCTGTATGCAGGTTAAGAAAGGACTCGATTAGGAACAGACTGGTTCCAAACTGGGAAAGAAGTAGGTCAAGGCTCTATACTGTCATTCTGCTTATTTAACTCATATACTGAGTACATCATATGAAATGTCAGATAAGCTGGAATCAAAAGATTGCTGAGAGAAGTATCAATAATCTCAGATGACACCACCCTCATGGCAGAAAGCAAAGAGGAATTCAAGAGCCTCTTAATGAACATGAAAGAGGAGAGTGAAAAAGCTGGCCTAACAGTCAACATTCAAAAAGCAAAGATCATGGCATCTGGTCCCACAGCTTCATGGCAAATAGATGAGGAAAATATGGAAACAGTGACAAGCTTTACTTTCTTGGGCTCCAAAAACAACTGCAGCTGGTGACTGTATCCGTGAAATTAAAAGACAGTTGCTCTTTAGAAGGAAAGATATGATAAACCCAGACAGCATACTAAAAAGAAGGGACATTACCTTGTTGACAAAGGTCCATCCAGTCAAAGTTACTTTTCCACTAGTCATGTATGGATGTGAGAGTAAGACCATAAAGAAGGCTGGGTGCCAAAGAATTCGTCTTTGGAGCTATGGTGTTGTAGAGGACTCTTGAGAGTCCCTTGGATTGCAAGGACATCCAACCAGTCCATCCTAAAACACATCAGTCCTGGGTGTTCATTGGAAGGACTGATTTTGAAGCTGAAACTCCAATACTTTGGCCACCTGATGCGAAGAGCTGACTCATTTGAAAAGACCCTGATGCTGGGAAAGATTTAGGGAAGGAAGGAGAAGGCGATGACAGAGGATAAGATGGTAGGCTGGCATCAGTGACTTGCTGGACGTGAGTCTGAACAAGCTGTGGGAGTGGGTGATAGACAGGGAAGCCTGGTGTGCTGCAGACCATAGGGTTGCAGAGTGGAACATCACTCAGCAACTGAGCTGAACTGAAAGCTTAATTCCTTGGAGTGGTGGAAGAAAACAGGGATACAGACCAAATAACAAAATTGTGTCCTTAAATGATGGCGAGCTTATGCAGGAAACTGAGCAATTAAGAAGTTATTTTTAATAAAATATCACTTGAATAAAACAACTTTTAACAAAAAGAGCATCTATTCGTTAATTACAACATAGATAAAATTTCATTCAAGACCTAAGCATTAAAAATTACTTTAAGAATGTAGCTAACAGGGCTTCTGGGTGGCTCACTCTTAAAGAATCTGCCATCAATGCAGGAGACATGGGTTTACTTCCTGGTACAGGAAGGTCCCACATGCCAAGAGTCAACTAAGCCTGTGAGCCACAACTACTGAACCAGTAATCCAGGAGCCTAAGAACCACTACTACCACATGCCCTAGAGCCTGTGCTGTACAACAAAAGAAGCCACTGCAATGAGAAGCTTGTGTACTGAAATTAGGGAGTAACCACCACCTGCAACAACTAAAGAAAACACCATGCAGCTCCAAAAATCCAGCATAACCAAAAACAAGTAAATAGGAGAATGTCATTAACAAATGAGGTGATAAGGGCCTTTACTGAGAATCTGTCAGGTTCTAAATAGAGTCTGAATATAAGGAAAGATGGGTGGGAAAAGTTTAAAACATTCAAGTCACTTTCACCCTAATTCATTGATAAATGTAAAGCAATGACAGTCAAAGCTTCAGTGTCCTATGGAACTATATAAAGCAAACAGCCAGAAAAATAAAAGATAAAATTGGACAATAACTGAGTTACTTCTGAAGTAATGTGGTACATGGCAATACATACCAGAAATTTTCATTAAGAGAAATGGAATACAGAGCTGAGTGAAGATGTATGTACAGTTTAACTTTTATGCTAGTTTTCACTGGAAAAAATGGTGTTTAACTAAGGAATGAAAATATTTATATCATATATCACAGTAAGAAAAAATAATAGATTAGGTGTAAAAAGTCAAACTAACACTTTTAGAAAGTTATGTAACTTTTTAATTTCAAGATAAAAATTCTTAGCACAAACTACTAAAAGTTTACAACACATACAGAATTAATGAAAAATCACAAGTGAAAAAAGTTTTCTCTAACAGAAAGAACATCAAATGAAAACAAGCAAGATACAAGAAGATAACCACTTTAAGTCAAGGACTTTTTTCCACTTTACTCTGGCTATATAAATGTAGACGATTTCATAGTTGCTAGACACTAAACAAATTGCACCTTTATATTCAGTATATACAGCAAAGCCTGGGATACAGAGTTCTAGGTAAATGTAGAGAAGAAGAAAACTTCATTGTGTAGGTTTTTTACCACAGTTTCTAAAGCAACTTGATATTCTTTATTACTACACACCAGTTTAATGGCTAGGGTCAACAGAAAGGTACAATATTTCTTACACGATAAGCTTTTTCAACAGGAAATTTTACATTCCTGGGTTAATTGACATTTTCAAATTAAGCCAACTACAGGAACCTGCAGGTCAAACGGATTTTAAAAACAGGAACTCCTTACAAATAAAATGTAGAGAAAACTTATAGTTGAAATTTACTTCTCATTCTCTGTACTACAGACAAATTCATTATATTCTCATGAACGTTTTAACAAGATAGGCTTTTAACTTTGGTTATAATTTTCAGCATTTACTCTTTCACAAGCTCAAAAACAGAATCCTTGTAGCAATGTTGGGGAGAAATTATATTCTAGGCTGCCATTCTCATTTTCTCACAAATGTTGTCACTATGATAACAAGACATCCTGTCAAGGATCTTTCTGTTGCTCAAAGCTTCCAGGGTAGGTAATACAGACACTATTTCCTGTGAATCCGTTATGGTAACTAGAAATTATGCTACAACATTTATACTCTTATTCAGTCCTCACAAACACTACAGCACAACTGAATGAAAATTATGCCTTCATAATGTCTAGTAAAAATGTTACCAAAATATCAAAGGAGCAGTTGCTGACTTTGGTTGGCATTTCAGCAGTTACCAATGCAACTACTCAAAACATATCCTGTTCTTTCTCAGCTTCGTACTAGGATCAGTAACTTACTGCTTATTTTGTACCTGCTTACCTGGACAGTACTGCCTGGTGAACTTCATGTAGAACATGAATGTCACTTTTATGCACTGTCCTTTGTCTTGAAAATGTATTTTAACTATGCCTTTGACGTCTAACATGTGGAACAATCCTAAGAAATTTCTTAATCTGTCTTCTGAGTTTGCCTCAAATGTTATTTTGATTTTATTGTTAATGGAACCTTTAACAAGTAAATTTCTGTTACTTTAAAAGGACACTGCAAATTTCTCCACTAATTTTGCAAATTCCAATTTGTTCTGCAGCGCTTATCCTTGCCTCTTAATAAAAAGTTGATGTATTATTACTGATACCTAGGATTGCCTACAAAACCCCTTAACTTTCCTTATAGATAAGCCTATACTTTTGGGTTATACCAAGTACTCCAAAATGAAGTGAAAATAAGTATTACTTAAAGCATTGCATTTCCAACAAATCTAGAACTGCTTCCTTTCATGAAGATACATACTCAGAATACTTAACTAGTTCAATCCCGACTTAGGTGCAGATTGTTTTCTTTTTAATCGTGGTTGGCACTTTTATCATTTGCCACTTGAATGACTAAGACAATTGATACTTAACTTCAGACTTCTTAAACATTTATTCACACATCTAAATTTTCTTCTGATTTATACTATTGTTTTAAAAAGTTAGACAAAAATTTTAGTAAAGATGCAAACATTTCCTTCAGGTTTTTAGAGCCTTGCCAAACCTTCTATACACTGCTTTCAAAAATAACATGTAATATTGTTAACCTAAATATAAAGCAGGTAAGGCTTGCAATGGAGAAATAGCATACTGCTTAATTCTGAATGCATTCGTGTGCAAAGACTACAAAGGGAAACTTTAAGCAAACAGCACAATTCACCTTCTAAACAAGAAACAAGTGTTTTTATGCTCGTTTAACCCACCAGTAAAATAAACAATAACACTTTACAAAACATACTCAGAAAATTTAGACATTAAATTTAAAAATTTTAACTTCTATCTTTCAACCAGCAGTAACAAGTATGAAATTACTTTGAATAACTCTATTTTTCAACTTATCTGAATAATTCTATTTTTCAATTTATCTGAAAATTCATGGAGGTGAAAGTTTACAGCTCTTCCCTCCAAAACCAACGGTTTTCTTCAGCAATACTCAAGTACCAGTTAAAACAGAAACTCACAAAAAATTTTCCCATGCCAAGAAAACATTTTTAGTACCTGTTTCTGCCTACTCTTTCAGATCGGCTCCCCCCATGACCTCCCCTGGAAGCCTCACAACCTGAGCTACTGTATGACTCACGAGGAGGAGGGTACACCCTATCCTTGGAGGATGGAAACCCTTGTTCTTGTCTTCCGCCACGGTCACGACCACTTAAGTAGGTATCACTTCGGCTGCTTGAGTAACTTTTCCGACTTCCTCCATATCTGTCTCTTGTACTGCTATAATCATCATAGCGACTGCTTCTGCCATAACTCAGAGGTGGACCTCTTCCTGACGGAGCACCACGGGAGCCCCCTGTGAAATCAGTAATTGATAAAATTATAAAACTTTTCCCGTTACTTCTATAACATGACTGTAAAGTACTAAATCTTTGAAAGGATAGCCTTTATCTGCCTCTCTGGTGAAGATATGAATTAGCAGCAGTGGTGAAGGGGCTTTCACATTTATTTAAAAGAGCAGTACTTTTTAGTTCCAGTAGTTGAGAAGGCAATGGCAACCCACTCCAGTACTCTTGCTTGGAAAATCCCATGGGTGGCGGAGCCTGGTAGGCTGCAGTCCATGGGGTCACTAAGAGTCGGACACATCTGAGCGACTTCACTTCCATGCACTGGAGAAGGAAATGGCAACCCACTCCAGTGTTCTTGCCTGGAGAATCCCAGGGACCGGGAAGACTGGTGGGCTGCTGTCTATGGAGTTGCACAGAGTCGGACACGACTGAAGTGCCTTAGCAGGAGTTTAAATGTTAATTTTTTGGAAAAGACTAAAATTTTGAACTTCATAATGTTCCTGTGCTTCATACTCTCAACAGCACTTTTGCTTTTAAAAATGTTACAATAATTTTTGTGATTAAAAAATGTGAGCTGCCAAATTATCCTTCATATCATTTGAAATGACAGATCAAAAATAATTCAAAGACCTTCAAACCAATCAATTAGGTAGAAATTACATTTTATTTTCTGAGAAAATAGAAGTAAACTTGAGTAAATGATGTAGATCTAGCATGTCAATTCTAATTTTGTCATTTGTAAGCTGTAACTGTACTCTTACCATAACTCTTGTATGAATCCCTGTAGGAACCTCCACTTCGATGTTCAGAATAATCTCTATCACGGTTTCCACCATAGCCATCACGATCACTACATTTAAGAGAATTAATGTTATAATTAACCATTTCCATAAGTTATTTGATTAAAAACAGAATTGTTTATAGTACCTATGTCCTCTAGAGGAATAATCATCTCGAGAACTTGAATGGCCATAATCACAGTATGCATAGTCTCTAGACGGTGGAGCATAATCCTCGGTGTCTCGCGAACTTGAATAATCTCTGCCTGAGAAACTTAAAACAAACAAACAAAATTAAATGACAAGAATTCAGAAAGAAAGTTTTAAATGTGCAAAGGACTTCAATATACTTTTCCTCAAGGAAGATATATAATTATGAACAAGAATATAAAACACTGCTTAACATAATTGTATTTTAGGGAAATACAGTTTCTCAATCCGAATGAGATATCTACTCTGCACCTAGCAGACAGGCTATATATAGAGAGAGATATTTTTTAATCTAAAATATAAAACATCAAGTGTTTGTGAACATGCAGAGAAACTGAAATCCTGTGTGTGCATGGTAGAAATATAAAGCTGTGTCAGACTCTTAGAGACCTTGTGGACTGTAGCCCACCAGGCCCCTCTATTGATGGGACTTTCCAAGCAAGAATTTGCAGTAAGTTGCTGTTTTCTCATCCAGGCAATCTTCCCCACTTCGGGACTGAACCTGAGTCTCTTGCATTGGCAGCAGTGCAGTTATGGAGATGAACGGTTCCTTAAAATACTGAAGTTACTGTACGACCCAGGAATTCCAATTCAGAGTTTACACCAAGAATTGAAAACAGGCACTCCAATGTTTGTACACATTAACTACAAAGATGGATAAACAAACCATGTTAACTATACATACAATGGTGTTAACCCCCACTCAAAAACTGAAGTACTGACTCATGCTTCAGCAAGGATTATCTTTGAAAACACTCACACTAATGGAAAAGCCACATATTAAAGGTCACATATTGTTAGGGCTTCCCCGGTGGCTCAGTTGGTAAAGAATCCGAGTGCAATGTGGACGACCAGGGTTCAATCCCTCAGGAAGATCCTCTGCAGAAGGGAATGGCTACCCACTACAGTATTCTGGCCTGGAGAATTCCATGGATAGCGGAGCCTGGCAGGCTACAGTGAACGTATGATATATTCAGGATTAGGTAAATTTACAGACACATGATATAGGTGGGTGTTTACTAGGGATACAGGAGGATAAAAATGGGAGCAACTGCTTATGGATTTTGTTTTGGGGTGATTAACTATTTTGGAACTGAACAGAGAGAGTGGTTGTAGAATTCTGAGTATTTTAAATGCTACTGAATTGTTCACTTTTAAAATTTTGTTAGATAAATTTTACCTCAACAAAATGAACTATGACTTAAAAATGCATGTATTTTATTTTTCTTTACCTCTCTTTAGTAGCACAACCATTATCTCTTGGTGACACACAGTTATCTCTCCGAGAAGACATTGGCTCTCTATGAGGACCTCCTCTGTAATTTTCTCTCCGCAATACTGGACCTTTAATTTTAAAATGCTTACATAAGTATCTCAGAATTGAGAGTAATAGTTCAAAGAAAAAAAAAAAATCAAAAGACTGGTATCTTTCCTCTCTCCAAAACAATTTAAAAAAACTACTTATAAAATCCCATTAATGCACATTTAGTTTGCTTTATACATGTAATTCCTGAACACTTTATTTTCTGACACCATCTGCTCCCTGTACATTTTGCATAATCCTTAAATTACAAGTAATAGAATCTCTCAAAACTTGAGTAAAATCTAATTAATTTTTGAAAACTATTATCACATATTCAATCACAAAGTAGCTGATTCTCTCCTAATGGTGATAAATTTAACATAAACCGCAACCTGAATTACTGACCTTTCTAAACAATAGTGCTTTTGAGTTCAACTACTTATTAGTAATAAAGGGCGCACTTGAAAAATTCTGCCTCTTCCAAAACAGGAAACTAATTCCCATAAATAATGTTCACTTCTTGTGCTAATTCTTACTAATTCCTGGTGGTCAGACTTCTCTTGTTTTGTTTGCTTACTGGGCTAATAGTCTAATGAAACTTTAGTTTTCTCAACTTCTTTACTATTTTGAAATCAATACCATATTACACTTGGCTTCAATAATAGTCTATACATAAAATGACAATTTGATAGTGATTCAAAGTTTTTAACTGTACCAGGAGTCAAACAACAAAGTAAAAATATGTCAAGAATCCAAACTAAAGTTAATATGGCAAATTTCAGTTAATGTTTATAATTACATGAACCAGGTAGCCAATATAACAGAGCTAAAAGATTCTACATTCCAAAATGCTGACTCATAGGATATTAGTTTTCATAAAAATACTTGACCTTGAAACTACATGAAAACTCCTACTAAGCAGCAAATGTTAGCAACTTAAAAAAAAAAAAATTCTGAGGAATTCTCTAGCAAGCTTCAGTTCAGTTCAGTCGCTCAGTCGTGTCCGACTCTCCGCGACCCCATGAATCACAGCACGCCAGGCCTCCCTGTCCATCTCCAACTCCTAGAGTTCACTCAAACTCATGTCCATCAAGTTGGTGATGCCATCCAGCCATCTCATTCTCTGTTGTCCCCATCTCCTCCCACTCCCAATCCCTCCCAGCATCAGATTCTTTTCCAGTGAGTCAACTCGTCGCATGAGGTGGCCAAAGTATTGCAGTTTCAGCTTTAGTATCAGTCCTTCCAATGAACACCCAGGATTGATCTCCTCCAGAATGGACTGCTTGGATCTCCTTGCAGTCCAAGGGACTCTCAAGAGTCTTCTCCAGCACCACACTTCAAAAGCATCAATTCTTCGGCAATCGGCTTTCTTCACAGTCCAACTCTCACATCCATACATGACCATGGGAAAAACCATAGCCCTGACTAGACGGACCCTGGTTGGCAAAGTAATGTCTCTGCTTTTTAATATGCTATCTAGGCTGGTCATAACTTTCCTTCCTAGGAGTAAGCGTCTTTTAATTTCCTGGCTGCAATCAGAATCTGCAGTGATTTTGGAGCCCCCCAAAATAAAGTCTGACACTGTTTCCACTGTTTCCCCGTCTATTTCCCATGAAGTGATGGGACCAGATGCCATGATCTTCGTTTTCTGAACGTTGAGCTTCAAGCCAACCTTTTCACTCTCCTCTTTCCCTTTTAGATTTAAAGGAAATGTCTTCCCCACTTCTATGTTAATCACCTACTACACATCTAAAATTAGATGCTAAAGAATTATTTTCCAGCTGTGAATCAACAAATAAACTAGTGATCAGTAAACATGTGCATCTTAAAGTTAAGCATTCATTTTAAAATTGCTCACTTTTACTAAGAAACAACAGTCCCTATATTATATAGCGTTTACCTTGTCCTTTCATTCCACTACTGGTTCGCCCTTGAGCAGAAGGAGCAGATCTTTTAGGAGAAGGACCTTCACATCTTGAGGATGGTCCTCTTTTAGGTGGATAAGTTTCTCTTGAAGAGCTCATATTGCGACTATATCCATTATCACCTGTATTTCAGTGAAATCTTTTAAGTAGAATTAACATTAAGTTTCGCTTACTGTTTATAGATATTTACTAAAGAACTACCATTGCCTTCAGCATTCGTATTTGCCTAAACCAATAAAACTAATTCCTCAAATGAAACATCAGTTAGTACAATTCAGTTTGAAAAATTTACGAAATGAGTCAAGAACCACTGCTGTGATAGTAGTCTGAAGAGAATAAAGGAGGTGGAGAAAAACCAGGATAAAATAAATTTTTAAACACACTTGGAGGAAAATGATAATAATTCATACTACTCTGGTATCAAAAAAGCTTTTTAAAAAAGTAACACAATAGGGCGGCGGTCCTAAGACAGCGAAGGAACAGAAGAGGGAGACCACTTCCTCCACAAATTCATCAAAAGAGCATTTGAACGCTGAGTAAATTTCACAAAACAACTTCTGAATGCCAGCAGAGGACATCAGGCACCCAGAAAATCAGCCCATTGTCTTCGAAAGGATATACAAAAGAGGTAAGGATGGAGATCTGTCCCAGAAAGGGAGTCTAAAAAAAGAAAGAAGGTTCCAAACACCAGGAAACATTCTCACTGGCGAGTCTGTGGCAAGCCTTGGAAACTCAGAGGGCAACATAACTGGGAGGAAAAATAAATAAATAATTAAAACCCACAGATTACATGCCCAATGGTAACTCCCAGTGAAGAAGCAGCACAGACGCCCATATCCACCACTAGCAAGTGGGGGCTTGGCAGGGAGATGCGGGCTGCATTGCTTAGAGTAAGGACCGGACCTGAAGGCCCCGAGGGCAATCTGAGGTAGCTAACTTGAGATAGCAAAGCAGACTGTGGGATAGATATCCTGCAAAAAGGCAAAAAGCCCAAACCTAAGACACCGCCAGACCTGCTCACAGAACAAAGGACTGAGCAACTTAGCCAGCTGCGGATGGCCAATCCCCCACCAAGACAGGCAGGAGAGGGCAAGCAGAGCTGTTTAAGGGGGCAATCAAGGCCCCACAGAGGCATCATCTACCAAACTGCAAGCAGGCTTCGATGATAACCAAGTTTTCTTGGGATTCTGGACGGTTGACAACAGCCTGAGAGGGTACGCCAGTTGTATACCCAGAAAACCGAGAAGCAGGGCCCGGGGAGGTGATAAGTCACAGCGACTGCGCTAGCCAAACACCTGGCCACCTGAGCTGCTCGGACTGGGGAAGGGCCCAAAACGCAGGCCCAACCAAGTCTGCGCCTTTGAGGAGTACTACCTGAACCTGAGCGGCTTTGACCTGGGAAGTGCATGCTACCCAGGGCCTGCCTCAGACAGTTCCTGGCAGAGCAACCTAGAGCTTGAGGAGTATAGAGAGGGAAAGTACACACGCTGTGAGCGGGGGCAAACCCAGTGTGGCCGAGACACTGCGAGCACTCCCCACAAATGCCAGTGATATCTGTTTGCAGACTTCCTCCTTCCCCACAGCACGACTGAACGTGAGCCTAAAAAAGTGTCCACCACCGCCCCCTTGTGTCAGGGCAGAAGCTAGACACTGAAGAGAAGAACAAACAGAAGAAGCTAAACCAGAGGGAACCGCTTTGGAAGTGACAGATGGAGAAGTCTTGAGGCTACTGCAAGAATAAGACTGAAAACCAGAAGTAGGAGGCTTAAGTCCAAATCCTGAGAACAGCAGAGAACTCCTGACCCCATGGAACATTAAGCGATAGGAGCTCATCAAACACCTCTATACCTAAACTGAAACCAAGCACTACCCAAGGTTCAACAAGTTCCAGAGCAAGCACACAAAGTTCCAGAGCACAGCACACAAATTCTCCAGCCACACAGGAACATAGCCCTTAGCCTCAATATAGAGGCTGCCCAAAGTCACTCCAAACGCACTGACATCTCATAACTCATTACTGGACACTTCATTGCACTCCGGAGAGAAGATATTAAGCCCCACCCACCAGAACACCGGCACAAGCTTCCCTAACCAGAAAACCTTGACAAGCCACACCGTGCAATCCCACCCACAGAGAGGAAACTTCATAATAAAGAGAACTCCACAAACAGACAGAAGACGGAAAGGCCAACCCACCCACAGCAATATAAGCAAGATGAAGCGTCAGAGAAATACCCAGAAAGTAAAGGAACAGGATAAATGCCCACCAACCCAAACAAAAGAGAAAGAGACAGGAATCTACCTGATAAAGAATTCTAAATGATAGTGAAAGTGATCCAAAATCTTGAAAACAAAATGGAGTTACAGATAATTAGCCTGGAGACAAGGATTGAGAAGATGCAAGAAAGGTTTAACAAGGACCTAGAAGAAATAAATAAGAGTCAATATATCATGAATAACACAATAAATGAGACCAAAACACTCTGGAGGGTATCAACAGTAGAATAACGGAGGCAGAAGATAGGATAAGTGAGCTAGAAGACAGAATGGCAGAAATAAATGAAACAGAGAGGAAAAAAAGTAAAACGAATTAAAACAAACGAGGACAATCTCAGAGACCTCTGGGACAATGTCAAATGCACCAAGATTCGAATCACAGGAGTACCAGAAGAAGAAGACAAAAATACAGACCTGAGAAAATACTTGAGATAATAGTTGAAAACTCCCCTAAAATGGGGAAGGAAATAATCACCCAAGTCCAAGAAACCCAAAGAGTCCCAAACAGGATAAACCCAAGGTGAAACACCCCAAGACACATATTAATCAAATTAACAAAGATCAAACACAAAGAACAAATATTAAAAGCAGCAAGGGAAAAACAACAAATAACACACAAGGGGATTCCCATAAGGATAACAGCTGATCTTTCAAGAGAAACTCTTCAGGCCAGGACGGAATGGCAGGGCATACTGAATGTGTTGAAAGAAAATAACTTACAGCCCGGATTACCGTACCCAGCAGGGATCTCATTCAAATATGAAGGAGAAATCAAAAGCCTTACAGACAAGCAAAAGCTGAGAGAATTCATCACCATCAAACCAGCTCTCCAACAAATGCTAAAGGACCTTCTCTAGAAAGAACACAGAAAGAGTGTACAAACTCGAACCCAAAACAATAAAGTAAATGGCAACGGGATCATAGGTATCAATAATTCCCCTAAATGTCAATGGGTTGAATGCCCCAACCAAAAGACAAAGACTGGCTGAATGGATACAGAAACAAGACCCCTATAACCCCTATATATGTTGTCTACAAGAGACCCACCTCGAAACGAGGGACACATACAGACGGAAAGTGAAGGGCTGGAAAAAGATACTCCTCGCAGAGACCAAAACAAAGCAGGAGTAGCAATACTCATATCAGATAAAATACACTTTAAAACAAAGGCTGTGAAAAGAGGAAAAGAAGGACACTATATAATTATCAAAGGATCAATCCAAGAAGACATAACAATTATAAATATATATGCACCCAATATAGGAGCACCGCAATGTGTAAGATAATGCTAGCAATTGAGAGGGGAAATTAACAATAACACAATAAGAGTGGGAAACTTTAATACCCCACTCATACCTATGGATAGATCAACTAAACAGAAAATTAACAAGGGAACACAAACGTTAAATGATACATCAGACCAGTTAGACCTAATTGATACCTATAGGATATTTAACCCCCAAACAATCAATTTCACCTTTTCCTCAAGTGCACACGGAACCTTCTCCAGGATAGATCATATCCTGGGTCATAAATCTAGCCTGGGTAAATTCAAAATAATTGAAATCATTCCAACCATCTTTTCTGACCACCATGCAGTAACATTAGCTCTCAGTTACAGGAGAAAATCTATTAAAAATTCCAACACATGGAGGCTGAAGAACACGCTGCTGAGTAACCAACAAATCGCAGAAGAAGTCAAAATATGCACAGAAATGAATGAAAATGAAAACATGACAACCCAAAACCTCTCGGACACTGTAAAAGCAGTGCTAAAGGGAAGGTTCATAGCAATACTGGCATACCTCAAGAAAGAAGAAAAAAGTCAGCTAAATAACATAACTCTACACCTAGAGTAATGAGACAAGGAAGAAATTAACAACCTCAGGGTGAGTAGAAGGAAAGAAATCTTAAAACTCAGGGCAGAAATAAATGCAAAAGAGACCAAAGCAAAAATCAACAAAGTCAAAAACTGTTTTTTTTTTGAGAGGGTAAATAAAGTTGACAGACCATTAGCCAGACTCATCAAGAAACAAAGGGAGAAAATCCAAATCAATAAAGTTTGAAATGAAAATGGAGAGATCACAACAGAGAACCCAGGAATACAAAGGACCATACGAGACTACTATCAGCAATTACAGGCCAATAAATGGACAACTTGGAAGAAATGGACACATTCTTAGAAAAGTACAACTTTCCAAAACTGAACCAGGAAGAAATAGAAAATCTTTAACAGACCCAGCACAAGCACAGAAATGGAAACTGTAATCAGAAATCTTCCAGCAAACAAAAGCCCAGGACCAGACGGCTTCACAGATGAATTCTACCAAAATTTTACAGAAGAGCTAAGGAAGGTTATGACCAACCTGGATAGTGTATTAAAAAGCAGAGACATTACTTTGCCAATTAAGGTACGCCTAGTCAAGGCTATGGTTTTTCCCGTGGTCATGTATGGATGTGAGTGTTGGACTGTGAAGAAAGCTGAGCACCAAAGAATTGATGCTTTTGAACTGTGGTGCTGGAGAAGACTCTTGAGAGTCCCTTGGACTGCAAGGAGAGCCAACCAGTCCATTCTAAAGGAGATCAATCCTGGGTGTTCATTGGAAGGACTGATGCTAAAGCTGAAACTCCAATACTCTGGCCACCTCATGCGAGACTTGACTCACTGGAAAAGAGTCTGATGCTGGGAGGGATTGGGGGTGGGAGGAGATGGGGACGACAGAGAATGAGATGGCTGGATGGCATCACCGACTCGGTGGACATGAGTTTGAGTGAACTCTGGGAGTTGGTGAAGGACAGGGAGGCCTGGCGTACTGTGATTCATGGGGTCGCAAAGAGTCGGACACGACTGAGTGACTGAACTGAACTGAACGCCTCTCCTGCTCAAATTCTTCCAGAAAACTGCAGACGAATGTAAACTTCCAAACTCCTTCTATGAGGCCACCATCACCCTAATACCAAAACCTGAAAAAGATACCTCAAAAAAAGAAAACTACAGGTCAATATCACTGATGAACATAGATATAAAAATCCTTAACAAAATTCTAACAATCAGAATCCAGCAACACATTAAAAAGATCATACATCATGACCAAGTCGGCTTTATCCCAGGGATGCAAGTATTCTTCAGTATCCGCAAATCAATCAATGTAATACACCAAATGAACAAACTGAAAAATAAAAACTGTATGATTATCTCAATAGATGCAGAGAAAACCTTTGACAAAATTCAACATCCATTTATCATACAAACCCTCCAGAAGGTGGGAATAGAAGGAACATTCCTCCACATAATAAAAGCTATATATGACAAACCCACAGCAAACATTATCCTCAATGGTGAACCCTTGAAAGCATCTCCCCTAAAGTCAGGAACAAGACAAGGGTGGCCACTCTTACCATTACTATTCAACATAGTTTTGGAAGTTTTGGCCAGAGCAATCAGAGCAGAAAAAGACATCAAAGCATTCCAGATTGGAAAAGAATTAAAACTGTCACTATTTGCAGATGACATGATCCTCTACACAAAAAACCCTAAAGACTCTACCAGAAAACTACTAGAGCTAATCAATGAATATAGTAAAGTTTCAGGATATAAAATCAACACACGGAAATCCCTTGCATTCCTATACACTAATAATGAGAAAATAGAAAAAGAAATTAAGAAAACAATTCCATTCACCGTTCCAACGAAAAGCATAAAATCCTTAGGAATATACCTACCAAAAAAACCAAAAGGCCTTTATATACAAAACTATAAGACACTGGTGAAAGAAATCAAACAGGATACTAATAGATGGAGAAAATACCATGTTGGTGGATTGGAAGAATCAATACTGTGAAAATGACTATACTGCCCAAAGTTATCTATAGAGTCAGTGCAATCCCTATCAAGCTACCAATGTTATTTTTCACAGAGCTAGAACAAATAATTTTACAATTTGTATGGAAGTACAAAAACATCGAACAGCCAAAGCAATCTTGAGAAAGAAGAAAGGGGGGAATCAATCCACCGGACTTTAGGCTGTATTACAAAGCCACAGTCATCAAGACAGTATGGTACTGGCATAAAGACAGAAATATAGAGCCATGGAACAAAATAGAGAGCCCAGAGATAAATCCACACACCGATGGACACCTCATCTTTGACAAAGGAGGCAAAGATATTCAATGGAGAAAAGACAATCTCTGTAACAAGTGGTCCTGGGAAAACTGGTCATCTCCTTGTAAAAGAATGAAACTAGAACACTCCCTAACATCATATACAAAAATAAACTCAAAGTGGGTTAAAGACCTAAGGGGAAGACCAGAAACTATAAACTCCTAGAGGAGAACGTAGGCAAAACACTCTCTGACATAAATCACAGCAGGATCCTCCATGAACCACCTCACAGAATATTGGAAATAAAAGTAAAAATAAACTAAGAGGACCTAATTAAAATTAAAACCTTCTGCACAGCAAAGGAAACGATGAACAAGGTGAAAATACAGCTTTCAGAATGCGAGAAAATAATAGCAAATGAAGCAACTGACAAATAATTAATCTCCAAAATACACAAGCAACACCTGTAGCTCAAATCCAGAAAAAATAAACGACCCAATCAAAAAATGGGCCAAAGAACTAAACAGACATTTCTCCAAAGAAGACAAACAGAAGGCTAACAAACATATGAAAAGATGCTCAATGTCACTTCTAATCAGAGAACTGAAAATCAAAACCACAATGAGGTGCCATTTCACCCCGGTCAGAATGGCTGCTATCCAAAATTCTACAAGCAAAAAAGCTGGAGAGGATGTGGAGAAAAGGGAACCCTCCTGCACTGTTGATGGGAATGCAAACTAGTGCAGCCACTATGGAGAAAAGTGGGGGAGATTCCTTAAAAATCTGGAAATAGACCTGCCATACGACCCACCAATCTGACTCCTGGGCATACACACCGAGGAAACAAGAATTGGAAGCAACAAATGTACTCCAATGTTCAATGCAGCACTGTTTTTAACAGCCAGGACATGGAGGCAACCTAGATGTCCATCTGCAGACAAATGGATAATAACGCTGTGTTACATATACACAATGCCGTATTACTCAGCAATTAAAAGAATACACTTTAACCAGTTCTAATAAGGTGGATTAAACTGGAGCCTATTATACAGAGTGAACTGAGCCAGAAATAAAAACACCAACACGGTATACTAACACAAATATATGGAATTGAGAAAGATGGAAACAATAACATGGTATGCGACACAAAAGAGACACAGGCATATAGAACAGTCTTATGGACTCTGTGGGAGAGGGTGAGGGAGGGATGATTTGGGAGAATGGCAATGAAACATGTATATCATCATATGTGTAATGCATCACCAGTCCAGCTTCGATCCATGATACAGGATGCTCGGGGCTGATGCACTGGGATGACTCTGAGGAATGATATGGGGAGGGAGGTGGGAGGGGAGTTCAAGATGGGAAACACATGTACAACCGGTGGATTCATGTCAGTGTATGGCAAAACCAATATAGTATTGGAAAGTAATTAGCCTCTTAATTAAAACTGTTTATAACAGATAAAAAAAGGATACATTTGAATCAATTCCAATGAGGTGGATGAAAATGGAGCTATTATACAGAGTGAAGTAAGCCAGAAAGAAAAAAACCAATGCAGTATACGAACACAAATATATAGAATTTAGAAACATGGTAACGATAACCCTGTATGCGAGACAGCAAAAGAAACACAGATATATAGAACAGTCTTTTGGACTCTGTGGGTGAGGGAGAGGGTGCGATGATTTGGGAGAATGGCATGTGTATATAACCATATGGGAAATGAGTCACCAGTCCAGGTTCAATGCATTATACAGGATGATCGGGGCTGCTGCTCTGAGATCACCCAGATGAATGATGTGGGGAGGGAGGTGGAAGCAGGGTTCATGATAGGGAACACATGTACACCCGGGGAAGATTCATGGCAATGTAAGGCAAAACCAATACAATATTGTAAAGCAATTCAGGTAAAGCAATTAGCGTGCAATTAAAATTAAATACATACATACATACATATATATATAAAGAATACATTTGAATCAGTTCTAATGAGGTGGATGAAACTGGAGCCTATTATACAGAGTGAAGTAAGCCAGAAAGATTAACACCAATACAGTATACAACACATATATTGGAATTCAAAATGATGGTAATGAGAACCCTGTATTCGAGACAGCAAAAGAGAAACAGAGATGTAGAACAGTCTTATGAAGTCTGTGGGAGAAGCCAAGGGTTGCATGATTTGGAGAATGGCATTGAGACATGTATGTCATGATATGGGAAAAGAATCACCAGTCCAAGTTCGATCCATGACACAGGCTGGTGCACTGGGATGACCCTGAGGAATGATATGAGGAGGGAGGCGTGAGGGGATTTCAAGATGGGGACACATGTACAACCGGGTGGATTCGTGGCAGTGTATGGAAAAACCAATATAGAGTATTGGAAACTAATTAGCCTCTAATTGAAATTTTTTATAAACGATAAAACATGAATACATTTGAATCAGTTTTAATAAGGTGGATGAAACCTAAGCCTACTATACAGAGTGAAGTAAGCTAGAAAGAAAAACCAACACAGTATACTAACACATTTATATGGAATTTAGAAAGATGGTAACAATATCGCTTTATGTGAGACAGCAATAGAGACATAGATATAGAGAACAGTCTTATGGACTCAGAGGGAGAGACAAGCAAGGGATGATTTAGGAGAATGGCACTGAAACAAGTATGCCGACATACGTGAAATGAATCATCAGTCAGGTTTGATGCATGATACAGGATGCTCGGGGCTGGTGCACTGGGATGACTCAGAGGGATGATATGGGGAGGGAGGTCGGAGGAGGGTTCAAGATGGGGAACACATGTACACCCAGGGCCGATTCATGTCAATGTGTGGGAAAACGAATTCAATATTGTAAAGTATCAGCTTATAATTTAAATTTTAAAAAAGAATATATTTGAATCATTTCTAATGAGGCGGATGAAACTGGAGTTTATTATACAGATTAAAGTAAGCCTGAAATGAAAACACCAATACAATATACTAACACACACATATGGAAATTAGTAAGATGGGAACGATTACCCTGTATGTGAGACAGAAAAAGAGACACAGATATATACAACAGTCTATGGACTCTATGGGAGAGGGCGAGGGTGGGATACTTAAGAGAATGGCACTGAAACATGTATATTATCACATGGGAAATGAATCGTCAGTAGAGGTTCGATGCATCACACAGGATGCTCGGGACTGGTGCACTGGGTTGACCCAGATGGATGATATGGGGAGGGAAGTTCGGCGCGGGGCGGGGGGTTCAAGATGTGGAACACCTGTGCACTCGGGGCAGAATCATGTCAATGTACAGCAACACCAATAAAATATTGTGAAGTAATTCGCCTCCAATAAAAATATTTTTTTAGAAAAAGTATACATTTGCATCAGTGGAGAAGGAAAGGGTAGCCCACTCCAGTATTCTTGCCTGGAGAATCCCATGGACGGAGAAGCCTGGTAGGCTACAGTCCACGGGTCGTAAAAGCGTTGGACACGACTGAGTGACTGAACGGAACGGACGGAATGAGGTGGTTGAAACTGGAGCTTATTATACAGTGAGAAGTAAGCCAGAAAGAAAAACACCAATACGGTATACTAACACATTTATACGGAATTTATAAAGATGGTAATGATGACCCTGTACGCGAGTCAGCAAGAGTCACAGATATATAGAACAGTCTTATGGAATCTGTGGGAGAAGTCACGGGTGGGATGATTTGGGAGAATGGCACAGAAACATGTATATTATCATATGTGAAACGAATTGCCAGTCCAGGTTCAATGAATGATACAAGATGCTCGGGACTGGTGCACTGGGAAAACCCAGAGGAATGATACTGCGAAGAGGAAGGGGGTTCAAGATGGGGAACACATGTACACTGGGGCATATTCATGTCAATGTATGGCAAAACCACTACAATATTGTAAAATAAATAGCCTCCAGTTAAAATTTAGAAAATGACTACACTGAATCAGTTCTAATGAGGTGGTTGAAACTGGAGCCAATTATAGTGTGAAGTAACCCAGAAAGAAAAACACCAATATAGTTTACTAATCATATATATGGAATTGAGAAAGATGGTAACGATACCCTATATGTAAGACAACAAAAGAGACTCAGATATATACAACAGTCTTATGGACTCTGAGGAAGAGGGCAAGGGAGGGATGATTTGGGAGAATGGCATTGAAACATGTATATTATCACAGGTGAAATGAATCTCCTCCACTCAGGTTTGATGCATGATACAGATTCCTCAGGGCTGGTGCACTGGGATGATTCAAAGGGATATTATCAGGAGGGAGATGGGTTCAAGATGGGAAATACAGGTACACCCAGGGCAGATTCATGGCAAAGTATGGCAAAACCAATACAATATTGTAAAGTAATCAGCCTCCAATTAAAATTTTTTGAAAAGATTAAAAAAAAAAGAATACATTTAAATCACTTCTACTGAGGTGGATGAAACTTCAGCATATTTTACACAGTGAATTAAGCCAGAAAGAAATACACCAAAACAGTACACTAACACATATATATGGAATTTAGAAAGATGGTTACCATAACCCTGTATGCGAGACAGTAAAAGAGACACAGATGTATAGTAGAGTCTTATGGACTCTGAAGGAAGGGCAAATTTGGGATGATTTGGGAGAATGGCATTGAAACATGTACATTATCATATGTGAAATAAATCCCCAGCCCAGGTTTGATGAATGAAACAGGATGCCCGGGGCTATTGCACTGCGATGACCCCAAGGGATGATATGGGGAGGGAGGTCGGAGGGGGGTTCAAGATGGGGAACACATGTACATCCGGGGCGGATTCATGTCAATGTAAGACAAATACAACACAATATTGTAGACTAATTAGCCTCCAATTAAAATTTTTCAGAAAAGATAAAAAAAAGTAACACATTTGAATCAGTTCTAATGAGGTGGACGAAACTGGAACCTATTATACATAGTGATGTAAGCCAGAAAGAAATACACCGATACAGTGTATTAAAGCATATATATGGAATTTAGAAAGATAGTAACAATAACCCTGTCTGCGTGACATCAAAAGAGATACAGATATCTGTTACTGTTACTATACAACAGTCTTATGGACTCTGTGGGAGAGGGAAATGGTGGGGTGATTTGGAAGAATGGCATAGAAACATGTATATTATCATATGTGAAACGAACTGCCAGTCCAGGTTCGAAACATCTTATAGGAAACTCGGGGTTGGTGCTCTGGAATGACCCAGAGGAATGATATGGGGAGGGAGGCGGGAGGGGGATTCAAGATGGGGAATGCATGTTCAGCCAGGGCAGATTCATGTCAAAGTATGGCAAAACAAATACAATATTTTAATTAGCTTCTAAGTAAAGTTTGTTTTTTTTCTTTTTAAGATTAAAAAAAAGAGAATACATTTGAATCAGTCTAAATGAGGTGGATGAAACTGGGGCCGATTATACAGAGGGAAGTAACCCAGAAAGAAAAACACCAATACAGTATACTAACGCATATCTATGGAATTTAGAAAGATGGTAAAAACAGCCCTGTATGCGTGACATCAAAAGAGAGACAAATATATACAACAATCTTATGGACTCAGTGGGTGAGGGAGAGGGTGGGATGATTTCACAGAATGGTATTGAAACATGTATATTATCATATGAGAAACGAATAGCTAGTCCAGGTTCGATGCATGATACAGGATGCTTGGGGCTGGTCCTCTGGGATGACCCAGAGGAATGACATGTGGATGGAAGTGGGAGAGGGGTTTAAGATGGGATACACAAGTACACCCAGGGAAGATTCATGGCAATGTAAGGCAAAACCAATACAATATTTTAAATAATTAGCCTCCAATTAAAATTAAATATAAATATATATATATATAAATATATATAACATTGAATCAGTTCTAATGAGGTGGATGAAACTGGAGCCTATTATACAGAGTGAAGTAAGCCAGAAGGAAAAACACCAACACAGTTTACTAACACATTTATATGGAATTTAAAAAAGATAGTAACAATATCCCTTTATGCGAGATAGCAAAAGAAACACATATATAGAACAGTCTTATGGACTCTGTGGGAGAGGGCGAAGTTGGGATGATATGGATGGATGGCACTGAAACATGTATATTATCATATGTGAAATGAATTTCCAGTCCAGGTTCGATGCATGAAACAGGATTCTCTGGGCTGGGGCACAGGGATGACCCAGAGGGATGATATAAGGATGGAGGAGGGAGGGTGTGTTCAAGATCGGGAAGACATGTATGTCTGGAGCAGATTCATATCAATGAAAGGCAAAACCAATACAATATTGTAAATTAGCCTCCAATTAAATTGTTTTAAAAAATAAAAAAAAGAAGCAATTTGTAACTGTTCTAAAGACGTTGATGAATATGGAGCATATTATACAGAGTGAAGTAAGCCAGAATGTAAAACACCAATACAGTATACTAACACATATATATGAAATTTAGAAAGATTTTAATGAAACTCTTGTATGCGAGACAGCAAAAGAGACACAGATATATACAACAATCTTATGGACTCTGTAGGAAACGGCAAGGGGGGATGATGTAGGAGAATGGCATTGAAACATGTATATTAATATATGTGAAAATGAATCGGCCATCCAGGTTCAATGCATGGTACAGGATGCTCGGGACAGGTGCTCTGGGATAACCCAGAGGGATGATATGGGGACAGAGGTGGAAGGGGTTTCAAGATGGGGAACTTATGTACACCCGGGACAGATGCATGTCAACATATGGCAAAACATATACAATATTCAAAAGTCATTAGCCTCCAGTTAAAACAATATATATATAAGAATACATTTGAATCAGTTCTAATGAGGTGGATGAAACTGGAGCCTATTCCACAGAGTGAAGTAAGCCAGAAAGAAAAACACCAATACAGTATACTAGTCCATATATATGGAATTTAGAAAGATAGTAACAATAATCCTGTATGTGAGACAGCAAAAGAGACACAGATATACAGAACAGTTTTATGGACTCTGAGGGAGAGGGAGAGGGTGGGATGACTTGGGAGAATGGCATTAAAACATGTGTATTATCATATGTGATATGAATCTCCAGTCCAGGTTCGATGCATGATACGGGATGCTCGGAGCTTATGCACTGGGATGACCCAGAGGAATGATATAGGTTGGAGATGGGAGAGGGGTTCAAGTTGGGAAAGACATGAACACCCAGGGCAGATGCATGTCAATGTATAGCAAAACCAATACAATATAGTAAAATAATTAGCCTCCAAATAAAATTTTTTAAAAATATTAAAAAAGGGAAAAAAATTACAATTGAATCAGTTCTATGAGGCGGATGAAACTGGAGCCTATTATACAGAGTGAAGTAAGCCAGAAAGAAAAACTCCAGTACAGTATACCAACACATATATATGGAATGTAGAAAGATGGTAACAATAACCCTGTATACGAGAGAGCAAAAGAGACACAGATATATACACCAGTTACGGACCCCGTGGGTGAGGGTGGGATACTTGGGAGAACGGCACTGAAACATGTATATCATCATAGGTGAAACTAATCGGCAGTCTAGGTTCCATGCATGATACAGGATATTCGGGGCTGGTGCACTGGGATGCTCCAGAGGAATGATATGCGTAGGGAAGTGGGACGGGGGTTCAAGATGGGGAACACATGTACACCCCGGTAGTTTCATGTCAATGTATGGCAAAACCAAAACAATAGTGTAATTGGCCTCCAATTAAAATTAACATAATAAAAAAAGAATGCATCTGAATCAGTTCTAATCGGTGGATGAAACTGGAGCCTATTATACAGAGTGAAGTAAGCCAGAAAGAAAAACACCAATACAGGATACTAACACATACATAGGGAATTTAGAAAGACAATAACGATAACCCTGTGTGAGAGACAGCAATAGAGACACGGGGCTGGTTGGGATGAATGGGGAGATTGGCACTGAAACATGTATATTATCATATGTAAAATGAATTGCCAGTCTAGGTTCGATGCAAGATACAGGAAGCTCGGGGTTGGTGCTCTGGGATGACCCAGAGGAATGATATGGGGAGGGAAGTGGGAGGGGCATTCAAGATTGGGAACACATGTACTCCCAGGGTGGATTCATGCCAAGTATGGGACAACCAATACAATAATGTAAATTAAAAAAAAAAAAACATGTCACAAAGCTATTTGTACCTCATAGAGAAAGAGAGAATATTTTACATGAAATATACATTGATTTGAATCTATCCAAATATTAAGTCCCAATGTTGCACAAGTGAAACTAATCCATTCTTTTAAATAAACTATACTTCAAATAAATAAAATGTAACAATAATTAAGTCAAAACAATAAAAATATGCACCTAAAAATACAAACAACACCTTTTATAGGAAAATATGCAACTTTTCAAACAACCATGGATACATATATAATTCGATAAAAAACAAAAAATCCTGCTTATAATTGAATTCACACAGATCAATTCTGTTTTGTTCAAGCATAACCTTTAGTGTTAATTTTGAGTAAAAGGCTATGTTCTGTTCAAGTTTAACAGACGTTAAAAATGCATGGTATGCAATGAAAAATTATCTTTTTATCTAACTAGAAAAATGTTGACAGATATATTCCAATTACACTTGGCAGAGTATAAGCTAGTAAACTTTTCCCCTCATCTCTTGAGAAAACAACAGAACTGTGTGATCTTATAATGAACACACGCTGTAACTGAACTTAAGATTTTCTAAAAATGGCACATCTGGTTGTCAAAACCAGAAGTGAAATTTTTTAAAGATTTGCTACTGTTACTAGAAGAGACAAAGTTCGTTAAATATATGGAAGTTTATGAATGGAAAGTGACTCCCTTCTTCTGTCTTACCAAGTAAAAACTTCTTTGAAAATCTCATATTACCATTTTCAATAACTCACTGTTCTCTAACACACACAAACATGTAAATATATATGTTTTGTATGTAAATATACATACAAAACAGATGCTTTTACATCTGCATCAAAGACAACTTTTCCAAACTGCAAATTATACTACAACAGAACCCAGGAACAAAAGCACCGTATCAAAATGACAGTGGATATTTGCACAGATTTGTCTGCACATTTATGCTCAAGACAAACACTATAAGGTCAGTCCAAAAATATGGAATTTTCACCCCTGAACTGTGGTTATCTGTTATGTAATCTTGAAAATTATCCAGTACTTTTTACAATACAGTAGGACTACTCTGAAAGTATATCAACGTAGTTTTAATTCTTTAAATAAAGTTATTTGCTGTAAGCTGGAAAATTCTAATGTATGATCAACAGAAATGAATTCTGTAGAAAAACTCTTAAAGAGGCATCAATAACAATGGTTAAAAAAAACTTAACAAAATTTAAGTGATTTCCCTGTAAGACGATAAACATTTTTTGCACATACGTAATTTTAAAACTACGACAATTCTTTACAACTTAGAAATAATTTTGATTATCAAGAATGGTAATTTCTCACCTAATATATTCTTATCGATTATTCTGCTCATTACCAATGCAATAAAAATTAAGGCTTACTAGATGTTCAAACTTAACAGGTTTTCAGTGCTATGGCATCCTTATATTTTAATACATTACCAAAGTGTCCTCCTTGAGACACACGACCTGTTGCTCCTCCTCCTTTTTCACATCTCAGATTTCTCGGATGGCCCCTTTTTCTTGCAGGAGGTTGAGATCTCAGTTTACCACCACTTTCAAATGATGGCTTATTGGCTTGTTCTACTTTAATTGTTTTTCCATCCAAAAACTAAAAGATTAAGTACAGCATCACTAATGTTACATAAAATTTAACTTATTGTTGTAATGAGTTAAATCAGTATTTTTTCCCCAAAAGCAAACATTTTTTTCCTGAAATGACTGTGTCCTTCCACATGATGAACATGACTTAATTGGCAATTGCCTTTCGTAAGTCATCCACCACAAAGCATATGCATTTACTATCAGAATTTCCTGAAAGGTTCTCTGGTATTAAAAGATGTGTATCTCTCCATTACCATGAAAAAGCACACATTTTTATTTTCTGTAACGTGCTTCATTTTAGTAATTTTTCCATTTAAAATTTGTTTCCCAAGGGTATGTAAAAGCATGCATATTACTTACAGTATTTACTCAAAACTATTGTTCCTATCATAATTACATTTTAGCATTTGTTCTATTAGACAAAAACATAAAGAAAATTTCTCAATATAAGTGCTGCTCTGTATTTACTCTAGTTCTATTAATTTTCTTCCTTTTTCTTTTTTAAAACTAGGGTCCTTATTTGGTCTTTAACATTTCTTGCCTTACACAACTGTTTTATTTTGTGTTCCCAAATAGTTACCGTAATGCTACTTCATATTTTTCAGAAATGCTTAAACTTAATTGATCTTCCAATATCTGCCTTAATCTTTTACAGAGACCAAAGGGAGTTTTGAAAACCCAGCAGGAATCATACTATATAGACTCTTGTTATTTCATATTATTTTTGGAAAATAATTTTAAATCCTAAATTCCTACCAGGACTTCTGGCTGAAATGGGCTCTAGCTCAATATAATCAGCCTCAAAAGCCATGTTTTCCCATCTTAGGTCTTATTTTCTATTTTTTGGTTCAAAATATTTTCCACAAATTCATGCACTGCCTCCTTCCCAACGCAGGATTTAGCTTACATTCCTAGATATACCTAAAAATAGTATCCAAAACCCAATAAGCTCTACCAAAATTACTACTTCATTTTCCTTAACATTTCTGCATGTGAAATTAATGTTTCCTCTCGTACATCTTTTCCCTTCACCCTAGAATACCAGTGCTCAAGAAAATAAATACTTTGTCTCATCCATAACCATTAGTCAGCTGCTAAATACAATCAATGCCTTACAATATAACACCTATTGAATAAAGAATAATTCAAGTGTAATTTCAGATTACATGTTCCTGTGGCTAGACAACTCGAACAAATTAAAAAACAGCAATTAGTTACCATCAAGTAGTCTCAAGGAAACTTTATCTCTGTGACCCAAAGCTGGGTCAAACTTAACTTTTAGGTATTACCATATCTGAAAAATGAAAGTACAAGGGTCAGCTTGTGCCACATGCCTGAAATATACTAGAACCATAACTATAGATAATAGGGAATTAATGTAGTCACACTAAGGGAATGTAGAAGCTTTAGAGATAATTTAACAATTAACAGGATATCATGAGTACAAAAGCCCATGACCCACAATACAAAATGGGGGAAATAGACTTTTTTTATTTAATATAACAATCCACAGAGGGGGAAATCCTGGAGCAAACACAGTGCTCTGTAACTAGCTAAAGAAGTGGGATGCTTATGGCTGATTCATGCTGATAGACTGCAAGAAACCAACACAATATTGTAAAGCAATTCTCCAATGTTTAAAAACAGTTCTGCCTCTAAGGGACAAATTTTTATTCGTAACACTGAAACAGTGAAGACTGACTTAAATAGAAAGTGCCAAGACTTAAAATACAGAATGGAATACCGGTAGAGTGCTGAAGGTTAAAACCTATTTGTGTTTACACTTGAATGCTAATAGAAGACAGATTTAATCTATTTTGTTACTGCTGGGTATTAACTTCAATCTCTTCCCAACCAGAGGATCCAGTGTTTATGTGACAAAAAGGAGAGTGAAGCCTTACAGAGCATTATACTATTGTAACAATAAAGAAATCTATAAAGAGTACTAGATGAAGAACATTCATTATTAAGACTTACCTTTCCATTCATTCCTTTGGCAGCATCCTTTGCATCTGCCGGGCTCTCAAAAGTAATGAAAGCAAAGCCTCTCGACTTGTTTGTGTTCCGATCCCTTATCAAGAGAACTGTAATATACATAAATCTTTTTAATTTAAAATGTCACATAAAACTGAACTTTATTGTTTTCAAAATAATCACTCCTTTGACGCTTTCTCATAAGACCCCTTTAACATACTTGAATGTTATCAATAGAGTAGAAACTTTTGAAAGTTACTTAAAAGCAACAAAAATCTATATATTATTTTATATATGATATAAAAACACCACACAATTTGATTTTTATGTATAACTTCTAGTATTTTAAAAACTAACAGTAAATAATCTCAAGAATTCTACAATTACCATATCTTATTCTATTTCATGTCCCAGGACCATTAGTACATTTTAAAAGCACTCTTTTCTTCCCTTTTCAGTAAGAGGAGACCCTTTCACTGACTGCCAAGTGCTTAATCAATTAAAAAAAAAATCTCAAACTACTCAAAGTATACATATGCTTTAACGACTTAATGTATATTGATTCTACAGTTACCTTCCATAATGTGACCGTATTTCCCAAAATCAGCTTCAAGAGACTTCTCCGTTGTTTCAGCACTGAGGCCTCCTATGAAGAGTTTTCCAGGCCTATCTGCTTCCATCGTTTTACTGTTAGGTGGCAAAAAATATGCCAAAAAACTAATTATGAGCCAAAATGTTCAAGTGTCATTAAAAAAAAAAAAAAAAAACTTAACTTTAAAAAATGTTTACTAAAAAGACAAGGAAACTTGTAACGCAAAAAGGAAAACAAGCGCTGAACTAACGAATGACGTTTTTTACAGATGACAAAAGCCTGGAAGTTTAAATTACATTAGACGGCTGCTGTAAATCTCTTTTGAGCTGCATTATTTAAAGGTTTCACTCATTAAAACCTAAATACTGTATCTAAGTTTTATAACATGTGCATAAAATATACTAAACAGATTTTCAAATTTCCTCCATTTTCTCACGTTTATATTCATTACCCTACAAATAATCTTTAAAATACACTTACATTCAAAAACTTCTGCAATACTAAGTCATAAAAGCCACAAAAGAATAAAATACTTTGTTGAGGGAAATTTAACCTGTGGGCTTTTGTGGTAGAGTAAGAATCATGGCGCCAAACTGAATAATGTTAACTTTTACGAACATTAAAATTTGACCGTTTTTGTTAAAATAATCAACAGTTCGACATCTGAAAACTTTAAAGTCATGTAAGTAAAATGGTTAGGTATATTGGTTAAGTTTTCCAACTACTGTCACTATCTCGGAGAAAAACTGTTTAAAGAAGTGCACGTGAAACCAAACGGAGCCTCGGCTGTTACATCGCGATGCACAATTTGCACACCCAAGGCAAGGGAGAAAACCTAAGTTATACACCAAAGCAATATCCCACGACTAGCAGCCGGAAGCCGAGAGAGAAAAGCTGGATTACGCACCAAAGCAACAGGCCCCACAACTAGCAGCCCCAAGCCAAGGGAGAAAAGCCGGTTTGCACACTGAAGCAACAGTCTAGCGCACTAGCCGCCCCAAGCCAACGTGGGTGGGGAGGTGCGGGGTCGGACCGAATTACACACCAGTGCAACATTCAGCCCGTAGAAGGAAATGGCAACCCACTCCATTGTTCTTGCCTGGAGAATCTCAGGGATGGCAGAGTCTGGTGGGCTGCCGTCTATGAGGTCGTTCAGAGTCGGACATGACTGAAGCGACTTAGCAGCAGCAGCAGCAGCCCCAAGCAGAGGGAGAAAAGCCGCGTTACCCACCAAAGCCGCATTTCGCACAACGACCAGCCCCAAGCCAATGTAAAAAAGCCGAATTACACACCAGAGCAACCTTCTGCACGATTAGCAGACCCCAGCGAAGAGAAAAAACACGTATTACACACCGAAGAGGCAATTCGCCCAACAGGCCCAAGGCAACCGAAAAAAAGCCGCATTATTCACCAAAGCAACATTCTGCAAGACTAGCGGCCCCAAGTGGAGAGAGAAAAAGCCGCACCAAGGCAATATTTCGCGAGCAACCAAAGCAAACTTCCACATGACTGCTGCTGCTGCTGCTGCTGCTAAGTCACTTCAGTCGTGTCCGACTCTGTGTGACCCCACAGACGGAAGCCCACCAGGCTCCCCCGTCCCTGGGATTCTCCAGGCAAGAACACTGGAGGGGGTTGCCATTTCCTTCTCCAATGTGTGAAAGTGAAAAGTGAAAGTGAAGTCGCTCAGTCGTGTCCGACCCTTAGCGACCCCACGGACTGCAGCCTACCAGGCTCCTCCATCCATGGGATTTTCTAGGCAAGGGTACTGGAGTGGCTTGCCATTGCCTTCTAGCGAGTTC